>NC_054468.1:168148505-168453505 GCF_017639515.1 Carcharodon carcharias
TTACTTCCACTGTAAGCATAAGCAGGAAACCCATTTTCTACTGTCCTTTATAACTATCTTTAAGCTTCCCCCCACATCCTCACAGTAATGTAGATATTAGAGTAACCACAATTTAAGAAAATGTACTTTCAGATCTGCGAAACAAGCTCTACTTTTCAATTATAAGCCATTAAACTGCATTCACAGGCAAATGTTCTTTATAGCACAAGTACTATAAGCTAAATGCAAATAATCTAATTTTAGTATCCATGGCGTTTGAGGTAAATTTACTGATCAGTGAAGCGTTCTTTACAGGGAGGAAACAATCAGTGTGAGCCTTCAGCTGGTTTAGCTTATTAAAGCAGGAAGGCATCACTTTGCTGTTAGTTAAGCACTCAAAGGCAGCCTAAGAGGTGGGGACAATGACAAGTCTGCAGTAGGCTGCACTGTACATGTTGAGATATTGTTTTCTGCTTAACTGAGCGGCAGTGAATTGATATGTTAGGAATGGAATGCAACGACAATTAAATTGTAACTGACCTAGTTGTTACCATCATTATGCTTTCCTTTTTACAGCTTTCACCGTTATTCAAACCCAATGTACTTAGAGATGACATTGCGGGAAAATTTCACTTATACTTCTATATTGAAGTAATTATCCATTTAACATAAGTTGTATCAGCTGTCTCTTTATGTTCATAGACCGGCAGAAATGGTACAAACGAGATAGCTGTGCTGAATCAGTGTTTGCTTATTGGTGACACAATTTTTGCTAACAGTGGGCAGAATTTTACTGACATAGACCCAAACACGGCAGGGAGGCGGGTAACGCATCGGGAACCTATTTATTCTGTCAGTGAGCTTCACTGTGGCTCTAACTCAGCCATGGCATTAGAATTCCACTTCTGGGTTTGCCAACCAATCACAGCGTGTGGGTGTGAAGACGGACTGCACTCTGTCAAAGGAAGGATTTCTAATTAAAGGCAGGAATCAGGATAGTTGAATTCTACATTGCTTCATGAGGCTACATCAACCACACAAATGGAAGCGAGATGTGTGAAGGCTGCCCTCCTCTCTGACTTTTCACTGGAGGTCCTGCTGCTACAGACTGCAGTGAAGTGTGGCTTTCCACCAGTGGGAACAAAACACAAAATTCTCAAACCAAGCAGATGTAGATGGAATTGGCTGAGGAAGTAAGCAGCAGTAGTGTTGCTCCTCGAGCTTGGATTCAGTGCCCCAAGAGGCTCAGTGACATCATGAGGGCATGAAAGATGAGTAGCATTCCACTTTGAGGCAGCAACTCTCACCCTCTGACTTCCCCAGCATTTTCCTGCATGGCACTCCATAGCCCATCCTCATCCTATTGTCCTCTGGCACTCATCCCTTACAGCCACTCTCTGCAAATTTTGGCATTGCATCTCTTCCCCACAATCTTCCTCATAACTCTGTTTTCTCTCCTTGCAGGAGATGGGAGCACAATCCCAAAACGAGTCAGAGAACTGGGGTGGCCCTCCAGTGACAGCCATTTTGACTGCCACTGGTAGTGCATGTCCATGCCAAGCCCAAGGTCGTGTTCCAGGAAGCCACAGATTTCATGTCAGCATTAAACTGCCATGAAAGCTTTAGCTTACTGAGTCACTGGAGCTCAGACATAGTGAGAATGTTGATCCTCTGCCTGCCTCAGAAAAAACTCCAAATTCCTTCCAATTATCTAATTCCTTCTGTTTTGCTTCTCTCCCTAGTCTATTTGCAGCCACCAAAACATCACGGTCATGAGGACTTCTGCTTCTAGCCCTTTCTCAAGATTGTTCTGTAGCCAACCTTTTATTGTGTAATCTAATTAAACTGCAACCTCTACTTAAACTTTCATGTCTCTCGGGACTACTATTGTAAGATTTCACTCTTGCATGGGTGGAGACTCTTCCTCCAGCATGTGATCATTTCCTAACACAAAGTTCACTCTCAGACCCACTACTTGAATTGCACAGCACTTTCTTACTTCCCCATTCTTTTACTCCATTCTCCCAGTCCATGGACCTCATTTCTTGGCCATCTTTAATATTTAAACTTTCTAGTAGCTTTTCGTGCACATCCCACAATAGTTGCATTCCTTCATTCACTAGACCCTTCTGAAATATACGTCACTCAAATCACTTTGGGCAATGGCCCTTGGATGTGATAGCCCTGCCCTGTACATCATGATCACTCAGCCTAGCACCATCCAGCCCTTCTCCATTGTATTCTGTTCCTCAGGGCTCTCATCGTAAAACACATGGGTATGTGAGGTACAGGGGACCTCAGTACTTTCAACAGCTGCTCACATTCTGCGAGTTTGCAATCAATCCTGATTAACCATGAGGAATGAACTTTAATCATCAGATTGACATGTTGGAATAACCCCTGTCTCACCATCATGCCCTGTTACCTTTACCAGGGGCTGAATTTTCCGGTTGGCGGAGGAGGGGGCTGAGGGGTGGGGCGGGAGCAGGCACGGGTGGGCGCGGACCCGATTGCTGCTCGCGCCTGGGTCCACACCGCCATTTTATGTGGGAGGGCCAATTAAGGCTTGCCCAGCATACTTCACAACTCCCATACAGAGCGGGAGTGGGCGGGCGGCAGCAAGTGCGCTCAGGCTGCTGGGTCCAATGGTGACCCAGTGGCCTGTATAAAGGAAGCCCTGGCAGCCTCAGAAAGGCTGCTCTCAATGGCTGGGCAAAGACTGTGCAGCAGAGGCGCAATGAAGTTCATGCAAGTCCGGAGGGTAGGCCATCGGGCAGGCCAGGCCGGAGGTTAGGGCGGGGTCCAGTGTGCCCCTTGTTTTTTGGATGAGTGCCTTGGTGCCCTCCTCAAGGAGGTGGCAGCAGGCGGGAGGTGCTGGTTCCCCAGGATGGGGGGAGGAGCCCCCCCCCCCACCCCCGCATAACGAAACATGCCTGGGACGAGGTGGCGGAGTTGGTGAGCTCCCGTGACGTGGTGCGGCGCACCTGGATCCAGTGTTGCAAGCGCTTCAATGATTTGTTGCACTCTGGCAAGGTGAGTACCATGTTGGCATTGGTCATTTAACCCAGGAGGTCGGCTTGCCCCTCTGCTGCTGCACTCCCCTCACCAAGTCTGAGTGTAGTGACTGCATTGGATCATTGATGGCATGTATCCTTTACTGAGTGAGCCAGCAGATATTGCCCATGCTGAGGTCAGCCTGAGAGGGTGGTGAAGAGATGGGTTCTGTGCCCGCAGCATGTGGTACACTGAGACCCACATGACTGGTTTGGGGGCAACCTTTAGGAGCTGCACCTCGGCACTGTGCTTGAACTGCAAGACATGTCCAAGACAGGGTGATGACATGCTGGGAGGGGAGCTTCAAGGTGGCATGGCAACGAACCTTCTGCTGCACTCTGCACTCCACGTGCTTGTGCTTCCTTGCTATGGAAGCAGCATGTGGTGCGTATTGTGATGTAGACAGCATGTGGCCAAGGTGGGGGCTGGACAACAGACCCAGCACCTTTGTGTGAGTATTCGGCAGCAGCGGGGTGAGGAGGCACTGGAGCCCTATGTTCCATTCTGGTTGGGGTGGGCAGTGCACAAAGAGAGTCCATGTACAATTTGCCCTAATCAATGCTCTTCTCTCATTTTCAGAAAAAGAATGCCCATAATCCTGCAGAGTGTGTGAGGACTGAAGGGTTCTCAAAGTTCCCATATTTTTCATATCATCAACAAAGATATGACTTTTCAACTTTTACCTGAAACCAGACAACGAGAGGAGACAGAATACGCATTATTCCCTTTAAAACAATCAACCCAGAGAAAGACTTCATCTTAAACTAAAGCCCATCAAAATCTTGTATAAATGATGGCTACTAACTACTAAGGCAGGAAGACAACAATCAATGCTGTTATACGAATCCATCAATACTCCACCTCTACAATGGCTTTCAGTTCAAGACTAGTTACGGGGGCAGGAAGACAACGATAAACATCATGTGAGCCCATTAAAAAGAACAAGACAACAATCATCCGAAGAAGCCCAAATCAGACAAAGAACTAACCTTGATTTGGTTTCAGATAAGAAAATCGATAAAAGCAGTATAACTGGGCCAGGAGTGACAAGGGGGAAGCGGCCACAGGAGGGTGAGCAGTGTTTAAGCAGGGAGCTGAGCCAAGCGGAGGAAGGAGATCTGGAGGTTTGCAGGCCCGCAGACAATATCACGGTGAGGGGCACGGGGTGGCAGGCTCAACCGAAGACAACAAGGCCCCAACCGCAGCCCTCCATGAAGATCGACCATCCACAACCACGCCCTCCACCCAACTGAAGAACCTTCGCAGATTCCACAGACCAGGACCACGAGGGGATGGCAGGCCCCAGAGGTCACAAAGAGCATACCCTAAAACTGCAACAGGCTTACTTGGCTGGATTTTGAACTGTCAAGGAACCCTGGTTGATGAGCATGATCCCTGACCTCTCCTAGTTCAATTTATTTAGGTTTTGGGAGTGGGACATGGGTAAGGGGATTAGTAGCTTGATTTTCCCTCGTTATGCCATGTGTTCCCCATTCTTAACTAAGTGTACTTTGTAAATCTGTATAATCTCAGTGTAATCCTAATGTTATAAGTTCATTTGTGACTTCAATAAACACAGTATTTTTCTTGCAGCAAAACCAGTTGTCTGCTGCACTTTGTCACAACCCCCAAATAAGTCTAAGGTCTAGAACCCAGGGAGTGGGAGCGATTCGGACGGCTCAGAAGTCAGAGGTGAAGCTGACACACTCCACTACCCCCTACAGGACTGTCGGTGGCCAGGTGCAGATCGCCATCCTTAGCTGCTTCAAGCAGGAGGCCCCAGATCTGAAGAGGCACCATGGCCCCAGGTCCACTGGTGTCGGTGAGGCTGGGGTGCCACGGCCAGGTATTTATGCCGAACAGTGAGGTCAGCATTGTTCTCCCAACAGCCATTGCAGTGCTGAATGTTAATTGATTTAATTTTGCAACATGGCTTGACCATTGCTTATGGAAGGATGAGCGCATAATGATCCTGGTGGCAGGGATGCACTTTGTCATTGTTTCCACGTTAACTGATACACTGTCCATGTACTTCCTTTCAGCATCAGTGGAGCAGGGCCTGGAGGAGGAGCAGCAGAGGCCCCCTCTCACACCTGAGGGGCCTGAAGTCTCACCAGCATCACATGATTTCTGCCAGGCAGGCCCAGCACAGATACTAGCATCTTGATGGGAATTAGAACATCAGCTAGTGCCCCAGGGCACAGCTGTGAGGGCACTTCACAGTCATTGGAGGACCTGGCAGAGACAGGGAGTGCCCATGGCGCCAGCAGTCAGAGGACTGCAGGGGACCAGGCACATGCTTAGTTGGTGCCTGATAATGTGCTTCTGTAGTCGTCCACGATGCAGCAAGCGCAGGAAATGTGGCCGGGTGTGCGGGAGCATCTGGGGGAGATACATGAGACTATGCTTGGCTTGGCCAGTGTGGTGGAGAGGTCTATGTGGACGATCGCCGAAGCAATGAGCCACATGTCTGAGTGCCACGCGTCCTCCATGGAGAGACTGGCGACTATCGTGGAGAGCCTCCTCCAGGAGACCCATCAGGGCTTCCTGGGAATGCGCTCTGACCAACAAACCCTCATATCAGCATTGACCTCAGCTGGTCAGTGCCAGTAGGGGAGATGGTCTGCGCATCAAGTTCCCCAGCTCTGTGCCCATCCATCCATGGTGAGCAGGGAGGTCCGAAGCAACCTCACGTCAGCGCAGCAGCTGCCTGGCGTCTCTGCGGGTTCTTCTCAGGGCATTCCGGATGAGAGCGGCAGCTCCTCCGCCCCTTTTCCAGTAACAATAGCATCTGGTGAGGCTGCAACGACTGGGGAGATGCCAGCTGTAGAACTGGCAGCTCCCTCCCAGGTGGGGCCTGCACAGGCTCCACGGGCCAGAGGACGACCACCAAGGTCATCGAGGCCAACAGGACAGCAGAGTGAGCAGGCTGTCTCAGATGCCACTCCCAACATTGGGACAGAACCAAGATGTAGCGCCCAGAAACGTAAACATAAGGCACCTTAGGAACACACGGGTTTATCACTGGTGCTTTTGTGTTGGCCCAAGATGAGGTCTTTATGATTTGCTTTGAATTGAAACACCATTGTCATTTTTTTGGATTAAGTTTCTTAGCCTGTGATATTAAATTCAGACATGTGACATGGCTAAATGTGCCTCTTTTCTTCTGCATGTATATGATTTCCAAAAATGTTATGAGTGCTTTGTGGGACATTCAGCTTTATTAACAAGGCCCTTAGTTACTGATCCTAACCTGGAAAATTTGGCACTTAGATATCGAGTATGGAGCTGACAGCCCAGGCTTGTCCTGGAGGTCCATCTGTGGTGTGCTAGCTGAAGGTTCATTGGATTAAAGCCTCCCTGGTGTCCCTGCCTCCCTGCAGTATACCCGGGTCAGCATCTACCCCCTCAGCATTTCCCTGTGCATGCTCATCCTTGGACTCACCGCTGGACTCATCATGTGCAGCCGCAGCCACTGCGTTGATGTCTTCATCATCCACTGCGTTCCCCCTTCCCAGTGCAAGATTGTGCAGAGCGCAACATGCAACCGATATCAGTGACATGCAATCTTGGGGGTACTGGAGTGCGCCCCCTGAGTGGTCCAGGCATCGGAAGCGCATCTCGAGAAGACCGATGGCTCTCTCCACCACAGCCCTTGTGGTGCCTTGGCTCCTATTGTACCACTGCTCAGCCTCTGTTCTTGGATGGCAAAGAGGTATCATGAGCCACCTTCTGAGGGGCTAGCCCTTGTCACCCAGCAGCCATCCATCCAGCCGGGCTGGAGAACTGAAGAGACCTGGCACCTAGGAGTGTTGGAGGATATAGGCATCATGGGAGCTGCCTGGGTACCGTGCACAGACTTGTAGAATCAGCATCCTGTGATCACACACTATCTGCACGTTCATGGAGTGGAAGCCCTTCCTGTTGACAAAGGCTCCGGGCTCACCTGCTGGCGCCTTGATGGCCACATGTGTACAGTCTATAGCACCCTGGACACGGGGGAAGCCAGCAATGTCGCGAAACCTCTGGCTCACTGTGTTTGGCTTGCCTGGTCCCAATGAAAGTGGGTGAAGGTCAATGCATGCCTGAAGATCGCGTCTGTAACCTGCTTGACACAAGTGTGGACACAGCTGATTGGGAGACACCGCAAAGATCACCCACCGACCCCTGGAAGGAGCCAGAGGCATAGAAATTGAGGGTAGCGTGACCTTCAGAGCCACTGACATGGGGTGTCCACCCACACAGTTAGTGGAGATCTCAGGGCCAATCATCTGACAGATATAGTTGACTGTCTCCCTTGAGAGACGGAGCCTCCTTCAGCACTGCACCTCAGACATATTGAGGTAGCTGCTTCGCTGCCTGTATACCCTGGCAGCAGGATAGTGGCATCTTCTGTGGCCCCTTCCACCTTGGACTACCTCTTGGTCCTGCGTCCCTTGTATCTGCGCCTGTCCTCCCAAAGGTGGCTCCCCTGGAAGCTGAATGTGCACTCCTGGCCTCCTCCCCCTTCTAGCCCTCCCTTCCTCCTCACAGGAGCTGCCTCCAGTGGAGAGTTCAACTCCCATTCCCAGGCTAAGTGAAGGCTTCCTGAAACCTGCAGGCCAAAAAAACATTACTCACTGCAGTGTGCCGACCTGAAAGTTTAGAGTCTAGATAAAGCAGCTGGAATGCGTTTTGAAGTACTGCAGGTCACACAGTCAAGTTTCAATAACTTTGAAACATCAATATTTGACAGAGCACACTCACGACCCCAGTGACCCTCTTATCCCGCTTGTGGATGAGGTTTATACAAATGTGTCCTACCCGCCTGCCCATTGCGCCTGTGCGCCGATCCGAAGATTGCACGGGTGCTGAAAAATCGGCAACGATTAGTGTATCAAGGGCTTTAGGTGGCCTGTTAATTAATGGCGGGCACACATCGGACATCATTACATGCCCACCCAAAGAAATATTGCGCTGACGCGCAGTGACATTGGAACACTCGCCCGATGTCACCCCGCGTCATTTGACGTGCTGACATATTGGGCCCAGGCCAAAGGGAAAATTCTACCCCAGGAAATTTCCATTCCTTATGGTCCTCTCTTTTATAAAAAGTAGATCCCCAAAATTAAAGTTTATCTCGGACAGTCTTGTACAATAATTCAGGGCTCTCCAAATTTTCTCCGAGACCTCAGCCTCGAAGAAAATCCTTCTCCCTGCTTGCAAAGCATTTAAATGTGCAGAAAAATTGATCTAATCATAATCCTGTCTAGGGCAGGGCACTATTGTCCAGCACAGAAGGTAATTTGGGCTTTCTCTCGTAGAGCAATTGGTAGGGATTACACCCGCCAACCATCTGAAGCAAATTCTTTGCATGAACTGTCCATGCTAGTACAATTGTCAACATGCAGTTTGGTTGATCTGCTAAGATCTTATGCAGCATTGTATCTATCACCACATGATTCCTTTCACAGAATACATGGCTGAAAAGACTTTCAGCTGTGGGATTCATGACCACAATGGTCAAGTTTTCACACGTCTCCAAACTCATCATTAGAAAATTTCCCTCCATTATCAGTCAGAAACTTAGCTGGTGCCTCAAGACCTATCCATTTCTCTATGACTTTATCTACAACCAGCTTTTTGTCCTTGCAGTGTATTACTGTGCAAAGACTAAATCCTGTTGCCATGTTTATACAGTGTAAAATTAACATATTTCTGTCTTTGTCTTGGCTTTTACTTCATTAACGTTACGTTCAATAGAAGGCTTACAATAGGATATGGCGATGTCCTCTGATTTCTTTTTTTACGTATTTCACATTTTGCACTAAACTCTTTGATGATCCTTGTACACTTCTTGTCAACCATATCATTTTTTTATTATTCATTTATGGGATAAGGGCATCACTGGCTGGGCCAGCCTGGGAAGAGTGTCCTCTGCAATCACTGTCGCCGTGAAGCAGTCTGGGAAGAGCATCCTCTGCAGTCACTGTTGCCATGAAGCAGCCTGGGAAGAGGGTCCTGTGCAGTCACCCCTGCCGTGAAGCAGCCTGGGAAGAGGGTCCTTTGCAGTCACCATCGCCGTGAAGCAGTCTGGGAAGAGCATTCTCTCCAGTCAACATCGCCGTGAAGCACCCTGGGAAGAGGTTCCTCTGTAGTCACCGTCGCAGTGAAGCAGTCTGAGAAGAGTATCCTCTGCAGTCACTGTCGCCGAGAAGCTGCCTGGGAAGAGCGTCCTCTGCAGTCACCGTTGCTGTGAAGCAGTTTGGGAAGAATGCCCTCTGCAGTTACTGTCGCTGAGTGAAAGACAAAGAGTGACATCACAGGAAAACCGTAAGTTAATTATTTGGTAAGTAACTGCTAGTTTGAACTACCTATTCCACATTGATTTTAGATTAAAGGTGACTACCGGGGCCCAGGATCGGAAGCCCAACACTTCAGCTTCAACTTAGCAGAGAGAGCGAGTTCCAGTTGATTTTAAAAAGTGTATTTTGAATCTCTATTCTAACTTGTTTTCAGATTAAAGGTAAATAGGATAAATATTTTACAGATTAATAAACTAAAGACCAGTAGGAAATTTAAAAACAAATTGAAAAACTAATTAAATAAAATAGAGATGCAGGGCTAGGTGATGTGTTGTAGCTGCATGATGTGGGAGCTGGTGGACCCCATTGTGGTTCCTAGTGACCACATCTGTAGCAATTGTTTGTTGCTCGAGGAACTCTGGCTCAGAGTTGATGAGCTGGAGTCTGAGATTTGGACACTGCGACACATCATGGACAAGGAAAGTTATCTGGACGTTGTGTTTCAGGAGACAGTCACACCCCTTAGATTAACTACCTTGAATTCGGACAATGGTCAGGGACAGGAGGGTATGACAATGAGTGAGGTAAGTAGAGGTATTCAGGAAGTAGCACAACAGGTTCAAGATCCTTGCTCCCTGTGTGGACAAGAGCAGGGACTGTAGGGAGGATGAGCAAACTGACCATAGCACCGTGGTACAGGGAGCCTTTCAAGTGGAGACAGAAAAGAGAAATGTAGTTCTAATTAGGGATAGTATATTTAGGGGAATAGATACTGTTCTCTGTAGCCAGGATTGAGAGTCCCAAAGGCTGTGTTGCCTACCTGGTGTCAGGATTAAGGATATCTCATCTTAATTGGCCTGCCCACTCAAAATGGCGGCGGGCCCTGTTTCAGTAGGGGGGGTCGGCTGTCCGCCTGCCGTTGAGCAAGTGGGGCCCGCCTGCCCATCGAGGACAAAATTCTGCCCAGTGTGTGTGAACACCACATTGCACCAAAGAATCATATAAGAATAGGGAAAATTGACAATTGTATCTGAATGTGTGTAGCTTTCGGAATAAAACTTTTGAGTTAACACTGCAAATAAAGATAAATAGGTATAAATAGCGATTACTGAGTTGTGGTTACAGGGAGAACAGGTTTGGCAGTTGAATATCCAAGGATACTCTGTGTTTCGGAAGGATAGGTAGGAAGGAAAAGGAGGTGGTGTAGCTTTGTTAGTAAAGGAATAGATCAATGCTATAGGCGCTGGAGAGCAAGGCATAAAGTCAGTCTGGGTAGATATAAAAAATAGCAAGGAAAAGAAGTCCCTGGTGGGAGTAATCCAAAGGTCCCCAAACAGTAGTTCAGCAGTAGGGCACAGTATCAACCAGGAAATACTGGGAGCATGTAAGAAAGGCACGGCAATCATGATGCGTGATTTTAATATGCATATAGACTAGACTAATCAAATTGGCATTGATTCAATCTACCTGAGACAGTTCTGTGCCTCAGGGAGATTGAAGTGCTTTTTCATGCACATGTACAAAAGATCGCTGGCCCCAACTCTCCCTCCTCCCCCTGCCCGCACAGGTAGAGCTAAGCACTACCGGTCGCATGTTACACTGGGTGGGCCTTAATTGGCCCACCCACGTAAAATGGCAGCACGGAGCTGATTCTGGGAGGTGATCGGCTCCACGGCCACCCCCGCCCGTTCCCACCGAGCCTGCCCGCCGCCTGAAAAATTCAGGCCTTGGTTTCCTTCTTTGCTGTCTGCTCCCTCCTTTTGGCAGTTGCATGCATTGTCCTGGATGCAGACATATGGCTTTATTGATGTTCACGTTGGGTGCCTGCCATGCTGCTGTTATTGTTAAGAGGGTGATTACTGCTGCTGCTGTCGTCCAGATTGCCATTGCTCTGAGGGTTTGTCTGAAGCAAATTACTTAAGTGAGCTGCTGGTTTGCTTTCCTGCTGACAGAGAAAGACTGAGAGATAAGATTTCACATGTGACCAATGCTTCCAAACACACACAGGTATCACTAGTCATCATTATTCAGTCAGGTCGTTGCCATTGTGGGGTAGATCCCAGTCATTTCCGTGCCTCCTTAACCATTACCTTATCCTTTACTTCTGGAATGTCCTGGGGTAGCTGCATAACTCTGCCTGTCATCTTGGTGTTAATCCTGTGGTCCTACTTATTTGAGCTCGCAGGCACATTAATATGGTCAATAATACATACATTCACGTTTTTCCAGCTCTCCTTTTACTTGTATCTATCTTGTGGTAAATTGTTGTTAAGTATTATTTCTGCTTCCCCTTCAATTGTCTCAACCACATTTTTTTACTCCCTCTGACCACGGTTATCTTAAGATTCACCTAAAGTCAGTTTCTCTATTGCCTTGATCATTTAAAAATGTTTCCCTACTCTTTATGCCATATTAACCATTTCATGTCTCTCTAAATCTCTGTCTCAAGTAATGGTCTGAGTTTTGAGGACTTTATCGGAAACCAAACATCAAGTCCTTAAAAACAAAAAAACTGCGGATGCTGGAAATCCAAAACAAAAACAGAATTACCTGGAAAAACTCAGCAGGTCTGGCAGCATCGGCGGAGAAGAAAAGAGTTGACGTTTCGAGTCCTCATGACCCTTCGACAGAACTTGAGTTCGAGTCCAAGAAAGAGTTGAAATATAAGCAGGTTTAAGGTGTGTGTGTGTGTGTGTGTGTGTGTGTGTGGGGGGGGGGGGGGGGGTGGAGAGAGAGAGAGAGAGAGAGAGAGAGAGAAGTGGAGGGTGGGGTGTGGTTGTAGGGACAAACAAGCAGTGATAGAAGCAGATCATCAAAAGATGTCAACAACAATAGAACAAAAGAACACATAGGTGTTAAAGTTGGTGATATTATCTAAACGAATGTGCTAATTAAAAATGGATGGTAGGGCACTCAAGGTATAGCTCTAGTGGGGGTGGGGAGAGCATAAAAGATTTTAAGATATTTAAAAATAATGGAAATAGGTGGGAAAAGAAAAATCTATATAATTTATTGGAAAAAAAAGGAAGGAGGAAACAGAAAGGGGGTGGGGATGGGGAAGGGAGCTCACAACCTAAAGTTGTTGAATTCAATATTCAGTCCGGAAGGCTGTAAAGTGCCTAGTCGGAAGATGAGCTGTTGTTCCTCCAGTTTGCGTTGGGCTTCACTGGAACAATGCAGCAAGCCAAGGACAGACATGTAGGCAAGAGAGCAGGGTGGAGTGTTAAAATGGCAAGCGACAGGGAGGTTTGGGTCATTCTTGCGGACAGACCGCAGGTGTTCTGCAAAGCGGTCGCCCAGATTACGTTTGGTCTCTCCAATGCAGAGGAGACCACATTGGGAGCAACGAATGCAGTAGACTAAGTTGGGGGAAATGCAAATGAAATGCTGCTTCACTTGAAAGGAGTGTTTGGGCCCTTGGACGGTGAGGAGAGAGGAAGTGAAGGGGCAGGTGTTGCATCTTTTGCATGGGCATGGGGTGGTGCCATAGGAGGCGGTTGAGGAGTAGGGGGTGATGGAGGAGTGGACCAGGGTGTCCCAGAGGGAGCGATCCCTACGGAATGCTCCCTCCACCTGGACCCCTACCTCTGGATTCTTACCGTCTCTTGATCTTTTCATTGAGAACTGTCGGCGCGACATTAGTCGTCTCAATTTCTCTGCTCCACTCACCCATTCTAACCTGTCTCTCTCTGAACTTACTGCACTCCATTCTCTCAGGTCCAACCCTGACATTGTCATCAAACCCGCTGACAAGGGTGGTGCTGTTGTTGTCTGGCGCACTAACCTCTACCTCGCAGAGGCTGAGCGTCAACTCGCAGACACTTCCTCCTACCTCTCCCTGGACCATGACCCCACCACTGAACATCAAGCCATTGTTTCCAGGACTGTCACTGACCTCATCACCTCTGGGGATCTTCCTCCCACAGCTTCCAACCTGATAGTCGCCCAACCTCGGACGGCCCGCTTCTATCTCCTACCCAAAATCCACAAACAGAACTGCCCCGGTAGACCGATCGTCTCAGTTTGCTCCTGCCCCACAGAACTTATTTCTCGTTATCTTGACTCCCTTCTCTTTCCCCTTGTCCAGTCCCTTCCCACCTACATCCGTGATTCCTCTGACACCTTATGTCACATCAACAATTTCCAGTTGCCTGGCACCAACCGCTTCCTCTTCACCATGGACGTCCAATCCCTCTACACCTCCATCCCCCACCAGGATGGTCTGAGGGCCCTTAGCTTCTTCCTTGAACAGAGGCCCCATCCACCACTACTCTCCTCCGTCTGGCTGAACTTGTTCTCATGCTGAACAATTTCTCCTTCAACTCCTCTCACTTCCTCCAAATAAAAGGTGTGGCTATGGGTACCCGCATGGGCCCCAGCTATGCCTGTCTCTTTATGGGTTATGTGGAACATTCGTTGTTCCAGTCCTACTCCGGCCCCCTTCCACAACTCTTACTCCAGTACATCAATGATTACTTCAGTGCCACTTCATGCTCTCGTCGAGACTTGGGAAAAAAAAAAATTATTAATTTTGCTTCCAATCTCCACCCCTCCATCATTTTCACGTGGTCCATCTCTGACACTTCCCTTCCCTTCCTTGACCTCTCTGTCTCAATCTCTGGTGATAGACTGTCCACCAATATCCATTACAAACCCACCGACTCCCACAGCTACCTCGACTACAGCTCCTCACACACCGCTTCCTGTAAGGACTCCATCCCATTCTCTCAGTTCCTTCGCCACCGTCGCATCTGTTCCGATGATGCCACCTTCAAAAACAGTTCCTCTGACATGTCCTCCTTCTTCCTTAACCGAGGTTTTCCACCCACGGTCGTTGACAGGGCCCTCAACCGTGTCCAGCCCATCTCCCGCGCATCCGCCCTCACGCCTTCTCCTCCCTCCCAGAAACATGATAGGGTCCCCCTTGTCCTCACTTATCACCCCACCAGCCTCCGCATTCAAAGGATCATCCTCCGCCATTTCCGCCAACTCCAGCATGATGCCACCACCAAACACATCTTCCCTTCACCCCCCCTATTGGCATTCCGTAGGGATCGCTCCCTCCGGGACACCCTGGTCCACTCCTCCATCACCCCCTACTCCTCAACCACCTCCTATGACACCACCCCTTGCCCACGCAAAAGATGCAACACCTGCCCCTTCACTTCCTCTCTCCTCACCGTCCAAGGGCCCAAACACTCCTTTCAAGTGAAGCAGCATTTCACTTGCATTTCCCCCAACTTAGTCTACTGCATTCGTTGCTCCCAATGTGGTCTCCTCTACATCGGAGAGACCAAACGTAAACTGGGCGACCGCTTTGCAGAACACCTGCGGTCTGTCCGCAAGAATGACCCAAACCTCCCTGTCGCTTGCCATTTTAACATTCCACCCTGCTCTCTTGCCCACATGTCTGTCCTTGGCTTTCTGCATTGTTCCAGTGAAGCCCAACACAAACTGGAGGAACAACACCTCATCTTCCGACTAGGCACTTTACAGCCTTCCGGACTGAATATTGAATTCAACAACTTTAGGTCATGAGCTCCCTCCCCCATCCCCACCCCCTTTCTGTTTCCCCCTTCCTTTTTTTTCCAAAAAATTATATAGATTTTAATCTTTTCCCACCTATTTCCATTATTTTTAAATATCTTAAAATCTTTTATGCTCTCCCCACCCCCACTAGAGCTATACCTTGAGTGCCCTACCATCCATTCTTAATTAGCACATTCGTTTAGATAATATCACCAACTTTAACACCTATGTGTTCTTTTGTTGTATTGTTGTTGACATCTTTTGATGATCTGCTTCTAACGCTGCTTATTTGTCCCTACAACCACACACCCCCCCCTCCACTTCTCTCTCTCTCCGCCCCCCCCCCACCCCACACACCTTAAACCTGCTTATATTTCAACTCTTTCTTGGACTCGAACTCAAGTTCTGTCGAAGGGTCATGAGGACTCGAAACGTCAACTCTTTTCTTCTCCGCCGATGCTGCCAGACCTGCTGAGCTTTTCCAGGTAATTCTGTTTTTGCTCAAGTCTTTAAACCTTGTTCTAATTTTGATAGTGTCGGGCGAGCGTCCCAACGGCATTGTGCACTCGCGTGATATCTTGCTCAGTGGACACACACAGCAGTTGGAAGCATGGACAATTAAGTGGGCAGTTAAGCCCATGTAGGGGGGCTATTGAAAGCAATTTTTTGCGGCCCAGCCACCTTGTAAGAATTGTAATTTACACTTTCAAAATTAAAACAAGGTTTAAAAACTTGTTAAAACAATTTCTTTCTCATGTGTGTGAATTTGTATCCAGATTAAAAGTCCCACATGTTTGTCAACACATATGCTTTATCTTAGATGGCATCATAGTTTTTCAAAAGTAACTTGCTAAAAGTTCTGATACTCATTGGTCAGTGTGTTGTTATCAGATCTCCTCACCTGAATGGGTGAAGTCAATTTTTTTTCAAAGGTAAAGTGAAGCCTCTAAACCGTGACTATGCTGTGGCATTGAAAGTCAACATGTAAATTCCTAGATTCTTAAAGCTGTGAGAAATTTTGTTACATTTGTGGTTAACTCTGAATAAAAGTATAAGGGTCCACTCTGCTCGAGGTGAAATGGATTAATTCAGCAGCCTGAAAACTGAAGCCGCTGGTGGAATGTGTTAATTCCCTGCTAGTCTGGAACCTGCTGTATCTCCTTCAGATTATCTTCGAATTGTGATTTTTGGCCAGAAATCTCAACTCAAACTTATAACTTAAAACATTGGTTTATCTAATTATAATTTCCCTTGATCTGACTCCATCCTCATCCTGATGCTTTCAACTCAAAGTGCTGAAACTCCACACACAAGTAACAATTTAGGGAAGAAAGCACATTAAAGCTCACACACAAATTCTTCAATGCACACAAACACACATATATATAAATATATATATATTCCCATTCTTATAACATTTAACTTAACAACTTAAAACTTTCATTCTCGAAGCAGAACTTCAAGTAGCAATGGGGGTGTGGGGGGGTGTTGTGGAGGGAGGAATGTTCAAGGTTTTCTCTCTCACCAGAACAAAAGCTTCAGTGACTTACATTAATATTTTTTCCTTTCACCTTTTAAGATATTTGCCAAAAATTCTTGGTGGCGGACGAGCCAATTAGCCAGGCGGCCTTTACATTTTTGCTCAAACCTCAATCCACTGAAGGACGAAATCTCCGTGGGGAAATAAAATAAAAAGAGAAATCCGGGGACAGGTTTTTTTATGAGGTACACTTTCGGATACTTGATTGTGCTGCATGGAGATATTTTGCAGCATTTTTGTTGCTTTGTTTATTCTGTGGAGGAATGAACTTCCCTGAGGCATCTATCTGCCTTCAGGGAGCTCATTAGAAGTGGTCACCAGCACCCGCGGTGACATCGGCGCCCATCCTCTTCTCGTCCCCACCGGCAGTGCTGAGCCTTTCTCAGCGCACGTTTCATGCTGGCTGGCCACTAAACATGGTTGGGGGTCACTCGCGGTCAAGGCCCATTTTCTATCTGCTCCCAGGCCTGCCGATCAGGCGTGCCCGACGAGCATAGAATTCAGGCCCTAATATCTGGTGTAGAGAGAGAACTGGTGCAGTAAAATGGGATGGACCATTTCCTACTGCCTGGTTTACAGTAGTAGTCAAACAATAAATGTAACATTAGCCATGGCAGACAAAAAATTATATTAGAGACCCAGTGTTTCCGCACTGGTTCTCTCCATACAACAGAAACTAGGAAACAGTCTATCTGGTTGTACCGCACCGGTTCTCTCGCTACACCGGGCATTAGGAAATGATTATCCTGTTTTACTGCACTGATTCTTTCACTATGCTCGACACTAAGAAACTGGCTATCCCTTTTTACCGCATCAGTTCTCTCAATACACCAGACACGAAGGGCAGAATCTTCGGCTTGGCGATAGGGGAGCCCACTCGCCAAGCCAGCTGCACGCCCACCAAACTGTCAAAGGCCTATGAAGGCCACTTAAATATCAATTAAACTAACAAGCTGAGCTGCCTGTCTAACCTTAAGGTTAAGAGCCCAGACGGCCTTTGCATTTTTCATGGAACCTCATCCACAGGTGGGATGAGGTTTCATGGACCTCTTCAAAGTGTTTTAAAAGTTTTTAATAAAATTAATGGACATGTCCCAGCTCATGTGACAGTTTCACATGAGGGGACATATTCTTAAAATTTTTGTTTTCCTTTAATCAATATTTCATCAGTGAAAGTAACCTCCCTGAGGCGCCTCTGTGCCTCAGGGAGATTTCTGCGCCCTTTTGCATGCATGCATGAAAAAGCGCACTCCCAACTCAGGGGAAACCGCGCCCCCCCCCCAACTCTGCCCGCACAGGGAGTGCTCAGCGCTTACGGGTGCTCATCACACTGGGCGGGCCTTAATTGGCCCACCCACATGAAATGGCAGCGCGGACCTGATTGGGGGCACCGATTGGGTCTGCGCCCGCCTGCGCCTGTCACCGCACAACACCCCCGACGGAGGAAAATTCTACCCTGGAAAACGACTATCCCGTTTTACCACTCCAATTCTCTTGCTACACTGGACACTAGCAGCAGAATTTTCCCTGCATGTGCCCGACCCGAATGAGAGTAAATAGTGTGTGATAACATTGGGCGATGTCCCGACGTCATCGTGCACTCTCACGATATTTTGCTTGGTGGACGTGCGTGAGAGGCGGCAGCGGCCTGTCGACAATTAAAAGGCCTTTTAAGGCCCTTAATCAATTATTTAAATTTGATTTTTTGCTGCCTGTCCAAATATTCGGATGGTGGGTGGGTGAAAAGGCCAAGAGACCTTTGGATTTTTGAGGAAACCTCATTCACAGACGAGATGAGGTTTCCGATGTTAATTAAAAATACAATATAAATGTTAAAATCTCATTTATAACATGTCCCTGCTCATATGACAGAGTCACATGAGGGAACATGTTTATCTTATTTTTTAAATTTATTTTTAATGTTATAACTCTTCAGCTCCCTGACACAGCTCTGTGTCTTCAGGGAGCTTTTAGTGCAAAACCTCTGCACTCTCCCTCCTCCCAACCCCACCCTGGCAGCGCTGAATGTTGCAGTGCGTGATTCACGCTGGCTGGCTGTTAATTGGCCAGCCAGCATGAAATCTCGGTTAGGGCCCAATTGCAGGTGGCAGTCAGTTTCGTGGCCACTACCAGGCCCGCCTGCTGTGCCCGCCTGACGAGATAAAAGTCCTGCCCCAGGAAATGGTCTATCCCATTTTATCACACCAATTGTCTTGCTAGACCGGACACTAGGAAACAGTCTATCCTATTTTACCGCACCGATTGTCTCAAAGCTCTCACTAGGAAGAGGCTTGAACCATTTTACCACTTGGGCATTGGTTAATTGGTGCCACACTGTCCTCAGTTACTCCACTCACTGGCCCGTACTCTGGTTCAGATCCTCAAACCGACCCACTTCTTTATCTAATGGGTGGTAAATGAATGTACCCACCCGTCTTCTGCTGTCAACATTCGACTTGGTGCCAGCAACCTATATTGTGAGGATCCTGCAGACAACGCCAATTGTTGTGGTGAAAAAAATACCATGCTTGAGTCTTGTGAGAGTCAATCAATCAAGAACTTTATTACAAGCACATGCTGGGAGGGAACAGTCTGATTCTACAGTGTGTTTCCCAGATACAAAGGCTGCATAACATTTTTATATCTATTAGTCATCAGATTTCACTATACAACCTCCAATTACTTGCCTAATGAGAAGAATTATCCAGGCTGCAAATGTCTTTGTTACATTATTGGGAGGCTGTGAATGCTTCGGATCTAACGCCTCCCGGCCTGTGCTCTTATCGCCCTAACATTTCTTTACCCATTCCGTGATTTTTAGTTGGGTTCCCACGTTATTGGCTACATACCTATCATGTTGGCTATATTTCCCATCATGCTTAGAATGAGCTCTCATAACTAAATTTGTTGATTCTAAAACTATTAATGCATGTCTTAATATTAATCTGAATATGGAACCATTTCAAATACCCACCTTCAATACTATGTACAATTTAAATTCAATCAGTAAAACCTAGAATTGAAAGCTGGTCTCAGTAATGGTGACCATGAACCTATCATTGATTGTTGTGAAAACCCAATTGGTTCACTAATGTCCTTTAGGGAACTAAATCTGCCATACTTACCTGCTCTGGCGTAGATGTGACTCCAGACCACAGCAATGTGGTTGGCTTTTAACTTCCCGCTGGAATGGCCTAGCACACCACTCAGTTCAAGGGCAATGAGGGATGGGCAACAATGTCAGCCATGTTCACATCCCATGAAATATTATATTATAAATGGTGTGTGTACCTGTATCCACATGTCCACTTAATTCTTCTACTGGTCATAAGGTTCATACCCTGAGAATATCTACAGGCAATCACACACTGGCAATTTACACATGCTTTCAGCCATTCTTCACAAATTTTACTCAGCTACTCTTCTATGTGAAAGTATTTTTTTATTAGTTTCCAACCTTCAACTTCAGGCAAGCATTCTCTGCTACCATGTTAAACCTCTGACAGCCAGTTGGTGAAGGAGGAGACCAGAAGTCAATCATTATTCACAAAGTAAACCATTACAAATGTATAGCTCCTAACTCCACAACCCACCACCAGTGGCCCTAAGTGTCTCTTTATACATGTTTAGGTAATTATCCAATGAGTAGCACACTCCACCTGTGTACATGTAACCTTAATTTGTACAACTAGTATCAGGGAGGGTGAAATGCTGCGGGTTGAAAGCATTGTGACAGCTCATATGAGCTCAAAGAAGTACAGTACCTATTGTCTTTATTGAGCTCAATGTAAGATGGCTCTCCCCAACTTTGTGCCTCATGGCAGAGGTCAAATGACTACAGCAAGCCAGATAGGACCTTTCTTACATGATTGCATTTCAAAACCAAAACATCCCCCTTTTCATAACAAACAAAAGATACAAACATCCCATTTTCCTAACGTACAAAAGACAAATTTGCATACACTATCATGTGTAATTTTGAGTTACCCAAGTTACCCACTACACTACAATTGTTTTCATGCATTAATAAACTTTGTTATTATAGTCAGTCTCTGCACATGCATTGCATACATAGTCATTCGATCATACAGGCGTCTTAATGGTACATATGTGCGCTGTCATTGGCTGTTCATCTGGGTGATGTTCTCTCTTTAGGGAGTGTCGTTCCTGGGAAACTCGATGCTGTGGTAATTGTTGCTATTGTTCCATTTCCATTGTTGGGGACTGGTGGGCCTCTGGGAGTGGCAGTCATTCTGTACTCCGTGCAGCTGATGCAACCCCATCTTCCTGATCAGCCACCTGCAGTAAATAAACAATTCACTTATTGTTCATATATACCTGCAGTTGCACTGGTATATTCAGTCATTTACTTCCACCACCTACGCTTTAGGTGACAACTGCTTCACACATGTTCCAAGTTATCACATGAGCTGACTCCTGTTAAGAGCATTGAAGGTTTGTAACTCTTTCGAGTACAAACCTGTTTCCATCTGTTTCAGATGAAGTTACATTTTTTCATAGTTTGCCATTGTGAGATTTGAACTCTTGATCTTGGGGTTACAAACCCCATAACCATAACCACTTGGCTATTTAGGCCAAGCTGAAGGTTTGTACCCTGACTGGCTCTCCAATGCTCAAATCTGGCAATGGCTTGGCAGTCTTATCAAAATGAAATTTGGCTTTCTGCCATTTTTCCCTGACTTTTTTCACTCATGCCTGTTACTACTTCTGGCTTCTGTAGCTTTATTTGCTACTGGAAGAGTTCTTTGGGGTGCAGCATGAAATTAGTCTCTGGACAGGGCTACTTTCCATGCCTTCGGTCAGTGTGTTTCTCCACTTAAGGATTGTCTTGTATACATCTGTGCTGGATTTGCTCGATTACTTGATGACTTTCACTGCTGCTTCAGCCTTTCCATTCTTTGACAGGAGCTGGGAGAGGAAAATTTACATTTCTCATTTTCAAAAAATTACATTTTTGACTCACCCAGTGATTTTCTTCCAGCCTTCGGCTTGTGTTTGCTTTTCACTGTCAGTGGTTTCTTTCAACAGCTTTTTACAGCCCTGAACTTTCTGTTTCCTCTTTCAGTAGCTGTGGCTTAACTCCAGCTTTTCAAAACTCAATCTCAGCTCCACTTCTGACACCATTTAAGAGTTCAAAGAAGTGCGTTGCTTCTAGTACAATGTCTTAATTATTGAACTGAATGTAGGATGGCTCTCCCCAGCCTTGTGCCTCATGGCAGAGGTCATATAACTACGGCAAGCCAGACAGGACCTTTCTTACATGATTGCATTTCAAAACCAAAACAACAGCTACCTGGCAATCTTGCACACAACTACATAACAATCTTTTCGCAGTTGCACACCAGCTGCACGTTGATAGAGTAGAAGCCCTGTGTGGACGAATACTCCTGACTGAATTAGGTGTGCTTTTGTTGCCGCGTGTGATGTTGATAATGTCCTGCACCTGTGGGCAGCCATCCAGCTCTACAAATCCAAGAACCCGCTCAGTCCGATCAACATCATCGGAAGAAAAGTTAATGTATTTAGCTTCCCTGGCTAACAAGTCACAGTCACCTGTCTTATATATTTATGGAGCAGTGGCTGTGAGCTCCTGAAAATACTCTGAACCCTGGAGGGATCCAGATACAAAGAAGTGAGACACTGGTGTTTTTATGTGTCGAGGAAGCTTATCATCTGCCTGTGCAACCTGTGTACCAAAGATGGCTGCTGATGAATTGCACGTCTCTGCTCATGTCTTTCCTGTGGAGCTGCAGGCTGTTCCCACTCCTGCTGCAGGTGGTGCTGATGGTGCTGATGCTACAGCTGATCATCTTCATCCTCATCTGAGGTACAAAGGAACACAGCATAAGATACAACCATGCAGATCTGATAGATCACAGCCAAAGTACCCTCCATTTTTGTTTTGCAACTCGCGGCTGATTTGTGCAAGTGGGTGAGTCCTTTAAATTGCTTTTTTTTAGGTGCACATGCACAGTAACTTAAAGGGGCAGACTTATGCACAGCCTGCAAGCAAGCTTCCAGCTGCGCAACTTAGAGGGAACATTCATCTCAACTCCAAAATACAGATTAGACGTACAAACCTTCAAAGTTGTCAGAAGTACCAAGCACAAGTAATATGAATGATGCCTTGAAACCTTTCACACAATCAGGCAAGCAAGCAGCTGTGTGGTTTCAGTACATATTACCCTGTCATGGCTGCAAGCCCTTCAATAGCTGTTTCATTCTTGTCTTGCTTTCGCTGATGGGTTTCAGGAAACCCAAGAAACTTATGGTCTCAAATTTAAGTTGGCCATGTTAATATTGCTATAATTGAGAGATTATCATATTGAAATTGACAATTTGCTGGTTGCGCACATGCAGCCTAACATGCTGCAGTTAAATGCAGAAGTCAAAAGGGCCGCGACTTTCTGGGGATAGTGCGCTGTAATATCAAGCCACTGTTCCCCGAGCCGCAGCAAATGTGAAAAAGTTTGATCAAACCACCAGATTCCCCAATTCTACCTAACTGTTTAATTTAGGTTAAAAGAATATGAGCACCAGGTTTATAAACTTAATAAGTAAATAACTGTTTATTGAACAAGCTGTCATCAACGATTGGCAAAAGAAAGAAATATGAACCGCTAATTCCTAACACTATAATTAAGAACTACCCTCTTCTGAAATCCCTATACACATACATACAAGATACATAAGACACATGAAAACATGGATTCTAAGGGTGGAATAATACAATTCAATAGCACCAATTCCAGAGTACAGGATTCGATGGGTTGATTTTGATCAAAGTCTCTCAAATTCCTTTCAGTTCTTGTTGATGACACAAGGTGGCCTTCCAACAGTTTCAGTATTTAGTTCACTGGTGGAACACTAGCCTTTCAATGTCTTTAGCAGTGATTTTCCCCTTTGCCTCTTGTTAGGGGTTTGCAGAGAGAGAGTAGGTTATAGCAATATGTGGAGGAAAGAACCAGCTAGCTATTATTGTAGAATTACTGGAATCTTCCACTCACAGGAGAAGGAGGTTTTAAGTCTTGTTCCTTTCAGGCTAGGAGCTAATCTGCTGCACTGCTTCTCACATAAAACCTGGTCACCTGGTCAAGAGCCATTAAATTAAAGCATTGTTGCCAGGCAGCTCCCTTGGTCCAGGACTGCTTTCCAGCACCATCCTGACTTTCATGTCACACTCTGTTCTAGGATTGCAACTTTGTATATATTTCTTATCCTGTTTCAGTGGATGTGTCTTTCAACTGCAGCCATTGTAATTTTACCACAGTCCAACAGAAAATAAAAAGATATATTCTTTACAACAGTCCAACAGAAACAAAAATATACTTTTCTTACAGATGGGTGGAGCACGTTTTGCAATGCACTGTCAGTTTCTCCAATTCTAACCACCCCATCCATGACCAAACCCATTTGCCCCTGCATATTAAAATTCAGCCCAGGGAAGTTTTTTTTTCCAAAATTCAAAGATTGAAACCCATTACTTTAAATAAACATCAGATGATATGTTATCAAGAATAATAAATCACTACAATGAGCTTAAGGCACCAATCTGATTTTGCCATTTTGCTGACATTCATAAGCTGCTCTAGGTTTTTACTCATTGTTTATGATGCCATTCAAAGTGCTCAGTTGAATTACTGCCTTGTAACTTACAGGTAGTCAATGATTATCCTTTATTTATAGGCCCCTTATTTATTCTGCATGATAATATATTAACCTTGTAAAATGGATAGTTCAAGATTAAAAAAGCAATTCTGGGAAGTACTGTGACTATTATATTAAGGAGTTTCAGAAAGTGGTCAGCAGCCAATCAAGCAAACATCACTC
This sequence comes from Carcharodon carcharias, assembly GCF_017639515.1. Classification (NCBI taxonomy): domain Eukaryota; kingdom Metazoa; phylum Chordata; class Chondrichthyes; order Lamniformes; family Lamnidae; genus Carcharodon; species Carcharodon carcharias. The sequence continues at coordinate 168,172,743 of NC_054468.1, forward strand.
ACATTAGTGCAATGCTTAAGGATATGTTTTGGGGTACTTTTGTGGTTTACCTGAATTTATGTAGGAATTGCAAAATTTCTTGGCTTTACAGAACTTAATCTAAATTTATGCCAAAATTGCAAAGGAGAAGCAGGTCTTTCAGCCCAACCAGTTCATGTTGGCATTTATCCTCCACTTGAGCAGCAGCCCCAAACACAGTTGCCTGTCCAGATCTAATATCCCTTTATCCGTCTGTGGTAATCTGAGGTGTAATACACCTTTAAGCGAATGTGAACAGATTGACCACATGACTGTAAGACCCAATAGCTGCGTAGCATGGCCTATCTTGTTAATGTTAGTCTAGAGTAGGGTCTGGTTGGAGAAGCACACATCATGTTAGTGCTCTGTTGTCTATGTAAATAAATAGCATGTGCTTCATTTCATATTGGTCTCTGCATCGGCAATATATTGTAATCAGCTCACCTGTTGACAGATAAGCATACAACCAATTCATGGGCAAAGTGACCCTGTAGTAAAACATAACTTTCCCTTTCCTTCAACTATCTATTGAGTTAAATGTTTTCATGGCTTTTCCTTCAACCACTACCTCATCTAGTGTATCTCAGAGCCTCAGAATCCTCCTATTCTGACCTAATTCTTTTATATCTATGCTCCCCTCATTCTAGATGCCTCAATCACTGAAAACTAGTTGTTCCTAATTACACTGCCCCATCTCTTTGTAACCTTAAACTCTTCTATCAAATCATCCCTTAATATCCTCTAAACTAATCAAAACAACCTCAGAGTAGAGCTCTGAATATGGTGACAGATATTCATTCCAGTTAATTTGAATTACATTTTGGACAGTATTCAGTCACTCTCTAAAGATCAAATCCTTACAAAGCATGCAAAGAGTAAAATTACATTCTTTCAATAAGCAACAATTTTTTGTGTGATACTATATGCAATATATTGGTAATATTTATCATTTATATTAAGGTAGCTTTTCTGTTTGACCATTGGTATACATTATATAAAAGTGTAAACTAAGGATGAAGGTGGACTTTAACAGTGAGGATTTGTCAAGGTTCATCTGGACCAAGGTATCCCCGTTTGAAGAATGGCAGTCAGAGATCAGAAATGTGGTTGTGTGAGCACAGTACTTGTGCATGTAGCTTCAAATTTTTGCAGCCTATCTGGATATGTCCTTCCTGCTGTTTCAATGAGTTTAATAGGAATCTGCGATTTAATGGGTGGGACATTCAAACACAAATTGAGATCCTTCTTTTGGTGCATCTTCTCCAGACCCAAATCCAACTTGTCAACATCAAAAAGAGCAGTGCTTTCTACATGTCACATCTCTGCTCTTGTAGACAGATTTCTGCCAACAAGACAGTTTTCCCTTTTATGACAAGCTGCAGCCCATGAATATCTGCTGCCTCATTGACCTTTGGACTCCTCCAAAGTCCTGGTGCACCCTGGCAATTTTTGGCTGTGCTTTTGGCTTTTTAAAACAAGGGGCAGTACATATATTACAGAATTTGCACATGATCCCCTTTCCAACACCCCAACTGTAAGAATACCTACACATGAGGTTGAATTTTATTCTTGTGGTGGGGATCTCGATGATGGGCTGGAAGGCTGGGTTTGACCCCATATCATCCATTTGTGGAAACACCCACTGCATTTTATAGGAGTCAGGCAACTAATTAATTGCCATTGGGGCTGCCGTCCCTTTAAGAATGGCCGCTCGGCCCCTGGAGCTGCTGCCCAAATGAGGGCTGGCAATTCAGCAATCTCAGCAACACCGGCAGGAGTGGTAGATGTTGCTGAGACTGCACCTGGAAGAATAGTACATAATGGAAGGATGTGCCCTACCAACCAGATAAGTGGGATCTGGAGTGCCAAGGCCAGACAGGCAGGCCCCGATAAGCAGGGCAAGAGGGGTTGGTGGTTGGTGAGGACAACCAGAGCTGTGGCTGTTATCTTCCCGTAGCCATGCCTTTTAACCGGAAGTGGGGAAGGTGAATGACAGCCCTCCCATCCAGGGGATATTTAAGTCACTTAAGTGCTAAGTGAAGGCTAAGTGAAGGCCTCTTCCCACCACCACTGGCATTTTGCCAATGGCAGGTGGGCTCTCTGTTGCTTCGGGAGACCGCCAGGTGAATCCTGGTGCCATTGCTGCTAGGGAGGCCAAAGATTGCCCAAATGGGGGGCACGCCTCTCTCTATCTCTCTCTCTCGAGCCCATAAAGAGGGCACCAGGATTCAGCTGGCAGTCTCCCAAAGCAACAAAGGGCTCACCTGCCATTGGTAAAATGCCAGCAGTGGTGGGAAGAGGTCATTGCTTAGTATTTAAGTGGCTTAAATGCCCTCTGGACAGGAGGGCTGTCATCCAGCTTCCCCACTTCTGGTTAAATGGTATGGCTGTGGGAAGGCAACAGACCCTTCACCCCTGGCCTTCCTCACCATTTTATGGGCTTCTAGCCTGTCCCCAGAGGCTGATGAAATTCAGCCTATTGTGCCTGTATAACCTGATTTTGCCAGTATTGCAAAATTGACACTATAAGATAAAGTTTCTTCTACATTTCTCCATCAACATCCAAACTAGAAGCTCAAATGAAAAACAGCAGGAACACACATCCTCATGGCAATGCCACCTTAGTGCTGAGTTTTAGGAATTGTGCTTTGAACTTCGCAGATAATAATTCAATGTAAGACAGCTCTAACTCCACCTCGGCTTTTCCAGTATTAAAACTGGACTTTCATCCCATCCTCTTAACCAGGATTTGAACCTAGCAATGAGGTGTGCTTAATTCACTGCTCCAGTTTACCTAACATAGCAAAAGGCTGTGCAACTAGAAGAGGAGATTTTATAGTACAATGCCACACTGCCCTTTTTGCAGGAACACAGTGGACAGAATAGATTTTTTGAACCTGGTGTATTGAATCACCTCATTTGTTCTGCCAAGACTACTCCTTTTGAGTCTAGGATACCATGTGCCGTTTTGTAACATGCAACTTTTCATTTGGGTGCAATAATTCTCCATTCTTACCAGTCTTTACTGCTGCTAATAATATCTAATTAATTTATAAGTGGTCTGAGTAACAAGGAGGTTAAAGATTTAACATATAAACTGACTTGTTTAAATACCCTTGAGTGATCATTTGTGATGAGATGCCAATTCATAATTCACCTATTAAAACTGGTGAATCTGAATGCCAATATTCAAATTTTCCCATTATGAACATAACTGTGGGTCTGGCAAAGCAGAGATTTAGAGGCACTAAAATTCTCTTCTTGCTAACATTTTCCATAGTTTCTCTATTAAAAGAACCTCTAATTTCTTTGTTGTCTTCATGTTTTGAGGGTTCACAGTATCTGTTGTAGGAATTCACATCTCCTTGCCCAACACCAACATAATGGAAAAATGTTTAATGTTATTGTTTTTCCTACAATGACTAACCATGCTGTAATTTCATTATACATGTTATTGAAAAATTGTGGCTAATAACTTGATTTACTATAAATGAATCCCGAGTGTATCCATTTACACATTGCAGCAGCTTTACAGTGTGAGGGAGTTGAGTTCAATTAAAGTTCAAATAACACACACTTCTTAAACCTTCCAAAGATATATGCTTCTTAGGACACCAAAGAATTTGTTGGAGCTTTTAACTCATCCAGTTATTACCTTCTCTGGGATTTACTGCACAGCACTTGAGTCTTAATTCAGCTGACGTTTTCTTTGTACAGCACCAACTCATCATTTTTTCCAGCCGTTGGTTTCTACAATACAGAACTTTTAACAGGATAACAATTAAATTGTTACAGTTCAGAGAACAAAATCAAAAAATAAGTTAAGGTACAAGACAAAATAGTTGGTTTGGAGGGTGGAGGGGGAGTGGGGAATAAGCGGGAAAAATTGCTTTTGTTAATGTATGAGGCTACACCATTAACATAAATCAAAAACATGTGTTTCCAATGAAATTTCACCAAATCAATTCTTGTGTCTAGTTCCATTTTGACAATGCTTCACAACGCTGAGTAGAGACAAGTACATAAGTATGGCACAATAGCAAATGTTTGAATTGTAATGGTTGACATATCAGGCAGTTCAAAGCCCAGGTGTAACCAACTATAAAAAGTAAGCACATATTTTTACATTGTAACAATAGCAATGAACAGGTCCAAATTCTTTGAGGTTCCAGTTTTTTACTAGTTTTAACATATGTTTGGCCTAACCTCAATCAGCAACTGAAGTGTTGTAACTTATATGGAGCAATGGTGGCTATGCAAAATTATAATGAATGTCTTTCAGCAAAATTATTCGCTTAACTCCTTAATGCTGAAGATAATGTTGGCTCAGGTTTTGTGGTAAGCGCTTGCGTTTGTCTCACTGACAGCTGTCCACAAGATTTTTGTGTGCTTTAGAGTGCAGACTTACTCTAATCCAGGGCAACTGATTTAGGGCAACATCCCGTACTGTGGATCTGCAGTGCCTGTGAGCAGAGAAGTAACAAAGAAGGAATCAGCTAGAATCCTCACAGGCACAGGCAAGACAAAAAGTTGGAACCATTTTAAGGATACTACTGAGTGTCCTTGGAGCTCCAAAGTTGCATCTACCACATGTATGCACACTTATTGTTCTGGATTCATATTGGTGAGGGCATCAACATGCATGCCCAATTAAAGGCCAACATAAGTATGCATAGTAGGAAGATCATTCATGTCAATAAACATGACACTCCGGCTAACACCCCCTCTTAACCTTACACAGCTGAACATGTGTTCAGCAGCAGGAAAGAACCCCCAACTGCATTATTTAATGAAGTCATCAACTACCTACGTGTTAGTTGCTGGCTGAGTTCTTCTCATTATTACTTCATTTTGTATGATGTTGGATACCGTTTCGTAGGTCTTAATGAAGTCCTCATAGTGTTAAGTGGTTAACTGTACGTATTTATTAACTACAAGAACTATGTATATTATACTCAGTCCCACATTAAACATATATTTGCTAGACCCTTATACTACACCTCCCCCAAGTCTTTATCCAAAGTATTTCAAGATATTCTAGTTTACCCCATGCATTTACATTGTTATTACCACCCCATTTCCCCCTTCAAGTCTTGGGGTTCATAAATTCAGGTGGTCTGGGGACTTTATATCTGTTCCATTTCTCGTTCGCAATTGTTGGAGGAGTGGTAGACTCTGTAGTTGTAGGTGAACTCTGTTGACTTGGAGGTTGTTCTGGCACCTGGGTATCTTCCTCGATGTCACTCCACTGAACTGTGGCAACAGGCAGTCTACAGATGAGGAGGAGACTCCTCCTGTTTCTCCTGACTGTACCCTCTGGTATGCCAACCAGTCTGGACCGAGGTTGGTCATCTTCCTTTCTGATGATAGTACCCTCTCTCTTGAGGTATTTAACCCAGACCTTGTCATCCTTTCATAGTTGTGGCAAGTATCTGGTGCAGTACTTTTTTGTTGAAGCCTGCTTCTGCCTATAGGACTGCTCCCTTGGTTACCAACCTTGGTATTAGTTTTTTAGCAGGATTGGAAGTTGTGTGTAGTTTCCTATCCATCAGGAGTTCAAATGGGGCCAAGCCACAGAGTAATGGAGTGGATCTGTAGGTTAGCAATGTTGTGGGAAAGTCCTCATTCTTTTTGAGGAGGGCATTATCTGCCCCCATTTGACTGTGTGTATCTCAGAGAGCTGGTGTTGGGTGGAAGCCAGATGTGGTGGTGAAGTGCGCAAAGTACTCATTTGAAAATTGGGGGCCATTATCAGTCACGATCTTATCAAGTATGCCATGGCTAGCGAACATCACTTTCAATGCCTTACTTACTGCCTCTGTGGTAGTCATATATCATTGCTTTACCTCAGCCCATCGTGAAAAGTAATCCACTGCTACAAGGAACGATTTGCTGCTGAAGACAAATAAGTGGATGCCCAGCCTCTCCCATGGCCTGGCAGGGAATTGTATGGGGATGAGGGGCTCTTTTTGTTCCTGCGTGTGCAGCGCACACATCTGACAGTTTGCTATGGTGTCCTCAATCACCCTGGAAATGCCTGGCCACCAGGCAGTGGAGGGGACCCATGTTCTGCAGTTAGTGATGCCCAGGTGGCCATGGGGCAGAATTTTCTGGTTGGCAGGGGGGCGGAGCAGGACCGGGTGTTGCTTGCGACCGGGTCCACGTCGCCATTTTACGTGGGCGGGCCAGTTAAGACCCGGCCAGCTTCACGACTCCCATGCACAGCAGGGTGGGCGGGCAGCGGCGGGCGCGCTCAGACTGCCAGATCCAATGGCGTCCCAGTGGCCTGTATAGAGGAAGGCCCTGGCAGCCTCGGAAAGGCAGCTCACAATGGCTGGGCAAAGAGCTGTGCAGAGGGGCAATGAAGTTCATGCAAGTCCAGAGAGTAGGCCATCAGGGCGGGGTCCAGCGTGCTCCTCATTTTTCAAATGAGTGTCGTGCTGCCCTCCTCGAGGAAGTGGCAGCACGGTGAGAGGTGCTGGTTCCCCAGGACAGGAGGAGGAGGCCCCCCCAACATGATGAAACGTGCCTGGGAGGAGGTGGTGGAGGTGGTGAGCTCCCGCAACGTGGTGTGGCGCACCTGGGTCCAGGGTCGCAAACGCTTCAATGACTTGTTGCGCTCTGACGGGGTGAATACCATGTAGGCATTGGTCACTTAACCCAGCAGGTCGGCTTACCACCCTGCTGCCTCACTCCCCCACAAGTCTGAGTGTAGTGACAGCATTGGATCAATGAAGACATATGTCCTTTGCTAGGTGGGCCAGCATGTACTGCCCACACTGAGATCAGCCTGAGAGGGTGGTGAAGAGAGGGTTCTGCACCCGCTGCATATGTTACACTGAGTCCCACGTGACTGGTTTGGGGGCAACCTGGAGGAGCTGCACCTAGGTGCTGTGTTTGAACTCCAGGACATGTCCAAGTCAGGGTGATGACATGCTGGGAGGGGTGCTTCAAGATGGCGTAGCAACGAACCATCTGCTGCACACTACGCTCCACGTGCTTGCATCTCCTTGTTATGGAAGGATATACCACGTGATGCCTAATGTGATGTAGGAAGCACGTGGCCAAGGGGGTTGTGGTGGGGCGGGGAACAGGCCTTGCATCTTTGTGTGAGTGTTCGGCAGCAGCGGAGTGAGGAGGCACTGGAGCCCTGATATGTCCCACTCTGGTTGGGGTGGGCCATGCACGAAGAGGGTCCATGTACAATTTGCACAAATCAATGCTCGTCTCTCATTTTCAGGGGAAGAATGCTAATAAGGTGGCAGAGCGTGTGAGGGCTGGCGGCGGCCAGGCTCAGTTAGCCATTCTCAGCCAATTTGAGCAGGAGGCCCTGGATTTGGAGAGGAGTCATGCTCCCAGGTCCGCTGGTGTCGGTGAGGCTGGGGTACCGTGGCCAGTTATTTATGCCCAACAGCGAGGTCAGCATTGTTCTCCCGACAGCGACTGCAGTGCTGAATGTTAATTGATTTAATTTTGCAACATGGCTTGATCATTGCTTATGAAAGGATGGTATGAATACATAATGATCCTGGAGACAGGGATGCACTTTGACATTGTCTACACATTAACTGATCCAATGTCCTTGTTCTTCCTTTCAGCTTCAGCGGAGCAGGGCCGGGAGGAAGAGTAGCAGAGGCCTCCTTTCACATCTGAGGGCCCTGAAGTCTCACTAGCATCTTGCCATCTCTGCCAGGCAGGCACCAGCACAGATACTAGCCCTGCAGTGGGAATTCGAACATCAGCTAGCGTCCTGGGGCACAAGGTGAGAGCACTTCACAATCACAGGAAGAGCTGGCAGAGACAGAGGATAGAGCCCATGGCACCAGCAGTTAGAGGACTTCAGGGGACCAGGTACATGCTCAGTCGGTGCCTGATGATGTGCCTCTGGAGTCGTCCACAATTCAGCAGGGGCAGGAAATGCAGCTGAGTGTGTGGGAGCATCTGGGGGAGATACATGAGGCTATGCTTCGCTTGGTCTCCGTGGAGGAGGAGCCTACATAGATGATCGCTGAAGCAATGAGCCACATGTCCGAGAACCATGCACCCTCCATGGAGAGTGTGGCGACTCTTGTGGAGAGACTCCTCCAGGAAACCCGTCAGGGCTTAATAGGGATGCTCTCAGACCAAAAGCCCTCACATCGGCATTGACCTCAGCTGGTCATTGTCAGTGTGGGAGATGGTGTGGGCATCCATCCACGGTGAGCAAGGAGTTCCAAAGCGGCCACACGTCGGTGCATCAGCTGCATGTCGTCTCTGCGGGCACCTCTCAGGGTGCTCAGGATGAGGATGGCAGCTCCTCCACCCCTCTTCCAGTGACCATAGCATCCGGTGAGGCAGCGACAACTGGGGAGGTGCCAGCCATGGAATTGGCAGCTCCCTCCCAGGCGAGGACAGCACAGTCTCAACGCCCCAAGAGGACGATCGCCAAGGTCATCGAGGTCAACGAGACATCAGATTCAGCAGGCTGTCTCAGATGCTACTCCCAGCGATGGGGCAGCACCAAGACATAGCACCCATAAACGAAAGCATAAGGCACCTTTGGCACACCATAGGTTTCTCACAGGTGCTTTTGTGTTGACCTGAGATGAGATCCTTATGATTTGTTCTGATATGTAATGCTATTGTCTTTTTTATTTGCATAAGTTTGTTTGCTTGGCATATTATATTGAGATATGTCACCATGGCTGAAGGTGCCTCTTCTGCATGTGCATGGTTTCCAAAAATGTGATGAGTGCTTTGTTGGACATTCAATTTTATTTACAAGGCCCTTAGTTACTGTTGCTAATCTGGCAGATTTTGCACTTAGGTGTCAAGTATGGAGCCTACAGCCCAGGCTTGTCCTGGAGACCCATCTGTGGTGTGCTAGCTGAAGGTTCGTTGGATTAAAGCCACCCGGGTGTTCCTGCCTCCCTGCAGTATGCCCGGGTCAGCATCTACCCCCTCAGCATTTCCCTGTGCGTGCTCATCCTCGGACTCACCACTGGACTCATCGTGTGCAGCCGCAGCCACCGCGTCGACATCTTCATCGTCCACTGCGTCCCCCCTTTCCAGCACAAGAGTGTGGAGAGCGCAGCATGTAACCACTATCAGTGACACACAATCTGGGGGGTACTGGAATGCGCCCCCTGAGCAGTCGAGGAATCGGAAGCGCATCTTGAGAAGACCAATGGTTCTCTCCACCACAGCCCTTGTGGCGCCGTGGCTCCTATTGTACTGCTGCTCAGCTTCTGTCCTTGGCTGGCGGAGAGGCGTCATGGGCCACCTTCTGAGGGATAGCCCTTGTCACCCAGCACCCATCCATTCAGCCGGGCCAGAACACTGAAGAGCCCCCGCACCTGGGAGTGTCTGAGGATGTAGGCATCATGGGAGCTGCCTAGGTACCTTGCACAAACTTGTAGAATCAGCATCCTGTGATCACACACTATCTGCACGTTCATGGAGTGGAAGCCCTTCCTGTTGACGAAGGCACCGGGCTCACCTGCTGGCGTCTTGATGGCCACATGTGCACAGTCCATAGCACCCTGGACACGGGGGAAGCCAGCAATGGCCGCGAAGCCTCTGGCTCACTTTGTCTGGCTTGGCTGGTCCCAATGGAAATGGATGAAGGTCAATGTATTGCTGAACAGAGTGTCTGTGACCTGCTTGACACAAGTGTGGACAGTTGATTGGGAGACACTGCAAAAATCACCCACCCACCCCAGAAAGGAGCCAGAGGCATGTGGGTTGAGGGCAGCTGTGACCTTCAGACCCACTGGCATGGGGTGTCCATCCACAGAGTTAGCTGAGATCTCAGGCCCAATCATCTGACAGATGTAGTTGACTGTCTCCCTTGAGAGACGGAGCCTCCTTCGGCACTACACCTCAGACAGATTGAGGTAGCTGCTACGCCATATGAAAAACCTGGCAGCAGGATAGTGGCATCTTCTGCAGCCCCTTCTGCCTTGGACTGCCTCTTGGCCCTGTGCCCCTTGTGCCTGCGCCTGTCTTCCCAACGGTGGCTCCCTTGGAGACTGAATGTGCAATCCTGGCTTCTTCCACCTTCTAGCCCTCCCTTCCTCAGAGGAGCTGCCTCCAGTGGAGAGTTCATCTCCCATTCCCAGGCTAAGGGAAGGCTTCCTGAAACCTGTTAGACCCAGAAGAGATTACTCACTGCAGCGTGCCGACCTGAAGGTTAAGAGTCCAGACAAAAGCAGCTGGTACGCGTTTTGAAGATAACATAGGCAAGTTTCAATAACTTTGAAAAATATATACTTGACTGTGCACACTCGCGGACCCAGTGAGCCCTCTTATCCTGCCCGTGGATGAGGTTTATACAAATGAGTCCTACTCACCTGCTCGTTGTGCCCGTGCGCCAACCCATATGGACACACTCGACCTCTCCCTCCAGCAGCGCCGCCGCACTCTATTGCTAAGCTGCCCGTGCCCCCAGTTACATTTTATTCTTCGCCTCATCTGACTCCTCAACAAGATACTTTGTCTCTTTCTTTCAGATGCAAAGGAACTCAAGCTCCAGCAACTCATCGACACCAACGCCAATCCAGGACACTCCCCCCCACCCCCCCGCCTGTCCCTTTGTCCCCATCCCATCTGCCAATCCCAGCCCCGGCCGAGTATTCACTATACCCCCTGACCTTCCCCTCTCTGATGCTGAACGTTCAGCGCTCAACAAGGGACTTAGTTTCATACCCTTGCGCCCTCACCTCAATGAATTTCGGGCTCGGCATGATGCTGAACTCTTCTTCCGCCGCCTTCGTCTCCGTGCTCACTTCTTTGGGCAGGAGTCCTCTCCCCGTTCAACAGATCCTTTTACCCGCCTCCAATATTCTCCCTCCATCTGGACCCCTCCCTCTGTATTCTTACCTTCTCTTGATCTTTTCATTGAGAACTGTCGGCGTGACATTAGTCGTCTCAATTTCTCTGCTCCTCTCACCCATTCTAACCTGTCTCTCTCTGAACTTGCTGCATTCTGTTCTCTCAGGTCCAACCCTGACATTGTCATCAAACCCGCTGACAAGGGTGGTGCTGTTGTTGTCTGGCACACTGACCTCTACCTCACAGAGGCTGAGGGTCAACTCACAGACACTTCCTCCTACCTCTCCCTGGACCATGACCCCACCACTGAACATCATGCCATTGTTTCCAGGACTGTTACTGGCCTCATCTCCTCTGGAGATCTTCCTTCCACAGCTTCCAACCTCATAGTCTCCCAACCTCGGACGGCCCACATCTACTTCCTACCCAAAATCCACAAACAGGACTGTCCCAGCAGACTGATCATGTCAGCCTGTTCCTGCCCCACCGAACTCATTTCTAGCTATCTTGACTCCATTCACTCTCCCCTTGTCCAGTCCCTTCCCATCTAAACCCGTGATTCCTCTGACCCCCTCCATCATATCAACAATTTCCAGTTCCCTAGCCCCAACCGCCTCCTCTTCACCATGGACATCCAATCCCTCTAAACCTCCATCCCCCACCGGGATGGTCTGATGGCTCTCCGCTTCTTCCTCAAACAGAGGCCTGAACAATCCCCATCTACCACTACTCTCCTCCATCTGGCTGAACTTGTTCTCTCACTGAACAATTTCTCCTTAAACTCCTCTCACTTCCTCCAAATAAAAGGGTACCCACATGGGCCCCAGTTATGCCTGTCTCTTTATGGGTAATGTGGAACATCCTTGTTCCAGTCCTCTTCCAGCCCCTCCCACAACTCTTTCTCCGGTATATTGATGATTGCTTTGGTGCTGCTTCATGCTCTCGTCTGGACATGGAAACATTTATTAATTTTGCTTCCAATTTCCACCTCTTCATCATTTTCTCATGGTCCATCTCTGACACTTCCGTTCGCTTCCTTGACCTCTCTGTCTCAATTTCTGGTGATAGACTGTCCACCAATATTCATTACAAGTCTACTGACTCCCACAGCTACCTCGACTACAGCTCCTCACACCCCGCTTCCTGTAAGGACTCCATCCCATTCTCTCAGTTCCTTCGCCTCCGTCGCATCTGTTCCGATGATGCCACATGTCTTCCTTCTTCCTTAACTGAGGTTTTCCACACACGTTGGTTGACAGGGCCCTCAACCGTGTCTGTCCCATCTCCTGCACATCAGCCCTCACATCTCTCCCTCCCAGAACCATGATAGGATCCCCTTTGTCCTCACTTATCACCCCACCAGCCTCAGCATTCAAAGGATCATCCTTCACCATTTCTGCCAACTCCAGCATGATGCCACCACCAAACACATCTTCCCTTCACCCCCATCTGGCGGCATTCCGCAGGGATTGTTCCCTGCTCCACTCCTGCATCACTCCCTACACCTCAACCCCCTCCCCCGGCACTTTCCCATGCAACTGCAGAAGGTTCAACACCTGCCCCTTTACTTCCTCTCTCTTCACCGACCGAGGGCCCAAACACTCCTTTCAAGTGAAGCAGCATTTCACTTGCACTTCCCTCAACTTAGTCTACTGCATTTTCTGCTCCCAGTGCGGTTTCCTCTACATGGAGAGACCAAACGCAGACTGGGTGACCGCTTTGCAGAACACCTTCCGTCTGTCCGCAAGCATGACCCAGACCTCCCTGTCGCTTGCCATTTCAACACACCACCCTGCTCTCATGCCCACATGTCCATCCTTGGCCTGCTGCATTGTTCAAGTGAAGTTCAACGCAAACTGGAGGAACAGCATCTCATCTTCCGACTAGGCACTATACAGCCTTCCGGACTGAATATTGAGTTCAACAACTTTAGACCATGAACTCTCTCCTCCATCCCCATCCCCTTTCCGATCCTCCCCTTTTTTTCCCAATAATTTATATAGATTTTTCTTTTCCCACCTATTTCCATTATTTTTAAATGTATTTCCATCCATTGTTTTATCTCTACCTTTTAGACTATTTTGATCCCTTCCCCCAACCCCAACCCCACTAGGGCTATCTGTCCCTTGCTTGTCCTGCTTTCTACCCTTAATGTCACTTATTAGCACATTCCTTAGATAATATCACCACCTTCAACACCTCTTTGTCCTTTTGTCTATGACATCTTTTGGCTATCTCCACCTATCACTGGCCCTCTATCTCTACCTGTCCCGCCATCCCACGAAACAACCTCCCCCCCACCCCCTTGAAGTAGCTTATATTTCACCTCTTTTCTATATTTACTTAGTTCTGTTGAAGAGTCATACGGACTCGAAACGTTTACTGTGTTCCTCTCCACAGATGCTGCCAGACCTGCTGAGTTTTTCCAGGTATTATTATTTTTGTTTTGGATTTCCAGCATCTGCAGTTTTTTGCTTTTATCACGTATCTAAGAAATCATTTTCTCCAAAGTCCACAATTATGTGATTGATCTGGACTTTGGATGAGGTTTCCTAAAAAACTCTAAAGGCTGCTTGGCCTTTTCCCCTGCCCGCCAACCATAAAATTGGATGGGCAACATAGAATTGAATTTAATTAGCTTGTTAATGGCCTTAATAGGCCTTTTAATTATCAGCGGGTGCACAGCTGGGTCTGGCACGTGCCCGCCGAATGAAATATCGCACGTCATTTTATGCTCGGGCATGTCGGACGCACGCCGAGCATAAAATTCTGCCCCTGCAGTTTGATCCATATGCAGGACATTTCCTTCTGTCTATGAATTTGTGGCCACCCACAGCTTTTGCACATCTTTCTCTCAGTCTGGTATGCATTGTGCTGTTTCACTGCATCAACCCTACTGCCTTTTTCTTGACTTAACTTGAAGGCTAGCCATTTGGGTAGTCAGCGTGTTCATCTGACTACTCGTGGCTTTATGTGCTCTGGCAGTATTAACAGTCTGTGATATTGTGAGCTTGTACTGTTCAATCAAAGCGTTTTGTACATCACGGTGTAATGAGCCCAAAATGAGATGATCGCACCAGTCTTTCATCAGTTTCTTTGACTTTACATTTGCTGGCTACATTTCTCAATCTTATTAAAAAAAATTATCAACAGGCTCACCTGGTTCCTGCCTCAGGTTTTGAAACTCATATTGGTGGATTCAATGGCTTGGCTTTAGCCTGAGATGTAAGCTAAATTTTCAAAAATTTTTTCTGGGTTTTATTGTCATTCTCACTCATCTCCCAGCCTTTGAAGTGATCGGAACCTTTCCCTGCTGTCCACAAAAGGATGTAGCTGATGTGTTCCTCTTCACTCTTGACTCTTAGACATCTACTAAATATCAAACTGCACTTTTGTTTAAGCTTCTCAAGTGTCTCTGTGACATCATCAGCCTCCCAATTCACCTTGCGTCTTGCTGTGTGTTCATTGCTGCAGCAGTGGCCATTTCATTTATCGTATGATTCACTCTGTTTTTTCTCTCCCTCCGGCACTAATTTGGGTATTTTTCTCCACATAATTCAGCACTTATTTTGTTTATAAAGCTTTGGTTTTACTCAAAAAATCTGACTGCTACTATGTTATGTTTTGTTAGAGTCATAGAATTATAGAGTCACAGAGGTCTACAGCACAGATAAAGGCCCTTCGGCCCATCAAGTCTGCGCCGGGCAGATAAGTACCTGACTATTCTAATCCCATTTTCCAGCACTAGGCCCATAGCCTTGTATGCCATGGCATTGCAAGTGCACATCCAAATACTTCTTAAATGTTATGAGGGTGTCTGCCTCTACCACCCTTTCAGGCAGTGAGTTCCAGATTACCACCACCCTCTGGGTGAAAAAATTCTTCCTCACATCCCCGCTAAGCCTCCTGCCCCTTACTTAAATCTATTCCCCCTGGTTATTGATCCTTCTACCAAGGGGAAAAGTTCCTTCCTGCCTATCCTATCTCTGCCCCTCATAATTTTATACACCTCAATCATGTCCCCCCTCAATCTCCCCTGCTCCAGGGAAAATAACGCCAGTCTATCCAATCTCTCCTCATAACTGAAACTCTCCAGTCCAGGCAACATCCTGGTAAATCTCTTCTGCACTCTCTCTAGTGCAATCACATCCTTCCTATAATGCAGATTCCAGAATTGCTTGCAATGCTCTAGCTGTGGCCTAACCAGCGTTTTATACAGTTCCAGCATAACCTCCCTGCTCTTATATTCTATGCCTCAGCTAATAAAGGCAAGTATCCCATATCTTAGCCACCTTATCCACCTATCCCTCTACCTTAAGGGACCGGTGGACATGCACACCAAGGTTGCTCTGATCCTTGGTACTTCCCACGGTCCTACCATTCATCGTGTATTCCTGTGCCTTGTTTGTCCTGCCCAAGTGCATCACCTCACTCTTGTTGTTCCCAGCAATTCAAAAGTTGCAAATAAATAGTTCATACCGGAAATACATTTAGTTAATCAGCATACATGTATATAAATATTTTAATTGTATAATTAAGTAGCTACATAATTAAGCACTATATGAATGATAATGTATACTTTCTATCACAAAATGAGAGGGTTGAAAGCTCTTAGTGCAAGAAACAACAAAGGTTAAAAAAGGGGAGGATGAGATAAATTAGCTAGTGACAAATGTCCCAAGCTTGCAGAGATGTAAGCAAAAACAGCTGGTAGAATGTGCAGAGCTCAGCTCCATTTCATAATGCCAATTGATCTTGTAATATTTAATATTTTAAATAGAATAATGAATATCCTGGAGTGATTGCAAGGAAATCATCAAAGATTTCACATAATATAAACTGCAGGAGTAATTCTCAATGCTCATTTGAACCAATTTCTGCAGATCACTCTTATGCAACAATTTTAGGTTTAGATTTAGCTTTACACTCCATTCAGCCCATGTTTGGTCTGATTGTGTGTTTATTTTCATAACCATTTCCAGTGCCATTAATAACTAGTTCATTTTGTGATGTCTTTCAGCAGTTACAAGTTGTGGTATAATCACTGCAAGTTTATCACATGATTTAATTAATAGTAAATACGTATCAGTATAGATAATCTTGAGAGGATAACACATTAGTGAAAGTGAATAATGAGGGAGAAAGATTGATATAACATGAATTATAGAAACTTATAGCATAGAACAAAACCATTTGGCTAGTCATACTTGTGTTGAAAGCAGTCACATTTAGTCCCACTCCCCCACATTTTGGCCATAATCCTGTAAATTCCTCATCCTCAGGTACATGCCCTCTTTAAAAAGTAGATTCTAGATTCTGATGATGCTGAATGAAAAAATATACTCTCTTCAGCTCCTCTCTAGATTTTAAACCAATGATTTCACATTGATGATCCCTGGCTATTGACCCACTTGTGAGAAAAGTTGAGCAGTTAATCAATTCCATTTCAAAGCTACATTTTATTTCCTTGAAGTACATTCCAACCTACTTTTATATGGAAATTGCTGTTGGTGTAATTAGCAGATGAGCAATTAATGTGATCATTTGACCTTCCTCTGCCACTATTTTAGTACAGGTACAATCTCAATTAAAAGAAAGAGTAATTAATAGGTTAATTTGTACATGAAAATGTTTTCTTTCATTTTCAGTAAAAAATATTTTTCCTGTGATAGGTATGATGGTAGATGATCATGGGCAGTAAGCTCTTGCAGTTTAAAGCCACACCTGAACCTGAAGTTCTGTCCTATTGTGATTTCAGTGGTGGGGATAGTTCTACCTGACTAAATGTAAAGTGGGATAGTGTACTCTCTATACATAATAATGTTAATCCCATTTTCCCCTCCCCTGTCGCCTAGTAGGGACAAAATCAGTGGTGGTGTGCTTCTAAATCAATGCTTCTCAATTCAGTCAGGGCAATCCCAATGATATTACTTTCTTTGCTGTCCTGACATGAGAGTGCCTGACCTCCACATAGTGCTTCAGTTCGTGGCCCAGCCAGAGGTGACAGAGTTTGGACTGAGTTTGCAGAGTCAGGTGACCGTCAACAACAACCTGCATTTGTATAGCATTTTTCGCATTCAGAAATGTGCCCAGGCGCTGCACAATGGCTTAATCGAGCAGTCCATTGAAGAACTGAAAACTTAGAGCCACCTGGTCAGATTGGAAATGCTCTGTGCTGAGCCTAACAACTTTGTAATATATTTATTAATTCTTATTGCTGGCAATAGCAGTTAAAACAGATCATTATTTAGATAAGTTTCTGAAAAATAAATGTGGTGAAAGAATTAAGTTGTTCACAATTCATATATTAGCAAGCCAATCTTTCAGTGAAGGGGCCTACTCGTACAAGGCATTCCATGGCATTGTAAAACATCTTTAGCCTTCCACGAACAATTTATTAGATAATCAGCTTTCCTGCTTAATGTTTAGTGGACCAAACATTTTAGTCCCAAAACAACATCTTTTAAATAAAATATTTTTCTTCAAAATTATAGGAGTGTCAGGAAAAAAATGAAAAAAATAATAAAATCTAATGTTGAATATTTATGTAACATGTAGCAATGAATCGAAATCTGCAGATTAAAAATGCCCTTGTTTAAAGAAAAAAATGGAACCTCTAATCTAATTTTTTAGATGTGTTAAAATACGCACAGCAGTTCTCAACAGTTCAGTATGTTACATAGGGCAGAATTCTCCCCCCATCAGGGGGGATGTTGAAGAGCGGGTGCGTGGAGGCTTGCCTCCAATCAGCGCCCCCAATCGGAGACACGCCGCCATTTTATGTGGGTGAGCCAATTAAGGCCCGCCCAGCATGACCTCTGCACTGAAGCACTATGCGCTCCCTGTGCGAGCGGGGGGGGTGGGGGGGGGTGGGGGGGGGGGGCGTGAATTCCCTGAGCCGAGAGTGTGTTCTTTCGTGCATGCAAATGAAGGAGCGCATTCATCCACCTGAAGCTAAGTTCTGCCTCAGGGAGATTTGCTCTACAGTAAAAAATATGAAAAGTAGAAAAAAAAATTCCCTGACATGCCCCCTCATGTGACACTGTCACATGAGTTGGGACATGTCCATAATTTTCATTTACACTTTAATTAAATTTTTAAAAACCTACATGAAACCTTAAGGTTGGACGGGCAGGTCCATTAATTAGTTTAATGACTCTGTCAATGGACTCAATTGGCCATTGACAGGTCAGCGGGTGCACAGCTGATTCTGCTGAGCACCCGCCTACCTGAAAATTTAAATGGGGTGGGGTGACATCGGGAATTCCGCCCGACGTCATTCCGTTCATTTTACACATCGGCGAGTGGGCCCCGCTCCCCGCTCGCCAACCGGAAAATCCTGACCATAGTGTTGTTATGATCAGGTGAGATGGGTTGAATGGGTTCCCCTCTATTCAATCTCCTCAGTTGGTCATAACAAGGATTTAAGTTTATTTTTCACTAGGATATGCCTTTTCTAAATCATATGTATTTAACTAGTTATGCAATGAGCGATAAGGAGCCAATCAAGCGAGGCATGCTCAACTCAAAGAAAGAGTAAATATATTGACCATTAAACACGAGGGAAATGTAATAAAAACGCAACATCACACATGCACTTGCATTAGAAATTAAGGAAGTTAGAGTCCAATAAAAAAAGGTTAAAATAATATTTAGTTAAATGTCCTTTGCTTGTCCTTGTGGCATAGATTTTTAAACGTTGCAGCCGATTTGGATTAGCTCGTTTTGTGTTGTGGTCAGATGTAGAAGATGTTGTAATTATTATGAGATTTTGGTTTACTGGTAGATTTCCAGTGACATTAGCTTCCAAACCGGGTTACGTTCTCCAAGAGAGAGAGAGAGAGAGAGAGACAGAGAGAGAGCGAGCTTGCAGCCTGTCTCTTCTGCTGAAGTCTTTCTTGCAATCTCTCCCCAGAAGGTAAAAAACAGTTCAGACCACTAATTTAATTTCCCAGTTTTTGCTGATGTTCCATTTTAAGCTATACAAGCCCAGTTTGGACCAGTATTCTTATTTCCCAGTTTTTACTGTTTTTTTTCTCCCTTTAGCAGTGGCTGTAGCCCGACCTGTTATACATCACCCATTGTATATTTCCAAGGGCTTTGGGTGGGTCTGTCTGTGGCAGCCATTGTTCCAATATCCAGAACTATGTTTTTTAATGTCTCTTTCTTAGACAGTGTTGAGTTTCGATGGGTCTCTGAACTATAGGAAATGCCTCTCTCTTCACACTCCCATGAGGGTAACTTATTTGTTTTTCACCTTCACCTTGGAATGTGGCCCTGCATTTTTAAGTAGTTTTTTTCTGTCTCATTTCAAATCGCAAAATTTCCAGTCAGTCGAAAGTTTGAAAATCATACTTTCAATAATAAAAGGGCATAGCCTCGTGACAGGATGTAGAAGCTATTCATTAAGTTTCTTATCTTGTGCAATGAGTTACTGCTGAAGAACACAGACATAAGTCATGAATTGTACACACATCTTGAATTTTTGTCGCCATGTGCCCTTGAGCTTTAAAGTCAAGATTGAATGTACGCTTTATCCCTACTGGTCATTCTATATTCCATTTATCCAAATGCACAACCCTACAGTGCAAAGAATCTGTTGTGGGTTGAGGGTTGTGAAAAAAAAGCCTTTCTCTTTTCATCATGCTGTTCCAGATGCTTATCTTATGCATAGAAAGCAAAAGGACTTAGGAATGGAAAAGATGAAATCAGTCCCATCTGGAATACATACGTAGCTTAATGTACCTTATATTTTATGTCTATAATTCTCAGTCATCATTACCAGATCAAACAGCACTCTCATATGAGTGAAAATCGCTTGTTTACTCTCTCATTGCAAAATGGTTTACATGCAGGCTTTGATTACCTATAACATAAAGGGTCCGATATTATTAGCAAAAACTATTGCAATTCCTGCATGTTCCCAAACGTTGAGATATATTTGAGTTTGGAAGTAGTAGCAAAAACTTTGCAACAAATTACAATGCACATGTAATAATCTTTCATTCATCTGACACAGTTAATGAAGCAGCTGATTCTTATAGGTTCTGAAAAATCTAAGAATGCAAGAACCTAGCTATGAAATGTGAAACAAATGAAAAATGACTCAAGAACAGCTGCACAAGTCTAGTTTCATCAAACAATTTGACAATTGATGATAAGATGGAAAGAGGACAGTGCATTTTAGACACTGACTGACACTTTAAAATGCAAGCAAGTGCCAAGCATCACAATTTGGCACTGATTGTGTCAACATTACCTTTTCCATTTGGAGGTTCTGGCAGTCAGAGCAGAGGGGCCTCAATTCAAAAGATACTGCAGTAGGCACAGAATCATGCTCATAAAAGGAACGCAAGCTAGAAATGAGAAGTGAAAATAACAGGGCTGTAAATTACACCACATAGACCATAATGGCAGAATGAATACACTCCAGGAAGGAATTTCTATGGCTGAACAACACTGCCCAAATGTTCAAAGGCAAATTCTCCAATAAGAGGACATTGTATGCAAAAAGTGGTGGAGTTCCAGACATTGAAGAATGCAATAAACAAAGAAAGAATGATAGATTTATTTAGCAGGGAGTGTCTGAACAGGACTGATCTGTGGAGATTGGAATATAAGAAAAAACTTGTGTAAGTGCTTGTATTAAACAGATATTTTATGATTTGTGCTATATATTACAAAATGGTTTGCATTTTAACTTATTGCACATAAGATATTGTAGTGCATATAATAACAAAGTATCACTGAAATAGCTAAGTGTGTTTATATGCTCAAATGTACCATTTGTTTAATTCACAAATGAAGGAGAACTCAGTCAAGTTACACCAAAAAAACACCTCAAATTTACACACCAGCTGCCATTACCCACATTAAATTGGCACAGAAATGCTTGCTGTGGTACATGTTCGTGTTGATGAAGATTGTGGAGGAAGAAGCAGAAGATGAGACACTTTGATGAGGAATAGGAAGCACGGGTTCAGATCAAATGCATGCTTTTAATCAAATGTATCAGGATACGGACTTTATTGGGTCTGCTTTCAATGGAAACCAAAAATTGAAGGAAGGATCCATAATTTCCTTGCAGAAGATACTGGAAGATGGTCTAGGTAATGTAGGGGAGACTAGCAATCAAATATTTATTGAGCAAAGTAACGGGGGCAAGATTATCCGCATTGCAGGATAGCAGTGAGTAGGGGCAATACCAGTGTAATCTCAGTTCTGCAGCTACAAACATAGGAATAGACTCTCTCTTGAATTCCCACACTACTTTGTTGGAGCTTTGCGATCAATCTCTAAGAACAACCAGCTCCAGATGGGCTATAACCAAGTTTAACTAAAGGTTTCCAAGTAAGTTCACAAAGATCAGCATACATCATGGTGAATTGCCTTCCTACAAGAAATAGACTCTCATGTCAGGAGTAGTTCTGTGCCATTCTATAACCTGCACAGGTAACAGCAAGTGCATATCTCCGAAAGTACTAAGCCCACAGTGACTAAAACAGTAGCCATTGTGCTATTGATGCAGATCCTTCAAAGTTAATGGTAATGGGACTTCTGTATTGGACAAATTCAGCATTTTCTGCATTCCTAAGCAATAACAGACCAGAGAATCAGAGCTATAATGCATTGGCCCACGTCCAACCCACTCTTCTTCCAAATGTGGCACCTGCTGAGAGAACAGAGTTTGTAAATTTATTCTTGTAACTGCGGTTGGCTGTGCAGCGACTCACTTAATTGTATTCCATATATGAAACCAATATAGAGAAGTTTATGACATACAAGGGGTAAAAGCAACTTCAAATGTCATTAAACACTAGTACTGTATAACTTAATAAGATCAATGAACTGTGACTCTGTGTTGCAGCCTCTCATTCTTTCATTGTGCAGAAAGATAAACTATCAGTTGTCTTTCCACAAGCAGTGTTTGCCCTCCTGCTGCCTGTTCTTGCTGAGGTGCATGGAATGGGGTACCTGGCATAAGAAAATGCTAGAAATACTCAGCAGGTGAGGCAGGATCTGTGGAGAGAGAAAGGATAATGATCTCTCCCTCCAGATGCTGCCGAACCAATTGAGTATTTCAAACATTTTCTGTTATTATTTCAAATTTACAACATCTGGAGTATTTTTCTTTTGTAATAAAAGACTTCAGTTATCTCCTGATCAAAAAGGCCTCAGGCATTACCTCTAGGTGTCTTGAAGGTCTCTATTTTACAAAAGTTGAGTGGTAACTTTAACTTCCACACGAAGAACTTTGCAGATGGTTGGATATCCCTTTAGGTTTCCATGATCAGGTGACACACTCAGTCAGTATCATCATACTTTCCATGGTAAACCTGAAGGTTATGATCATTGTGTCACAACATGGTCAGGTAATATAGATTCATCAAGATAGACCCAGTACTGTTGTGATTTGTAGGAGTTCCATGCTTGCTGTGTGAATTAGATTTGCTATTTTCCATCACCAACGAGATGTACTCAGCAAAGGCTACTACCATGTTCATAACCAGAAGTCTTAACACTTTGGAACCTTTGTGAGAGATTTGTCTTTGATGCGGCTCCATAGCTTCAGAATTTTGCATTGGTTGTTCCTTGACATTTAACACAACCTAAACAAAATCAGTTATCCATTTTACAATTTTGCATAAGTCAAACATTTCACCACTTTATACAAGCATATTTTTCTTGTAGATAAAACAGACAGAGGAATAAGTGTCCCTTACAGTGCTATGCGTTTAAGTTCATGCTTCATTTCTGATTTTCCTGATAAATTCCATGTACTACCAGAAGTGTATTTCCCATTACTACTGCAGGCAAATTGTTAACTAGAATAAAACCTTCCTTAATTAGGGTTAGACTTGAGTTACAAACAAAAAGAAAAATAAAAATAACTGGAAAAACTCAGCAGGTCTGACAGCACGTGCAGCGAGGAATACAGTTGAAATCCAAATGGGGTAAGTCGGAGACGGAGACAGTCACTGAGGAAGGAAATATGGCTGTGAAAGCAAGTTTTAGTAAACACCTTGTCAAACACCAGGAGGGAAATGCAAAGCAATGAAGGTGAACAAGGCAAAAGAGAGAGGCGGAAATCCTGTCAGGGAGAAGAGCAACACTTCTTCAAGGTAGGCATTCCTTGAAGAGAAGTGGCAGTCAATTAAACACTAAGATAAAAGCAAAAAACTGCAGATGCTGGAAATCCAAAACAAAAACAGAAATAAAAATACCTAGGAAAACTCAGCAGGTCTGACAGCATCTGTAGAGAGGAACACAGTTAACGTTTCGAGTCCATATGACTCTTCACCAGAACTAAGGAAAAATAGAAGCGAGGTGAAATATAAGCTGGTTTGGGGTGGGGGGGGGGACAGGTAGAGCTGGATAGAGGGCCAGTGATAGGTGGAGATTACCAAAAGATGTCATAGACAAAAAGACAAAGAGGTGTTGACGGTGGTGGTATTAGCTAAGAAATGTGTTAATAGGTGACATTAAGGGTAGAAAGCAGGATGAGCAAGGTACAGATAGCCCTAGTGGGGGTGGGGTGGGTGGAAGGGATCGAAATAGGCTAAAAGGTAGAGATAAAACAATGGATGGAAAAACATTTAAAGATAATGGAAATAGGTGGGAAAAGAAAAATATATATAAATTATTGGAAAAAAGGGGGATTGGAAAGGTAGTAGGGATGGATGAGAGAGTTCATGATCTAAAGTTGTTGAACTCAACATTCAGTCCGGAAGGCTGTAAAGTGCCTATTTGGAAGATGAGGTGCTGTTCCTCCAGTTTGCGTTGAGCTTCACTGGAACATTGCAGCAGGCCAAGGACGGACATATGGGCATGAGAGCAGGGTGGTGTTTTGAAATGGCAAGCTAAGGGGAGGTCCGGGTCATGCTTGCAGACAGACCGAAGGTGTTCCACGAAGTGGTCACCCAGTCTGCGTTTTCTCACACCAATGTCGAGGAAACTGCATTGGGAGCGATGAATGCGGTGGACTAAATTGAGGGAAGTGCAAGTGAAGTGCTGCTTCACCTGAAAGGAGTGTTTGTGCCCGCCCTTGGACGGTGAGGAGGGGGAAGTAAAGGGGCAGGTGTTACACCTTCAGTGGTTGCATGGGAAGGTGCCGTGGGAGAGGCTTGAGGTGTAGGGTGTGATGGATGATTGGATCAAGGTGTCCTGGAGGGAACGATCCCTGTGGAATGTCGCCGGAGAGGGTGGTGAAGGGAAGATGTGTTTGATGGTGGCATCTTGCTGGAGTTGTCAAAAATGGTGGAGGATGATCCTTTGAATGCAGAGGCTGGTGGGGTGATAAGTGACGTCAAGGGGGACCCTATCATGGTTTTGGGAGGGAGAGGAAGGTGTGAGGGTGGATGCGCGGGAGATGGGACGGACATGGTTGAGGGCCCTGTCAACCACGATGGGTGGAAAACCTCGGTTAAGGAAGAAGGAAGACATGTCAGAGGAACTGTTTTAAAAAGTGGCATCATCAGAACAGATGCGACGGAGGCAAAGGAACTGAGAGAATGGGATGAAGTCCTTACAGGAAGCCGGGTGTGAGGAGCTGTAGTCAAGATAGATGTGGGAGTCGGTAGGCTTCTAATGAATTACTTGAGTTAAACCTGGCTAAGCTCTTAATTTAGGGTTGGTTTGAAACTAGGGCTTAGGTTAGGATAAATTTATTATGGAGCAACTTTATGTCATTTCAACAGGGTAACCTCTATACTGGATTTATTAGAATAAGGAGGACCTGGTAGTGGAAATGGGTATATATCATGATGCTTGATATGTTCTGTCACCTTATTACTGCTGCTTTCCCTTTCTGTTCTCTGTGCTGCTGCTGTTCTCTTTGTCATAGGTTCCAGCAGTGGACCCAAAACTTTTGTATGGAGCTAAGCATTGCACTGCCAAGTCTAAAGTTACACAAGGTTCTGGACAAGAAAGTAAGTACTCCCTCTGACTTGCCATAGTCATGTGACTCTGCCAAGAGACAAGCTCATTGTAAGCTGCCATTTTAGATCAGTTCAATAAAGACATCTCACTGAGAAGACACTGAGAAGCACTGATGTCTTTAAACATGAAAATGGTGTCAGGAAGTGAAGTTTTAAAAAACCCTGGAAATTCTACAGAGATGACCCAGCTCAGAAAGGCAAACAGAAATAATAAAATCTGCTAAAAGTTGCTGAAAAAGGACAAGGACAAGCAAGCAAACCAAAGGCTGCAAGTAAAATACTGGTTAAGTGAACATGGCATGATACTTTCCAATCCCAGCTCCTGTCGAATTGAAAGGTGATATTTGGCAGAACCGGCAGTTTTTCCACTTACGATGGCAAAACTATGAGTTTACAACAGGGTTAATTAAGAAGCTGCAATTGATAAGAGTACAAACTTCTAACACTACTGGGGAGGGACTGCTACAAACTGTATAACACCCTAAATCTAATCGACAAGCAAAGAAAACAGACAGCAGAGATTTTGAAAGCCTTGAACAAATGCTTTGAACCCCAAGTGAATGTTACATATGAACACTATGTATTCAACACTAGAGCCCATGGCTAACATTTTCCCCTATTGGGGGGGATGTGTGAGAACGGGTGTGGGCGGGCAGGTTCTCAATCGGTGCTCCCGGTTGGGGGCATGCTGCCATTTTACGTGGGCGGTCAAATTAAGGCCTGCGCAATGTGACATCTGCCAGGAAGTGCTATGCATTTCCTGTGCGGGTGGGGAGGGTATTCCTTGAGCCAGGAGTGCGCTCTTTTGCACATGTGTACATAAGAGTACACAGATCTCCCTGAGGTGAAGTGCTGCTTCAGGGAGGTTGGCTCAGATTTCAAGTAAAGATGAGAAAAAAACTTTCCTGCCATGTCCCCTCATGTGACACTGTCACATGGGTTGGGACATGTCCATAACTTTTACTTTGAAATATTCTGAGATTTTTTAATCATTCATGAAACCGCATCCAGCCCATGCTTTTTTGAAAGCCCACCCGGGCTCCCGGCCTGCCTGCCAACCTTAATGGATGGGCAGGTCCATTAATGGTTTCAATTAGTTTTCTAATGGCCTTAATAGGCCATTGGCGCGCGCATAGCTGAGTCAGCTACGCACCCGTTGACCTGAAAATCTAAATGATGCGGGGTGACATCGGGACGTATGCCCGACATCGCCCTGTGGCATTTTATGCATCGGTGAGCAGGCCCTGCCCCCATTCACTGAACAGAAGATTCTGCCCCAAGGTGCAAGGGAAACTATTGAACAGTATGTGACTTCAGTAACACAGCTTGCAGAATCATGTGACAGCTAAAGGTGATCTGATTGTACATCAAATAGTCTTAGGCCTAAGAGGCCCCTCAGTGAAAGCAAGTCGACTTAAACAGGAGAAACTTACAACACTCAGGGAAGCAATAAACGTGTAGAAATGCAGTGCTTATAAAATGTCAGCTACAGCACATGTATGGCAGGGCAGACTAGGGGCAGAATTTTACCACCCGTGGACATGCTCCCGACCAGGCGTAAAATCATGGTGCGTGCGTGCCAAAGCCTGAAGCGTGCCTGACGACAAATAAGAAGGCAATTAAGCCCATTAACGGTGCAACTGTCTCTGATTTTTCATGGTCCATCCAACCTTACAGTTGGCGAACGGCTGAATCGGCTAGGCGGACTTTGTATTTTCCATCAAGCCTCATCCAAGGGCAGGATGAGGTTCTTGTTATTAAATAAAATAAAAATAAAAATCTGTTTTTTTAATCATCAATTTTTTATCATCTATATGCTCAGGTGCATTATTGTGATGCTTGGACAATTTTTTTCTGATTTTCAAAACCTTATTTCATGGTTTTCATGTCTGCAGTTCCCTGAGGAAGCACTCTGCCTTCTGGGAGCTTTCTCTCAGCACTCGCTCTCGCCAGCATTGACTTCTTCGCCTGCCCTTCTCCCACCCCCACTCCTGCAGCGCTGAGCTATTCACTGCTCGCTTTACACTGGCTGGCCATTAATTGGCCAACCAGTGGGAAATCATGGTTGAGGGCCGATCGTGGTCGGTGGTCTGCTTCCCGGTCGATCCCAGGCCCACCAATCTCTCCTGCCCACCAACCTGAAAATTCAGGTCCATGAGACACATTATGCTGATAGACATTTCAGGATGAAAGAGCAGGACAATTGTGAACAAAGGGCAGCATGCAAATACTGCAGTCGACATCATACAAAGGAAAAGGATTGCCCAGCATGGGGAAAGCCGGGTTTTAGCTGCAAGAAACCAAATCATTTTGCACAGAACTGCTTGGCTAGAAAGAAGCAAACCAAGCCTATACAGATGGCCACTGCAGATATATCAGCGAAAGAGTCTGGTGAGGCACTATACATGATACAACAGGTTGGTTCCATAATGTCTATATGTTATAAATGGTTTATGACTGTTACATTGATGACCACAGAAAGAGGGTATCAAGCAAACAAGAAGTGTCAAATAGACAATGTTGCATCATGCAACATAATGACCTTCACAGACCTGTGCGAAGTGACTCAACTTGGTGATCCAGAGATGAAGGCCTTGAAAGTAAGGATGAGGCTATATGATGGCATCATACTCATACCGAGAGGATAAATTTAGTCTGAGGGCCCAATGCAATGGCAAGAAGGAAGATCTAGATTTCCAGATTATAGTGGGACACACCGGTCACTCCTCTCAGCTGAAGCAAGTCTAAAGCTTGGACTGGTAACCCTGTATGTGCCAACAGAGGTTTGCAATGTGTCACAGCATATAAACCATTGAGCAACCCTAATGCAGCAAGGACAACTAGACACATTTGCATCTAGGGAACAAACGCAAATGGAACAACGCTACACACAGATCAAGAAAGGTTGCCTGGCTATTGTCTTTGCTTGTGAGCATTTTCATCAATACCTGCTTGGGACAGATAAAATAACAATGGCCACTTCAAAGCATTTTTCTCAAACTGCTACTATCTGCTCAAAAGCATCTGCAAAGAATGTTACTTTGTTTACAGAGATATCACCTGGATGTGGCATACAAGCAAGGGAAACATGGAGGCGGACCTATGCCCTTCCTGGCCATTCCCAAGCACATAGTGGAGCAGAAGGAGGCAATTTCTGCACCTGTTGGCACTACATGCAGCTCTTTGCCATGTTTTTGATTTCAGTGTCTATCCCTGGCCACCATTAGTAGCTGCATGCCAACATTTTCACTCTGGAAATGCTGGGGTGAGCGTTTTGCAATTCTATCAATAATGGTTGTTTTCCTCTGGGAGGCACAATGACTCTCATTCCCCACAGTAAAATGCCATCCTGGCAGCTGAGCTCATATCTCCTGTTAAAATAGGGTTTCACTTCATCTGATTTTGCCTTGTTAGACCATCCGTGCAAGACTTGTTCCCTGACGTGAGACAAACTGGATAACAGTCTGTCCATTCTCTGACCTGTTTGGCTTTCACTGGTGATGAATCCAGAAAGTTTAATAACAAAACAAGTTCTTGAGGGATGGGGACGTTCACATTGCTGTCCTTGAGAGGTAATCGGCTCAGCACGTCGGCTTTGGCAATCTGGCTTCCCAGCCGGTGGATAAAAGTATATTAATAAGCAGCTAGAATCAGTGCCCACCCTTGGATGCGTGCTGAGGTGATTGGGGGTATTGCCTTATCTTCCCCAAACAAGCCTAGTAGTGGTTTGTGATCAAGTACGATGGTGAAGTGGCGACCATGGATGTATTGGTGGAATTAACACCAAATACAATAGATAAGCCTTCTTTCTCTATTTGTGAGCATCTTCGTTCTGCCACACTGAGTGTTCTTGAGACATAGCCAATGGACCGTTCGGAGCCATCAGCCTCCGGTGGGAGAGTACTGCCCCTATTCCGTAAGGGGATGGAACGCCATCTGTCTTTCAGTCAAAGTGTACCAACAGGGCCAATGAGTGTAGTAACTGTTTTACTACCATAGAAGCCTATTGTTTTGCGTAACCCATATAATGCAGCCAGTACTGTTGAGAAATTTTGGAGAGAATTACCAGAGTAGTTAACCATTCCCAAGAAGGACTTGAGTTCTGTGGCATTTTTTGGGGCTGGCCCCTCACAAATAGCTCTCATCTTGTCCTCTACTGGGTGAAGACCCTTTGAGTCAACCCAAAACCCACATAAGTCACTTCCTTTGCTTGGAAGATACATTTTTCCCTTTTCAAACGTACTCCGGCTTGTGAGAAACACTTCAATACCTCTTCCAAGTTAGCCAGGTGTTCTTCATCAGTTAGTCTTGTTATTAGGACATCATCGAGATAAACTGCCACATGGGATGGACCTTGGAGCAAATTTTCCATATTCCGTTGGAAAATGGCACAAGCTGATGAGACTCCGAAGGGCAACCGGGTTTACTGGCATAACCCACAATGTGTGTTGATAGTCACAAAATCATGCGAGGCCTTTACTAGCTCAACTCGCTGGTAAGCATGATTCATGTTGAGTTTCATATATGTTGTTCCCCCGCCAGCTTGGAGTACAATTCATCAGTTTTTGGGATAGGGTGCCTATCAAATCTGGCCACTTTGTTCACAGTCAGCTTGTAGTCACCACATTTTCACACACTCTGGTCAGGCTTTAGTGCTGGAACTATGGGTGCTGCCCATTTGGAAAATTGTACAGGTTGTAAGATTCTCCATCTTTCCAGCCTGTCCAGTTCAATACCCACTGTTACTCATAATGCATAGGGGACTGGTCTCACCTTCAAATATCTGGGGGTTGGTCCAGGATCCATGTGGATTTTAGCTTGCAGCCCCCGAATCTTCCCAAGCTATTTCCTGAACACAGAGGCATATTTCTGTAACAATTCTTGCAGATCTTTCATCCTGAGTTGAAAAATCTCAGTCCACTCCAACTTTATTTCCTTAAGTCTGTTCCGACCAAGTAAAGTTGGACCCTTCCCTGCTACCACTATCAGGGGTAGGTTAGCAGATTGGCTTCTTTAGTGGGCTGGACCCTTGCATATGTTTTCGCCAGTATATGTCTTGAGTCTGGCAACTGAGTTTTCCAGCTTTAGTGCACAGTCACCTCCATTCAGATACTTAAACGTGTGTTCCCTGTCACTGTTGTGGATGCGCCTGCATCCATCACCATTCAAATGGGTTTCCTGTTGACTTCTACTGTCACGTAGATTGCCTCTGTTTTACCCATTTTTAAGTTGTGTAGCGAGTAAATATCTGACTGTTTCTTCTGGTTTCTCCATTATATAAATTTCATGACTTCTGCCTTTTTGTTTGAAATTTGGCCTCAATCTTTCTTTACAATATGGCACAATGTGCCCATTGCAATTGCAGTAGAAACATTTGGTTCTTTTAAATTATCATTCATTCGTAGGCCGTCTGGTTCCAATTCTGCTTTTATTGGTTGTTATCTGTTAAACCATTACTTTTCGCTGTTTGTTGAAGGCAACTGTTTCCTGCCTTTCCGCGGAGCACTGTGCTTCCACGCCATTTCTAGCTGGTGCCTCCTCCCGATGTGAAGAATAGCACCATTTTGTGCTCCCTTGATTTCTTCTGAGTCCCTGACCACACTTTCTATTGTGGTGCCAACTCCAACACTTTACTGAAGTCTAAATATGTTTGTGACAACAACCTTTTTTGAATAGCATTATTGTTAATCCCACACTCTAATCGGTCTCTTAACATGACATTAATTGACGTCCCGACACACAGTGCTCTGTCAGTTGTTTTAAGGCGGCTACATAACAAGCGACTGTCTCTCCAGGGGTGCGACACCTCGAATTGAATTTAAAATGCTGCGTTGTTACCGAGAGCTTTGGCTGAAAGTGGCTTTTCACAAGATTCACCAACTCATCAAAGCTTTTGGAATCTGGGTGTTGGGAGCTGATAGACTATGAATTAGGCTGTATGTTTTACTGCCACATGTCGATAAAAGGATCGCCTGCCTCTTCTCCTCCCCTATATGTCATTGGCCAAAAAGAAAAACACGAGGCGTTCAATACAATGTGACCAGTCATCAGTGGTCTGATTATATGGTTTGATGCGGCCAAATTTGGAATACTGGAAGGAGATAACCTCGACGACTCTGTACTTACAATCGGCCTGCAAGGCATGGCTGATTCACTACAATTGAACTTTTGGGGTTTTCCTTGTTGTCGTCGACTCATCATGTTTTACCATAGGGTCGTTTTGCTCAAGAGCCAGTTGCACACTTATCAATCAGCGAGTGAGTCAATTACAATATACTGCAGACACAGAGACCAATATGGAATGAAGCACAAGCTAATTATTTACACAAGTAACAGAGCATTAACATGATATGTGCTTCACCAACCAGGTCCTATCTAGACTAACATTAACATGGTAGCCCATGCTACACAGCTATTGGGTCTTATAGTCACATGGTCAATCTGCTCACATTCTCTAAAGGTGTATTACACTTCAGATTACCACACAGGTATTGTGATGAGTGATGATGGCCCTCAGTTCATGAGTGAAGAGTTCAGTCATTTCACAAAGGATTGGGAAATTTGACACTACACATCATCTCTGCACTATTCCCAGGAAAGGCTGAGCAGCAGTGAAAATCACCAAAGGAATCATAAAGAAATCGAGCAAATCTAGCACTGATTTGTTAAGGCAATCCCTGAGTGTAGAAACACAGCGACTGAAGGCTTGGAAAGTTGTTCAGTCCAAAGATTAATGTAATGCTGCACCCAAACTACTCTTCCAATAACAAAAAAGCTAGTGAAACCAGAAGTAGTAACAGGCATGAGTGAAAAAAATCAAGGTGAAACAGGAGAAAGCCAAATTTCAGTTTGACAAGACTGCCAAACTACTACCAGAGCAGAGCATTGGAGAGTCAATAAGGGTACAAACCTTCAATGCTCTCAACAGGAGTCAACCCATGTAGTAACTTAGGACACACGTACAGAAATTATCACTATGATTGTACACGGTGGCAGTGAATGACCAAATACACAGACGCATCTGCAGGAATATACGAACAACCAGCGAAGCTGTTCCTTCACTGCAGTCAGTCAGTCAAGTGCCATTGGAACGATACTCTCCAGACAAGGGACGTCACCCAGATA
This sequence comes from Carcharodon carcharias, assembly GCF_017639515.1. Lineage (NCBI taxonomy): Eukaryota > Metazoa > Chordata > Chondrichthyes > Lamniformes > Lamnidae > Carcharodon > Carcharodon carcharias. The sequence continues at coordinate 168,204,635 of NC_054468.1, forward strand.
AACAGCCAATGACAACGTGCACGTGTACCATTAAGAGACCTGCACAACTTGAAGACTATGTGTGCAATACAGGGGCAGAGACTGACTAGTAAAACAAACAATTATTAATACATGAGTTCAATGGGTGTAATGTGGGTAACCTGGCACCACACAAGAGGTTATTACACAAAATTAGGATTAATGGGATAGTGGATAATATATTAACATGGGCTGAGGATTGGTTAATGGACAGAAAGCAGAGAGTAGGAATAATTAGAACATTTTTGGGTTGGCAGGTTGTAACTAGTGGGTTACCTCAAGGACCAGTACTCGCACCTCAGCTATTTACAATCTACATGAATGACTTAAATGATAGGCCTGAGTGTAACGTTTCCAAGTTTGCTGATGATACAAAGAAAACAGTGAGGAAGATGTAGAAGGAGGCTGCAGAGGGATATAGACAGGTTAGGTGAGTGGGCAAGAGCATGGCAGATGGAATCAAATGCAGTGAAGTGTGAAATTATCCACTTTGTTAGGAAAAGGGAAAAAAAACAATATTTTTTGAATAGTAAGAGATTGGGAAATGTGTGCTTTCAGCGGGACCTCTGTCTAGTTCACAGAATGTTAACATGCAGATTCAGCAAGCAATTAGGAATGCAAATAGTATGTCAGCTTTTGTTACAAAGGGTTGGATTACAAGATTAAAGGAGTAAATAACGGCATTGGCGAGGCCATACTTGGAGTACTATGTGGGCTCCTTGCCCGTCGAAGAACATACTTGTCCAAGATGGAATGTAACAAACATTCACTAGGCTGGTTCCTGGGATGAGGGGATATCTTATGATGAGAGATTGAGGAGGCAAGGCCTATATTCTCTGAAATGTAGACGAATGAAAGCTGACCTGATTGAAACATATAAAATCTCGAAGGGATTTGACCGGGTAGGTACTCAGAAATTGTTTCCTCAGTGCCTAGAACACAGGGTCACACTGTCTGAATAAGATTGAGGTGAGAAAAAATGTCTTCACCCAAAGGGCTGTGAATCTTTAGACTTCCCAACCCAGTGAGCTGTGGATGCTCAGTCATTAAGTACATTCAAATCAGAAATCCAAGGGAGTTTAGGGGTATGGGGATAGCGCAGGAGATGTTGAGGTCAAAGATCAGCCATGACAAAGCAGGTTTAAAGGACCAAATGGTATACAGCTCCTATTTCCTATGTTCTTCTGTTCTTATGTACTGTTTTGACTCACCCTCCACCAGGGATTGAGAAAAGGCATGGCTCTTGGAGGTGGGAATTCCGACAAAATTCTGAGAAAGACTCCAACCACCTAGTGACTACCCCCAATTATAGGAACATTCATTTGTTTAAATGAAAATTATATAAAGAAGCTAGCCAAAAGAGATTAACTGTGTGATTTGTCTGTTTAACCCTTACATGAACAAATCCAAAGCTATTGTGCTATTTGGACAGAACCAACTATCTGAACCAGAGTTCTGATGAAAGGTCATTGATCCAAAATGTTGGGTGAAATCTTCTGCTCTCACTAATGGTGAGCTTGAAGGTGGGAAAGGATATTTACTTTGGTGGGATATGGTGTACCTGAACTCCACTGCCTTCCTGCCTCCCCCAGAATTAAGTTCCCTTTTTGGCAGCTTGGAATCTCAGGGGGAAGATGGTGGGGGTCCCTCGATCAAAGGCACTTGGTGAATTAACGAATTAGTGTCTGATCTAAGGACTGGACAATGGGAAGTGTTCTGCTGATAGCCACCTCCTTGCCCATGCTTCTGCGCCCCCTCTCCCCCTCCATGACTACTATCATGTGAAACCCCACCCCCTCCCCACAATACTTACCCGTAGCTTGGGTTCTCCATGATCCTAGGACTCTAGGGTGTGTCCTTGTGGCAGTAGCCATGGCCTCCTCATTGGCGCCACTAAGCACAAGAGGTGCTGGCCTCTTGCTAGTGGAGTCTTGATTCCAAGGAAAGGCCTGCTGCTGGCCCTGCCACTGCCTGATTGGTGTGTGATTCCATGGGCTGTCCCAAAAAATCGCACCATGGGTCTCCACTTGGCAGGCAAGACCCCAACACCACAACAAGATTCCGCCTGGTATCTCTATTTCATTCTCCACAGATGCAAGCTGACCTGTTGAATATTTCTGCATTTTCTTTTTTTATAACTATCTGAACTAACTGCTTATGTAAATGACTACTTGTGAATAAATTTGATTTATTGTTTACTTTTCTGCAAAGTTATATGAAATCAATTTTCATCTGAAACTATGTGGATGTGTGGTAGAAATCTTCTATGTAAATCCAGAACAGATATCTTCTGCACCCAGAGTACACTATTTCAAATTACATTACATACAAGTTCTCATTTTGGTTCATTTAAAATAGTGTATGTAGGCTAATGTTTATGTTGGGGATGACAAGAAGTATCTCAATAAGCCTGAACCAGGATAGTATATTGCAGTTTTCAGAATTTATAATGCAACTATAAAATTGGGCAGAACAACCAGATCACACATTTACTTGCCTTGAAATGTTTTAAACAAAGTAATTATAATAGTGTGTGTTTTACTATGTTACTTTTACTTAATGTCATCACAGCTCTCTGGACAATGAAAGCACAGTTCTCGGGCTTTTCTATTACCCAGTTAAACATTGTATATCCTAGGCAGATGTTCAGAACCCAGATGTAAGAAGTTCGACAGGCGGAAGCACTAATCACAAATTCAGGCACAAGCTGCTCACAATATTTTCTCTATTACCTTTAATTGGTGAGCTATCATTAGCAACTTGTGTCTGAGTTTTCAATCTATGCTTTTGTTCAACTAAGCTCAGCCCAATTCTCCCAGAATACCTACAACCATTATTTCAACGAAGCCATTACAAATTACTCACTCTCTTGACACACTGGTAACCAGAAACTCCTGAGAAAATGGTATTATGCTTAAGATTTGAGTTGTAGACTTCAAATAGCTTTACAATTAGTTATGGTGTCTTTTTTGTAATGTTTTATTAAATAATTTTGTAATGTTTTATTAAACAACCCATTAAAATTTCCATCTTCATACTGTTAAAGATAATGCAGACACAGGGAGGTACAGCTGTAACACAGAAAAGTAATTACCAAAATGCATAATTTGAAGAGATAACAATTGCTTTTAAACAAAAACACTTGTAAAACATCAAAAACAACAATAGCAGCTGAGCAAAAAGTGGCCAGGTTATTGATATACCAAGTTGCACAAGCCATAAGCAAATCTTAAATTCCTCTAGTCTCTTCCACCTTTAGTACAATTCATGAAAATTTTATAAATTTCAGTAGTTCATTTTAGTGGGTAGGGAATCAATTTTACTCAAAGAATGTGAGGCAAAATCTTTTATTAGTCTAATGTGCTACAATCTCTCCCTGCAAGCATGTGAGATTCCAGTAGCCATGACAATACAATGATAGTCAGCATATGTGATTAAAGGATTTTTCAAAACTCCCTAGGAAAAGACATCAGCAACCAGAATTCTTGATAGCAACCTGAAAATAAGAGATTTGGTAAAGCTTAGTCGACTTGCCAGGGCTTGAGAATCCCTTGTACTCAGTGCCGGTAAAGGAACTTTTTCTCTTCTTTAATAAAAGCGAAGTACTGCGGATGCTGGAGAGCTTTTCTGAAATAAGAACAGAAAGTGGTGGAAAAAAACTTAGCAGGTCTGGCAGCATCTGTGGAGGGAGAAACAGAGTTAACGGCTGGAATTTTCTGGCCATGTTGGCACAGGCATCATGGCAGGCGGTGGGTGCTGGGGTGGGTGGGGGAGGGCGGCAGGACAATATGGCAGGAAGGCCAAAAATCAGTTTCACGCTGTTGTTAAACCAGTTTACGATTGTCCACTCCACCTGTCAATGGCGGGTTGCGTTTCCCACTGCCACTTGTTGGCAACCTAAATTTAATACACTGGCATATTATTATAAGCCCCTCTCTCCAGGATCATCTCCCAATGCTGGATCATCCCGGCATGGTTTCACAACTGTACATAAGCAACGTGCACCTGGAGACCTGCACTTCGCTCGGGATTTCAAGGTTTATTTGCCTACCTTGCTTCGGGCAGCACTCACAGTCATCAGCACCAGGCTTTGCAGACAGCACCATATCACTTTTAGGGGGCTCATGGGCAGGTCTCTACCTACCAGACCAGCCATAAGACAGAGTTGGCTTTTCAATGGCTGCAGGGCTAAGGCTTGCTTGGGGAAGGGGGAGAAGTGACCTCAGGCAAGGAAAGAGCTGCATTGGGGAAGGGGGGTACATTTTGGGGGCACATATTGATCTGTGAAATTTGCCGCAAGATGGTAAGGGCTGAGGAGGCAGTTTCCAGAGGAGGTGAGGCCAGATGGAGATGTGACGGTGTGTGTGAGAGAGTGAATGGTGATGTCACTTGAGCTGACAGTGTGTGAGATGCCAGTGAATGTGTGATGGGCTTGAGTGTGTGAGTTTAGAGTGATGAGATGGTTGCCTTACCCTGGCGGCATGGATGAGATCATTCATCCATTTGCTGCACTGGAAGGCCAACCTCTTGTGTGCAGCATTGGCACTGACCACCACTGCCACCCCCTCTCAAGCTGGAACGGTGAGATTGATAGGCCTTCTGCGGGCAGAGCGGGGGTAAAGGACATGGCAGTGGGCCTCCATGGCATCCAGAAGGTGTCCCAGGGGTACGTCACTGAATTGGGAGTCTGCACTCTTCTTGGCTTTTGGGGTCATGTCTTCAGTGGAGCAGTCCTGGGCTGCAAACATTGAGAAGTGTACACATGGCTGCAATTTAAATGTGGCGCCTTGTGTGAGGAAGCAGTGAGGTAATGGTGTGGTGGCTACCCACCAACGGTATGGCATGTTTCCTGTGGCCGCATAATTTCTGAGGCGGAATGGGACGATGCATGCGAAAAGCTGCCATTGCGGCTGATGGGTAAAACACCCTTTTTCCTGCTGGCTACTGCACTTAGTGTAAATCTGGGATGATTCCACCCAAAACATTAACTCTGTTTCTCTCTCCACAGATGCTGTTATACTGCTGAGTTTTTCTAGCATTTTCCATTTCTTTTCTTCCTTTGGTTCAAGCCGGAGAAAATGACCTCCAAATGTTTGTGAACATTTATGACTAACAAAATCACATACCAAACTGGAAAGTTGAAGACACTCAGTAGCAGTGGTTTAATTGCATTTTTCTGGCTTTGAAGCCTGTTAATACTGTACGATTACCAAACCACACAACAAGTGGTAGCTGCAAATACTTGGATGCTGTTATCACCAGTGTTTGGTAATCACACAGTAATAACAAACTACACAGCCAGAACTTTGCTGCCAAACAGAACTGACTACAGCTGTGTCTGAGTGTCTGGAGCTATTACATTTAGTGTGCAAGTTTGGTAACACTCCAAGGGGTAGCTACAAAGAATCATATGCAGTAATATTTGGTTTAGGTTGACTGTTTATTGCTGGCTGTGCAGTTTGTATGATTACCGAGTCACACACTATGGGGTAACTGTTGATAGTTGGATATAATCGCCTCCTACTTTGAATTACAGAAAAATAAATGAACAGTGAATTTTTCTAGGTTAAAAATATAATGATTATTCTTTAAACTATGTTCAAAACAAAACACTGTTCAACTAGTGTAGGATGTAAGTTGCTATGTGAGACAAGCCTGCAATTAGTGCCAATAATGTGGATGTATAATTACAGAATATTAACAGTGTGCTTATTCAACCTATATTTTTGAGACCTATAACAACCACTATGAAACTGCCCTGTCCATCTGGATGTCACTGTATCTGTAATTTAAACTGATCAGCACCATAATAACTGACAAAGCTACAACCTGCTCTAAAGCACAAGCCTGCAGATGAACTTATCTTAAGAGCTGTATTTAATTGACACAAAGACGCTTGGATTTAATAAAATAAATTATCTATTGGCTAATTTTTGTATTTGTCAAGGAGGAAACTATCAAAGCTGGGGTCAGGAACATCTTGGGCACCAGTGTCAGCATGAGGACAGGGATAGTTTAAAGACACACAACATAAATATCCCTCTGCTGTATTAGAGCAATGTGCTTTAATCGTATTCTTACAATAATACCGATGTACCTGCTGAGCTGCCTGCCATGTCACAGTCTGCAGGTCAGATTTCAAAGCTGTGTTCTGTGTGAAATGTAACTCTTTTTACCAGACAACATTCTCTTGAGAACCAGCTTTTTCTTAGCTAAGTCTTACAGTCCTAATGTGTCTGTATATGCACAGAATGCTTGGCAAAATTTATAAATTTGTTTACAAATATGGGTTCAAATCCCATCATGGCAGGTGGTGAAGTCTGAATTCAATAAAAAATCTGGAATCAAGGGGCTGAATTTTCCCCCCATCAGGGGGAAGTTGAAGGGCGGGCGCACACAGGCACGCTTCCGATTGGAGGCACCCCACTATGTTACGTGACATCCGTACAGAAGTGCTATGCGCTCCCTGTGCGGGCAGGGAGGAATCCCAAAATCAAGAGTGCGCTTTTTCACGCATGTGCACGAAAGAGCGCACTCATCTCCCTGAGACAAAATGCAGCCTCAGGGAGATTGGCTGTAAATGTAAAAAAGATAAAAATAGAAAAGTAAAATTTCCCTAACATGTCCCCTCATGTGACAATGTCACACGAGTTAGGACATGTCCATAATTTTTCAAAAAACCTACATGAAATCTCATCTTGTCCATGAATGAGGTTTCATGCTTTTTCTAATTCGTGCCGGGGCTCCTGGCCTGCCCGCCTACCTTAAGGTTGGACGGGCAGGTCCTTTATTATTTAATTGACCCTATCAATGGCCTCAATTGGCCATTGACAGGTCGGCAGGCGTGCAGCTGATTTTGCTGCACCCCCACCTTCCTGAAAATTTAAATGGGGCGCGGTGACATCGGAAGTTCCCCCCGACATCACTGCGCGTCATTTATGTGTCAGCGAGTGGGCCCCACCCCCACTTGCTGACGCGTAAAATCCTGCCCTAAGAGTCTGATGATGACCATGAAACTATGGCAGATTGTTGTAAAAACTCATCTGGTTCACTAATGTCCTTTAGGGAAGGAAATCTGCCGTCCTTACCTGGTCTGGCCTATATGTGACTCCAGACCCACAGCAATGTGGTTGACTCTTAAATGTCCTGTGAACAAGGGCAATTAGGGATAGGCAATAAATGCTGGCCAAGCTAAGGATGCCCACACCACAAAAATGAAGTTAAAAAGGCATGTTTTTATAACTTCCAAGCCTGGGAATCGTCTGGGAGGAGTGGGCCTATGCATCTGGTGGTGGCTTTGGAGGATCGGGTGGTGTAAAGCTTAATGCTGTGGTGACATTCATGTCTACAGGAAGTTCCTGTAGTGCAAGCTGTTTGATGGTCTCCCTCCAGAAGATGACACAGCAATTTGGCATTGCTATTTTCGAACAGGGGCATTGAAGGCTGGTTTCATTTGACATGGCTAGGCTATAAAATGGACCTATTGGGTTTTGGTTGGGTGTATATGTAACATAAAAACATAAAAACTAGGAGAAGGAGTAGGTAATTCAGCCCCTCGAGCTTGCCTTGCCACTTAATACAATCATGGCTGATCTCATTTCGGCCTCAACTCCAATTTCCTGCCCTCTCCCCATAACCTTTCAACCTGTTACTAATTAAAAATCTGTTTATCTCCTTAAATTTATTCAGCGTCCTGGCATCCACTGCACTCTGAGGTACTGAATTCCACAGATTCACGACCCTTTGAGAAAAGTAATTCCTCCTCATCTCTGATTTAAATCTACCACCCCTTAGCCTAAAACTATGGCCTTTCAGTCTAGAATGCCCCACAAGGGGAACATCCACTCCACGTCTACTTTGTCTATCCCCTTTAGCATCTTATGTACCTCAATTAGATCTCCTCTCATCCTTCTAAACTCTAGCAATTATAGGCTAAACTGCTCAATTTCTCCTCATAAGACAAGCCCCGCATCTCTGCAATCAACCTAGTGAACCTCCTCTGAACTGCCTCCAATGCAACTACATCCTTCCTCAAGTAAGGGTCCAAAACTGTGCGCAGTACTCCAGGTACGGTCTCACCAATGCCTTGTAAGGTTGCAACAACACTTCCCTATTTTTATATTCTATTCCTTTAGCAATAAATTCCAAAATTCCATTTGCCTTCCTTATTACCTGCTGTATCTGCATACCAGCTTTCAGTGATTCATGCACGAGGACACCCAGATCCCTCTGCACTGAAGCATTCTGAGGTTTCTCTCAATTTAAATAATAAATTACCTTTTTATTCTTCCAATAAAAATGGATAATCTCACACTTATCCACATTAAACTCCATCTGCCAAACTTTGTCCCATTCACTGATGAACCTGTCCATATCCATTTGTAAGTTTCTTATTTCTTCATTGTAACTCCCTTTCCCACCTATTTTGGTGTCGTCCACAAATTTAGCTATAGTACCGCCTATTCCTGAATCTAAGTCATTAATACAGATGACACTTGAGACACTTTCATATTTGCTTTTCCTTTCCTTTCAACAACTGCTCTTTTTTTCCAAATCTAGGAGTATGATTGTAATTCCCAGATAACCTTCCATTTTGGTTGGTACTAGTGAAATAGCTGATAGAAGCAAAATTCAAAGGATCAAAGTTAGAAATAAAAGCTTGCAGTGCAATAAAGCAGACCAAAATAGCAATAAGAAATGCACCAATAAAAATGCAGATAAAGCAATATTATATGCAAAGAAAGTCAAACTTTCCCATTAAAAACTATCAAATGATGCTCACTTTTGAAAAGCCTATCTCTACATGCTAGACAATTCACACACTAGAGTTCTTTTACTGTTACTGGGTCAAAATCCTGGAACTCCCTCCCTATCAGCACTGTGGGTGTATCTACACTTTATGGGCTGCAGCGGTTCAAGAATGGGGCTCATCACCACCTTCTCAAGGGCAATTAGGAATGGGCAATAAATGCTGGCCTATCCAACGCCCACATCCCATAAATGAATTTTAAAAAATCTACTACAAATGGGTAAGCATCACTGCCAGCAAGGGAACAAAGAGGAAGCTGGAAGACCCAGTGGCTAATAGCTTCAAAAATCCCATCATTTTTCTTCACCCTAATCTTGGTGCCAATGAATCTTTATGAAATTAAGTCTGCAGTTTTGTTTTGATTTTTGATGTAGAAATGTCTTCAAAAGGTGTGACAGCTTAAATGTTTCTTAGGATAATATTTATGCTCAGTTGTTTGTACAGGCTACTAACTTTCAACTTCAAAAAGAAAGGTTTTATTTTAATGGCTGTTTAATTGAATTTGACATCTGGGTGTGGAAATTAACTACAAATGAAGAGAAAATTCCCACTGAGGTTTTCATTAGCTTCAGAGCTTAATGGCTGTCACGGTGTAACCCTAAGTTTCTGGTTTAATTTTACTTGTGGAAACTGGCTGTATCTAATTCTAAAAATCAATATCCTGCTGACTTCTGTGTAAAATCGCTAGGAGTATCAATTACAAGTACTTAACATAGCTACAAATCATTATGTTTGATAATTAGTTCTTTGCCATTGAGAAAGTTTTTTGCCTGAATGTCTCAGTAAATGAATACACAGCTTTTGTGCAGAACAGTTCAGCATTAGGTCTATGCAGTATCTTATTCATCTCAGACGCATAGGATAAATCATCCCAGACTTGCACTAAGTGCAGTAGCAGGCAGGTAAAATGACGTTTCCATGCAGGTGGGCTCTCATTCGCCTGCCTGCCATCACCCCACCACTGTATCATGTTGGGCACTATATTGAAAGTCCCATCACAAGTAAACATCTCTGCTTCTAGCTCACCACTGCTGCATGGGAGGCATGGCCCTGAAACTGAAGAAGACTGCAGACCCCAGATTCAGCGACGCATTTCTCGAACACCTTTTGGATGCATTGGAGGTCCACCAGGATGTCCTCTACCCCAGCTCTGACTGCAGGAAGGGCAGCAACATTGCTTACCTGGCTTGGGAGGCAGTGGCAGCAATGGTCAGCGCCAACACCCTTCAAAAGAGGACAGCCACCCAGGGCCCCAAAAGCATGAATGATTTCATCCATTCCACTAGGGTAAGTCACTATTCTCATCACTCTCAACTCACACACTCACAAACCCATCACACATCCACAGGACCCTCACTCACTCCTGGATCAAAGGATATCACCATTCACTCTCTCTCACATTCACCGTCATTGTTCTCATCCTGTCCACAGGACCACTCACCTCCTGCACATGCCAGGCATACTTATCATCTGGCCTGGCAGGCATCCTGCTGACACTCTCTCAATCTCTATTCATGCAGGACAAGCTGGCACACAACATGATGGAGAGATCACAGATGGGTGGGGGAATCCCTGAAATCAAGATCCTCACGGGCTTTGAAAACAGAGCCCCCAGCTGGCCATTGAGGATCTGGACAGGTCTTCTGCTGACGGTGAGGTAAGTGATCTACCAAGTGAGGGTCCAGCAGTGCAACATCCATCAGACAACAATGGTGTGAGTGATGTGTCATGTTTCACAGGTCACTGCCATGCACTAACTATCTCATCTGCCAAACAGGCAACAGAGTCCACAACCCAGGACCTCCAATCAAGCCCCGAAGAAACCTCTGAAGAGGAATTTGGAGGCACCCTCCCTGAAGTCCAGTCACAGCGCTCCTACACCCTCCACCAGCACAGAGACACACACCTCGGAGGGACCTAGCTTTACAATAGCCTCAGGATCACAATCAGGTGAGCACATTGCACTGTATGATCCACAGCAGGCGGCAGCAGGGACTTCCTAGGTGCCTGGCACTCAGAGAACTGCTAGAGGCCAGAACGTTGCTGAGTCTCAGTCAGATGACGAACTTCTGGACTTGGTCATGTCACAGTTGCTGGAGCTGCAAAGGCAAGCTTGGGAACATCAGGAAGGGATATCCTCTGCACTCCTCAGATTGCAAGGCATGATGGAAGAGTCCGTCCACCTTCAGGCTGAGATGATAGCGCCGGCATGCTAATGCACCAAGGTCAACACTGGTAGGACGGCAGCCGACATGGAGACCTTGGTCCAGGGCTTCACTCCTGCACTGCTGCGCGGGCTCAACTCCATCGCTGATGTCATAGTTGGCCTCCAACTGCAAGTACATGACAGGGGTGCTGGGCAGCTCAATCTCACTCCAGCTACCCCTGTTCTGCAAGGAGGCAGCCTGGGGTCACCTAGCACTCATAGGGAGGAATATCAGCAGGTGTACACTCCAGGGCCCATCCATTCAGATGACTCTGAGAGTGTCCAGGATATCTGACTCGCCTCTTCCTATGACCTCAGCAGCTCCAGCTTCACAGGCCGAGGAGGGACCCACTGCCACACAGCAGGACCCCAAAAGCAGGCCAGGGCACTCCAAGTCTCAGCCCTCCAAAGGACGCCCGCCAAGGTCATCACAGAGTGTCACAGTCAGCAGGCTGCCTCCACCTCCGTTGTGGATGTCCAGGGAGCATCAAGACATAGCGGCAGGGTTAGGAAAGTTAAAGAGTATTAGTTGCACAGCCTAGGCATGGGTGTAAATCACTTGTACATACAGTACACAGTTGTCAATAAACTCCCTAGAATATCTCCCTGCCTATGGCTCCTTATTCTGATGAGGAGTGTTCTTCAGTGTTTCACTCAGATGTGAATTCTTTCTGCACAAGATAAAAGCAGGTCTCTCAGTCCAAGATCTCTTCCCTGTGCTTTGTGCAGCTTTAGACCAAAGTGATGGTCCGGCCTCACACTCCATGGGCACTTTAATGATGCCTGCACCTCGATGGTGCTTGTCATTGCTGCCAGAATATCGTGGGCAGGCGCCACAGAGTTCCGTCATTCCCCCTGTGTGCTCTCAGCACCTTTAAGGTGGGGCTGACCCCCATCTCTTCAGTATCTCTGGCCAGTGATGCTGTGCTCCTGAAGAGCTCAGGTGCTGAAGGTGGACAAAGGATCAGATGCTTCGAAAGTTTCATAGCTGCGACTCTATGATACAACCATGATCACAGAGCACAAGCGAGCTACCCTCAGCCAGACAAGAGTCAGACATTCTCAGAGGCTATGTGAAGATCTATGGAGAGTCTTCACTGCATGTCATCATCCTCCTGCAATCAAGCGACTTTTGGGGCCTCCACTATGTCACCATATCAGGAGCATTCTCACAGAGGGTATTCATGCTGCCATAAGCCATGGAGTCAAACGCATTCATAGATGCAATGTGAGGATTTATGGGGTCACCTCACTGCATGTCAGCTTCATACTCCACAAATCTAGCAGCTATGAGGGCCTCCCGAGTACATCTGTCTCATGTACCCACTGCCAGGGCCTTATCCTCATCATCGTTGCCTTCGAGGACCTCCTCACCTTCATCCCCATTGGCATCCTCTTCATCGGAGGAGATGTACAGGTCCTCCATCTCCTCTTCTGCCAGCTCCTCTCCCCATTGGAGGTCCAGGTTGTAAAAGGTACAGGAGACAACGACGATGTGTGACACCCTCTGCGGACTGTATTGCAGAGCCCCACCAGGCACCAAACTTCATCTTCAACATCCCAACTGTCTGCTCCAGCAAGGTGCGATTTGCTGCATTAGCCTCATTATAGCGTCGTCCTGCTCTAGTCTGAGGCTGCTGCACGGGTGTCATCAGCCACAGCCCCTGCGGGTAGCCCTTGTCCCCGAGGAACCATCCCTGCAGCTTCTGTGGACCCTGGAAAACTCCAGGGATCTGTGACCGAATGAGGATGTTGGCGTCGCGCACTGTCCCTGGAAACGGTGCACTTACCTGCTGAGATATGATTCTGGTGGGGGCATGGGTTGCTGGGCTGCGGAAGCTCTGGAGCACTTTGGTGGCACTTTGAAGCCTCTGAGTTGCTTGAGTGGGCAGATAAGCTAGAAGCCCGACTCCAATCATATCAATGTGACTGCGCCTGAACTGTCTCAGTTGCAGAGGAATGGTCACTTTATATAGGTTTCCCTAATGTGTGGCCACTTCCCTTGCCCAACCTACCCCCCCAGCCTGAATTATTTTGCCCTATATTCAATAGCAGGGCTGCCCTTAACTCCTCCCCTACCACCAGTCGCCTCAAAGGCAGGGTTGCCCTTGCTACTCCGCCCTTGCCACCAGTCACCTCAATGCCTAACCTTCATCTCTCACGCCCTTACCCCCCACCTACATGCATGCCCCCTCATATGCCCATGTCATCCCATGTCCCCTTCATTCAGCTTCATAAAGTAGAAGCGGGCTGTTCAGGGTTAGGGGACTATGAAGGTGGAGGCTGTGGAGGGAAGACCTCCAGAGGAGAAAGTTAATTACAATCCTGGCAACAATGGCTTCCAAACCCGTGACCTCTACTACCTAGAAGGACAAGGGTAGCAGATGCATAGGAATTCCACCACCTGCAAGTACCCCTTCAAGCCACACAGCATCCTGACTTGGTACTATATCACCCTCTTTTCACTGTTGCTGGGACAAACTCCCGTCCTAACAGCACTGTGGGTGTAATTACACCACATGGACTGCAGCGGTTCAAGAAGGCAGCTCACCCCCACCTTTTCAAGGGTAGTTAGAATTGGGCAATAAATACTGACTTAGCCAGTGATGCTCACACCCGGTGAAAGAATTAAAGAAAAATGTTCAATGTTCTGATGAAAGGTTATGGGCCTGAAATGTTAACTCTGTCTCTCTCTCGCTCTCAGCAGATGTTGACTGACCTGCTAAGTATTTCCAGCATTTTCTGGTTTTACTTCAGTTTTCCAACACCCGCAACATTCTGTTTTTGTTGCAATTCTCTCAGTGTCCAGTTAATATTTATTCCCTCGACCGCTATCATTAGAAGAGATTATCTGTTCATTGATCTCATTGTTATTTATAGAACTTTGTGCAAACCTGCTGCTGTGTTTCACTACATTACAATAATAAAAAGTTCTTCTTTAGCTGTAAAGCACTTTGCGATGTCCTAAGGTTATGAAAAACAGGATGTAAATCCAAGCTTTTTCTCTGGTGAAGTATATATTGGCCCTCTCCTCTAAGTTTAAGGGCATACTTTCTTGTTGCAGAAGCTGATAGTTTTGCAGGCAACAATTGATGTCAATGCCCCTGACTTTTACGGAGAGCAAAATCAGCCAGGAGCTTGTGGCTTCAAGACAGTGGAAAGTAAAATGAGTGTAAAACTAGCTTCACAACTTTGTTTATTTCTAGAGTAGAAGTATTGTTCCCTTTGGCTGTAAGCTGTCTTTTTTCTACCCAGTAAAAATATCATGGCTGCTGTATGACAGGAAGCGGAGTCAGTGCTGACTGCAGTGCCAAGACACTGTACATATCCACATTGCACTTTGAAAAAAAGACTGAACCCTGTCACAAAATGGTTCTGTAAAAAGATTTGTAGCACTTAACAATATTTATGGCTGCTTGAACTCTGAACTCAAAAGAAAACATGAGGAAGTGGAATGTTGCCTAACAGACATATGAAAAGGGCAGAAAGAGGGGAGAAAAAACTACTGCTGATGAATGCAGTTCAAAAACAATGTCATTGAGGTTATTTCTGTCTTCAAAGCCACTGTGGTCTGGCACAAATGCTTTTCTTCATTTATCTTTCTGGTGTGCTTTATGGAGAATAGTTTTTTAAGCAATTGGCTTGGTCACATATAAACAGGCTTGTGCAGTGAAAAACTCCTACCTTTTACTGGAAGCCCTTTTAAAGATATTAACCAGATGTGGAAGGTGGGACCAGAAGCAGTGTGATGGGCTGTATTCAATGACTAGTGAACTAAATGTCAATGTACAAATCTCAAAGCTGTCACTGTAATTTCCCTCAGCAGATCCAAAGTCTCTCATTTTATAGATGACACTTAAATATATGAGGAGAAATTTAGTAAAAATAACACTTAAAAGTTGGCTTCTCTACCCCCTCCTCATCTTTTTATTATGTAAAGTTCAGTAAGTCTGCCCTGTGACATCTGTTACTTATTAAGTTACTGAAAGGACGGTAAAGCCAGGAGACATGGATTACAGGGGTGATGTGTGTGTCTGCCTGCCAGTCTGTCAGACAAGCATTTTATTAATTATGTTGTTATAAATATTTCTTTAACATGTAAGAGATTGCAGCAGTTTCTTTTTCATTTTTGTCAAACGTGGCGCTGACAATGGATAGTCTGTCTAGTATCGGGACAAAGTTGGCAGAAATCCCAACATTCTGACCATATTCTTTTTCAGTCTTTTTTTCTGCTGAAACTTGTCACACTTAGCATCCGCTATGTGTTACAATTTGGTACGACCTATCACTTAATCAACTTTGAACCTAGAAAAGATGGTGTGTCATTCCAGAATTTCATCAGTATAGGACACGAGGTATCCATATAGAAAATGGATCCGTGGGATTGCTTACAAGGTTATAGCCAGATGGAAAGGTACAGAAATCCTTTATAAACTGCAGAGTTGAAACTGCAACAGCTTGAAGACTTCATTTGAACTCCTGAGATTAGACTGCAGCCTTTAATTCACCCCCTTTTATCTGTTACTTCTATTGCAATTCAATAACAAATGGCTGTTTTTATATTTATATATATTTTATACACAGCACGAGGTGCGCCTGTGTCAGCTCATGATATTTCACTGACTGAGCAGATGTTAATGCAAGAAACATAAGAAGTGAATCCACCATTTCTTAATTTTCTTCCCATTGGATCCAGATCCCACTGCATGTGTTGGTATCCCTCCTGTGCAGCAAAAGCAGAAGGCAAAACAGTCAGCAGTTGGATATAGCAGATCATTCATCATTGCTTGCAAGCTATCCATTCATCATCAGATGTGAAGATACTTATTGCATCTCACTGCTGGCTATGACACATCTGGTTTAAAAACTATAGAGTATAGACAGAAGTATAGATGTAGTTCAGTGGGTAGCACTCTCACCTCTGAGTCACAAGGCTGTGGTTAAAATCTAAGCTAACAATTCAATGGAATACTGAGGGACTGCTGCAGTGTTAGAGGTGGCTTATTTCTGATGAGACGCAAAATTGCCACTCTGGGCTGAATTTTCATTTCCAGGTCCCAACCAGCCGACGGGATGAAACGTAGGTCGGAAATCCACAAATGCTGAAAGAAGGATCCAGAAGTGACTTTCAAGGGGATAGCCGATTATGTGGCTGCCTCCAGGTGTCTCTTTCAATTAAGGATGGTGGGCGGGTTCCTGGGTCTGGATGACCAATGGGAGGCTGTCCAGCACTAACAGATAGGCAGCCCCACCATCAGAGGGCTGTTGGAATAAGTTGGGAGGCATGAGAATACCTCCATTCCAGTCTAGGCCACAAATTAGGTCCCTTACATTCTGAAATGAGAGAATTTATAATAGAGAACAAGGAAATGGCAGAGCAAGTAAACAATTACTTTAGTTCTGTCTTCACGGTGGAAGACACAAATAACTTCCCAGAAATGGTAGGAACCAAAAGTCTCTTGAAAAGGAGGAATTGAAAGAAATTAGTATTACTAAAACAATAGTGCTGGAGAAATTAATGGGACTGAAAGCTAATAAACCCTCAGGGTCTGATAATCTACATTCCAGGGTACTAAAGGAGGTGACCATGGAAATAGTGGATGCGTTGGTTGTCATCTTCCAAAATTCTGTAGATTCTGGAACAGTCCTGGTAAATTGGAGGGTGGCAAGTGTAACCCACTATTTAAAAAAGGAGGGAGAGAGAAAACAGTGGATTACAGACCAGTTAGGCTAACATCAGTAGTAGGGAAAATGTTAGAGCCTATTATAAAGGATGTGATAACAGGACACTTAGAAAATGTCAACATGATTAGACAAAGTCAACAGGCATTTATGAAAGGGAAATCATGCTTGACAAACCTTTTGGAAATTTTTGAGGACATAACTAACAGAATAGATAAGGGAGAACCAGTGGATGTGGTGTATTTGGATTTTCCAAAAGCTTTTGCTAAAGTCCCACATAAAAGGTTAGTGTGCAAAATTAAAGCACATTGGATTGAGAATTGGTTAGCAGGCAGGAAACAGAGAGTAGGAATAAATGGGTCTTTTTCAGAGTGGCAGGTGGTGACTAATGGGGTACCGCAGAGATCAGTGCTTGGGCCCCAGCTATTCACAATATATATCAATGATTTGGATGAGAGAACTGTAGGGGGTGGTGGTGTGTGTCAGTCTCACCTCCAACTTCTGAACGGTTCAAATCGCTCCCACTCCCTGAGTTATAGACGTTGGACTTATTTGAGGGTTGTGACAAAGTGCAGCAGACAACTGGTTTTGGTGCAAGAAAAACTGGGTTTATTGAAGTCACAAATGAACTTATAACATTAGGATTACACTGAGCTTATACAGACCTACAAAGTTCACTTAGTTAAGAATGGGGAACACACAGCATAACGAGGGAAAAATCACGCTACTAATTCCCTTTCCTTTGTCCCACCCCCAAAACCTAACTAAATTGAACTAGGAGAGTTCAGGGATAATGCTCACCAACCCAGGGTTCCTTGACAGGTTGAAATACAGCCAGGTAAGCCGGTTGCAGTTTTGGGGTATGTTCTTTGTGTCCTCTGGGGCCTGCCGTCCCCACGCGGTCCTGGTCTGTGGAATCTGCGAAGGTTCTTCAGTTGAGTGGAGGACGTGGTTGTGGGTGGTTGATCTTCGTGGAGGGCTGCGGTTGCGGCCTTGTTGTCTTCGGTTGAGCCTGCCACCCCGTGCCCCTCGCCATGATGTTGCCTGCAGGCCTGCAAGACCTCCAGATCTTTTTGCTTAAACACTGTTTCAACTGCTCCCAGCTGCTCACTGCCTGCTAGCTGGTTTCCTTCTCTCCCCCTCTCATAACTGACTGGCCAGTTATGCTGTCTTTCGAATTTCTTATCTCAATCCAAATCAAGGTTAGTTCTTTGTATGATTTTGGTGGGCTTCCCCAGGTGATTGATGTCTTGTTGTTTTTAATAGGCTCACATGATGTTTATCATTGTCTTCCTGCCTAGTAACTAGTTTTGAACTGAAAGCCATTGTATGTGTGGAGTATTGATGGGTTTGCATAATTGAATTGACTGTGCCTTCCTGCCTTAGTAGTTAGTAGCGATTATTTATGCAAGATTTTGATGGACTTCAGTTTCGTGTGAGGTGAAGTCTTTCTCTGGGTTGATTGTATTAAAGGGAAGAATGAGTATTCTGTCTCCTCTCGTCTGGTTTCAGGCAAAACAATCCACACTGCACTTAATAAGCCCGGGCATGTGCAGCCCCAGGCCTTCATGAGCCCAGCCTCCTGTCTGAAGGGTTTTACACTTATCTAAGCAGTTTAAAAGTCCAAAAGTCATATCCTTGTTGATGATATGAAAAATTTAGGAATTTTGAGAACTCTTCAGAACCAAATGAAATATTTCCAAGTTTGGTGACGACACAAAACTTGGTGGGAATGTGATCAGTGAGGGGGGCGTTAAGAGGCTTCAAGACAATTTAGACAAGTTGAATGAATGGGCAAATGCATGGCAAATGCAATATAATGTGGATAAGTGAAATTATCCACTTCGGTATGAGAAACAGAATGGCAGAGTATTGGTTAAGTGATGATAGATTGGGAAATTTTGATGTACAAAGGGACCTGGCTGTACTTGTACACCAATCGCTGAATGCAAGCATGCAGGTGCAGCAAGCAGTTAAGAAGGCAAAGGGTACGTTGGCTTTCATTGCGAGAGGACTTGAGTACAGGATCAAGGATGTCTTACTGAAGCTGTACAAGGCCTTAGTGAGACCACACCTGAAGTATTGTGCGCAAATTTGGTCTCCTCACCTAAGAAAGGATATGCTTGCTATAGAGGGAGTGCAGCAAAGCTTCACCAGACTCTAGCTGGAATGGCAGGATTACTGTATGAGGAGGGATTGAGCCGACTAGGCCTGTATTCAATGGAATTTAGAAGAATGAGTCAGGATCTCATTGAAACATAAAATTATGACAGGGGTGGACAGGCTGGATTCAGGGATGATGTTTCCTCTGGCTGGGGAGTGTAGAACAAAGGGTCACAGTCTCAGGATACGGGATAGGCCATTTAGGACTGAAACGAGGAGAAACATATTCACACAGGTGGTGAATCGATGGAATTCTCTGCCACAGAAGGCTGTAGAGACCGAGTCACTGAATATGTTTAAGAGGGAAATAGGTAGATTTCTGGACTCTAAAGGAGTCAAGGGGTATGAGGAAAGAGTGGAAGTACGGCGTTGAGATAGAGGATCAGCCATGATCATATTGAATGGTGGAGAAGGCTCGAAGGGCAGAATGACCTACTCCTGCTCCTATTTTCTATGTTTCTACATAAAAGAGTCAGGAGGTTAGTGTTATGATCTTCATAGATACCGATAACTTTCCAAAAGAGAGTCAAACATCCTGTTACTAACAGAATATGACAAGATTTCATTTTTAAGACTTTTGCTGTAACAAATGACTAAAAACACTAAGGTTAACCATTATTTTCTTTTTGTAGGACACTTATACTTTAAACCCTGTTCCAAAATCACTGGGGTCTGGGACCATTTCAAAAAGCCAGCATGCGGCCTGGGGATGCAAATTTGCAACTTCGCCTGCATCTGGTCCACTTCCTCAGCCAAATAGAATTTCAGTCCCCTGTCTTCAATCTCAGATTGTTCCAAAAGGATCCCATGCAGCTGTTATGAATGGCAAAGGATTTCACCACAATATATTGGCAAATTGTATTCCATCAACCAACATCACTAAAAACAGATTATTTGTTAATGCCTAATATGTTTTAATTTGCCAGTTCTACTTGAAGTAGATACACGTACATCTTGTGGGATATGGGCGATACCTCTCCCGTTTATTGCAAGTATCACTGAAAGAGGTGAGAGTGGCAGGACAAAATCATCCATTGAAATGCTTCTAGATTCAAATCCATCACCCTATTGTATGAAGCAAACATACTTGCTTACTAGTACATGATGCTAGGGCGAGTGAGGTCAGTAAAATTAGCAAAGCTGGAGCAACTGATTGCTGTTGGGAAAGCAGAAAATTCAAAATATGATCACTTTAATATTTTTGAACATAATCAGCTCATACACATGGCAGCAATGTGCCACAGAGAAGTGTCTTCCCATCCCATTGCAATGAGTACATCAATCAACCAGGTGTTTGGGAGATGGGTCAAGTTATTCGATTCAAATACAAACATGATGTGGGATTTATTCAAATATCTGTTTGATTTGGCAGTGGTTTTGAATCTAATGGTTATCTGAATTTGCTTTGTTTTGATCACTTCTTTGTAATATTTATCAACCTATCCCATCAGAAGCCTCCAGAGAGAGATAGGTCAGATAGTTAATTGTAGTTGGTGAGGAAAACTGGTGTGGAAGAAATTGCTTATATCATAGTTTAGTGCAGCAGCTATGAATTATGTATGGTTTTCTATGACTGTAGCAGCTAGCTAAGTTCAATAACAATAACTCTTAAAATATACGTTATATTCTTGCCACTATTCTCTTGTTTTTCTACTGTTTAATACATTTGTTTGTCAATCAAACCTTAGATCACAGTCCAGTGTTCTATTAACTTGCTACCTTCAAAAATCAATGAGGGTCATGTGAGATTTGGGAATAAAAAAACAGTAAATTAAACAAATGGGAGGATTCTCTGTTTTGATCCCTGGCATGTTACAAATGAACCTAACTATCTTGGCAATTGACAACTTTTCCTGGGACATATAGAGTACTCTGAGAAGCAGAAGCTAAAAGGTCTGCATTTAAGAAGTGTAAATAAACCCAAAATGCACCAGCTCATTCTGCTGAAAATACAATGTCTTGCTCAGCCTTGGGGGGTGGTCAGCAGCAAACATAAATTCAATCACCAGCAAATTTAAAATCATTAAATTGGTAAACTGATGAGATTCTTTACTATTTAGAAGTTTCAGAACTATTAATTTTTACTACAGATGCAAATGTTCAACCTGTTACACATATGTACAAATAACCTGGGCCTCTGCATATCCCTATTACCCAAATTTAAATGGGGCGATTCAGAAAAATCACAGTGGATTTAAAGTGAACCAGTTGAGATTGGTTTGGGTTTGGAAATACCTTTGGAGCTCATTTCTACCATACCTAGTCCATCTTATAGATTAGGGATATCAAACTGATAAGTTAACATATGAAATAGGAGCAGGAGTAGGTCATTTGGCACTTTGAGTTTGCTCTGACATTCAATAAGATCATAACTGATCTAATTGTGGCCTTTAACTCCACTTTCCTGCCTGTCCACCATAACCCGTAACTCACTTGTCAATCAAAAATCTCTAACTCAGCCTTGAATATATTTTCCTGAGATAACTCATCAATGCACCAAATCTTAGTCTTATCTTCAGCACGTGTAAGTAACAATCTGTAAGAATTAGTAATTAATTGGACTGTGTGAAGAAATTTCTAAATTCAGAATGTTTTTCATCAGAATTACAGGTCCCTATATTAACTTGGAGGCTGGGAGGACCTGAGTTTGGTGGGACACCCTCTTTCATGATAGCCAATCTCAGAAGAACGGTTTGCTTAAGGTCCTCTGATTAATATTTTTTCTCTACATTTTGTCTGCAGATCTGTAGGCTGGATGGCTATCTTTTTAAAATTCTTTCATTGTATGTCACTGGCTAGGCCAGCGTTTATTGTCCATCCCTAATTGCCCTTGAGAAGGTGGTGGTGAGCTGTTTCCTGAACTGCTGTAGTCCATATAGTGTAGGTACACCCATAGTGCTGTTAGGGAGGGAGTTACAGGATTTTAACCCAGCGACAGTGAAGGAACGGCGATATATTTCCAAATCAGGATGGTGTGTGGCTTGGAGGGGAACTTGCTGATGTTGTTCCCTTGCATCTAATGCCATTGTCCTTCCAGGTGGTAGAGGTTGCATGTTTGCTAGGGGCTGTTGAAGGAGTCTTGGTGAATTATGGTATAGGACTGCACCTGCTGTAGCATCAGCTGATGCCAAACTCACCATCTCAGTTACTACATTGGGCCCAGGATTGGATGGCCCTGGTGCCTTGTACTCCTTCATTGGATGGTTCCCATGCCTTGCTTTTCTAAACTGGCTGGCTGCCATGAGATTGTGTGCAGCCAGGCGCTTAACAACAAAATGTGAATGGTACCTGCTTCTGATGACACCAAGGTGCAACAGATTTAATCTTCATTTTAAAATTACATCCTCCCTTTGTCCTCAAGACAAAGTTTAGCCCCTGGAGGGGACTCAGAGACATCAGGTTGTCAGAGCAAGGGATGGATCAGAAAGGCTGTGAGTGGCAGGGTGTGTGGGGGATACCAGAGAATAAGGGAGATTGAAACACATGCATGGAGGTGTCATTCAGACGCAAGATTGGGTACATGGCAGTGCTGGTGGTGGAGATCAGTGGAAGTTTTTGCCTTGATGGGTTGCAGGGTAGGGGTGGGAGTAAACAGGTAAGCTGGATCCAACAGATAAGTGAAAGGCACTCACCTCCAGTCCTAGCCTTCCCTTGGCTGCCAGGTTTCCAAAAGGCAGGAAGCCGGGCCAGGGAGGATGTAATTTTAAAATGAAGATTAAATCTGTTGCACAGAGCCTTATTATAATATTTCAATGACCAACCTGCCCCTTGGAAGCCAGTAGGTTGCACACCCCCTACCCCACCTCCATTAAAGTGGGTCAAGGCAGCATGGGCTCAGGTTTGAGATGTTTAACATTTTAAGGTCCCATTCAATTGAACCCGCATGTTTTGTGGGTTACAATCCCCCTCATGGTATTAACATGATCAATCAGCTTCAGAACAACGTACTTTTTGGTAATTACTGCTATTGGAGCTTGAGGAACTCAATTTTGCAATGGTGTTAATAAACATAATTTAAGCATACTTACTCTTAACATAATGTTCTCACAATCAAATTGTACCTTCACTGGGAGTTGATCCTAAGAAGTGTCCCTTCAACATTAGAAATTATGCTGCTTTCCTTAAATATCATTCTCTCATTTTGTTTAATTCTCTGGATCCACCCACTGGCACAAAATAAACAGTATGCCTTAATTATGTTTTCAAAATTAAATTAGTAATAATGGAATGAATATGATGCTTTCAACATCCACACTAATGAATTTGAACACAAAAGTTAATTCACCAAGTACTGAACTACTTGGTGTTTTGGATTCTCCTGCATTATCACTATTTGTAGAATGTTGGTACTTAGATGATTCATAGCAGTTTATGCTTACAGAACAGCCAGTAATGAGCTTGAAACTTCTAAAGCCAAAAGTCCTTGACTTAGATAGTCAGTGCCCCCTCCAGAAACCAACGGAGGGCTTATTAATGTCTCCAAATCGAGGTTGAAGATGCTAGAGCCATTTCCATCTTTAACCACCCCCCCCCCGCCCCCATTGATACAATACATTTCTCAACCTATCACAAACCATAGACCTTGAACAAGTTGGGAACCATTTCCAGTGATATTTAAAGGAAGGCTTAACAGTTCTAAATTAGAATACCAAAAAAACTTGGGAGACATTTTACTTGCAACTCCTGTTGTAGGGGGTGGTGGTGTGTGTCAGCTTCACCTCTGACTTCTGAGCAGTCCGAATCACTCCCATTCCCTGGGTTCTAGACCTTGGACTTATTTGGGGGTTGTGATAAAGTGCAACAGACAACTGGTTTTGCTGCAAGAAAAAAATTGGGTTTATTGAAGTCACAAATGAACTTATAATATTAGGATTACACTGAGATTATACAGATCTAGAAAGTACACTTAGTTAAGAATGGGGAACACACAGCATAACGAGGGAAAATCACACTACTAATCCCCTTACCTGTGTCCCACCCCCAAAACCTAACTAAATTGAACTAGGAGAGTTTAGGGATCATGCTCACCAACCAGGGTTCCTTGACAGTTCGAAATCCAGCCAGGTTGCAGTTTTGGGGTACGGTCTTTGTGTCCTCTGGGGCCTGCCGTCCCCACGTGATCCTGGTCTGTGGAATCTGCGAAGGTTCTTCAGTTGGGTGGAGGGCGCGGTTGTGGGTGGTCGATCTTCATGGAGGGCTGTGGTTGGGGCCTTGTTGTCTTCGGTTGAGCCTGCGACCCCGTGCCTCTCGCCATGAGGTTGCCTGTGGGCCTGCATACCTCCAGATCTCTTCTCTCCGCTTGGCTCAGCTAACCTCTCCCTGCTTAAACTCTGCTTCAACTGCTCCAAGAACTGCTCATCCTCCAAAACTCCTCACCCTTCAGATCTGCTCCCTTTCGTAACTGGTGGCCCAGTTATACAGTTTTTCTTGAATTTCTTATCTGAAACCAAATCAAGGTTAGTTCTTTGTCTGATTTGGGCTTCTTCAGGAGATTGTTGTCTCAATGTGTTTAATGGGCTCACATGAAGTTTATCGTTGTCTTCCTGCCCCCGTAACTAGTCTTGAACTGAAAGCCATTGTAGAGGTGGAGTATTGATAGGTTCGTATAACTGCATTGATTGCAGCCTTCCTGCCTTAGTAGTTAGTAGCGATTATTTATGCAAGATTTTGATGGGCTTTAGTTTCGTGTAAGATGAAGTCTTTCTCTGAGTTGATTGTTTTAAAGGGAAGAATGTGTATTCTGTCTCCTCTCATTGTCTGGTTACAGGCAACAATCCACACTGCACTCAACAAGCCCGGGCATGTCCAGTCCCAGGCCTTCATGGGCTGCAGGGTTCTACACTTAACTCAGCAGTTGGGTCCTCTGCCATAAAAGTCCAAAAGTCATATCCTTGTTGATGATATGAAAAATGTGGGAATTTTGAGAACCCTTCACTGTATTGCCTAAATCTTCCGTTCAGTATTAGAACCCCTGTTTCAAAAAAATGTACAATTAAGTTCCTCACATATTTCACGGCAGTCTTCCAATGGAGGATCCTTCCAAACTCACTCAGCTCAGAAAGCCTTGGAGGGAGCAGCAGAGAGAACCTGCACAAAAACCATGCTCCTTTCTTACTGGACGAGCTGCCTTATTCTGTAATTAAAACAATTTGAATGTCCCAAAGTTTTTGTGAAAAGCTATATAGAAAAGGTTAGTGAGTGGGGTAGGTAAGATAAGTGGGTAAGGGGTAGGGTGGGTAAGGTAAATGGATAAGGGGGAGTTTTGGGGGGGTCAGGGGAGAGGTAGAGGGTTGGAGAGTAGTTGGATGGTGGGGGCTAGTCAGGTCAGTTTGAGGGGAGTTTGTGGAGGGGAGCTTGTGGAGGGGTGGTTGAAGGGTAGTCATGGGGTCAAGGGAAGTCAGAGGGTTGATCAAGGTGGGGAGTCAGCAAGGTCAGTGTGAATGATTGGGGGGGTCAGTTGTATAAGTACCCAAGTGTTAGGCCAGGTTTTAACCTGTCTAATATTTCCCAGGTAACTATCCAGATAAGTAAGTTGGAATTGCCTGACATTTCCGACTCTAACTCAGAGTTGGAGACATTTTCATAGGGTCCGGGGTGCAGGGGAATTGCCCATCGTAAGTTCAGACTGCAGCATATTTTGGGGTGTACATCCGGTCTCCGACCATCTAGAGACATGAAGATCTGGGCCAAACTGCTTTTTGTTGCCTAAGGTGATCTTGTAGAGCTTTTAGTGGCCGTAGATAACTTCTGAAGTCTTAATGGGGGTTCTCCTGATAAATATACTTTAACTGGAGGCCGAGAAGGAGGAGGCTTAACAGGAGAAAGGAGATAGACAGAGAAAAGCCATAAGAAGATCAAATACAAAGGTACAAAATTTTTGCTCTCAGGAATCCTTACCCTCCTGATAGAATGCAAATATCCAGGACAACACCCCTGCATTTCTCAGAGGAGGGTCTCAAGGAACTCTGTCACCTCCAGCAGCAAGACCTGTACTCAACTGCAAAATCTACCACAGCATTGCCTATCACTGTCAAAGTCACTGTTCCTAGGGGCAGAGTGGCCCCTCTGAAAGGGCATGGAATTCTTCGGGATTCACGTACAGCAATATTGGGACCATTCACAGGGTCTCTCGATCAGGAGATCTCCCAAATTCCCATGTAATCTGTGATTGCAGCACTTAACTTTATTGCCCCTAGTTCCTTCCTGGTTGCCAGAGGGGAATCAGTAACTTCAGTCAGTCCCCACTTCAGGCTTGCAATAAGCAGGCGATTGATGCCATATTTGCTAGGACAAATGCTTTCATCAGTTTTCTCATAGGCAACTGGAAGCATCAGGATAGGACTGTACGATAACACCAATCCATGCCAACTCCACTTGTAACTGATCTCCACTCTGTATGATCATTATTAATAACAACCTCCACTCACAAGAATGCAACTAATTCATTATCCAATTCAAATCTTGCCTATTCCCAGTGATGGCTAATTAAAAAGCTGTTTCCAGGAGCCCCATCCATTCATGGATGGCAGCAGGTTTCCTGGAGCTGCGTGGCAGCTTTCAAAGGCTGGCAGCCCCAGCAGGAGAAGTGAATGCTGCTCAGGCAACTAGGAGAGTGTGTGGGCACCTCAACATGAGACGCCCTTCGAGACATGCATCAAATTTAAAGATGATGAGGTCAGTCCCTCTGGTGGAGTCGTTTGGGCACCAGTGGCTGCATTTCTGCCCACTGTCCAGTCATTGGGCCATGGAGCCTCCAGCTCCGATAGCCATCTGGTCAACCACCAGGAGGCTTCCTCCACTGAGCTGCCGGGCTCAGCACTGAGCACTGGGAAGATCCTGGTGGAGTTGTCTCTAATTAGCCTTCAAATTGCTACTTATTAACTACCCACCTCTTCCAGGCTGGTCACCATTGTTGGTATGGCCCAACCTCTGGCAAGATTGCCAGGAGGTGGAAACGTGTCAAGCTGCTGATCTACTTGAACCCTTCCTATTTCCCTCAAGTCTCACCTCCAAACTCTGTGAGTCTCATAAGATTCTGGCCAATGAGAGCTATGCTGTTACAAGGAACATTTTCAGCACATCATTGGCATCCTCAAGCAATACTTGCACTGTCTGGAGAAACCCTGCAGTACTCAGCTGAGTGGGTAGCAATGCTTGTGGTGGTATGCTGCATTCTGCATAAAATCTGGCTATTCCAAGCCTTTGCTACTATCTATGGGACAGGAAGCTGAGAAATAGGAACAAGGGGAAAAGGAGCAGGAGGAGGAGGAGAAGAATGGAGGAGGGGGAAATGCATTAGGAAGTGGAGGAATATGAAGACGAAGGGAAGGACATCTCCTTTCTGCCAGTGCTCTACATGATGAAATAATTTGCTATCCTGTGCTATCCTTTCTCCTCCACTCTGGCTCATATGTGTTTGTGGTCGAGCTCACACCATGTGCACTCCCTCCTCTATCCCAGCCTCTCAAATATGCACAGTGTCAGCCTCTGAGCTGGCTGCTGCAAATGTAATATTGAATGACCGTGTCTCTCCGTTGTCACTGTCCTCTTCTTCTTCTTCCTCCAACTGGAAAGGTTCCAGCTCTTGGTTACCTGAAATGTAAATGAGACAAGGGGATGCTGTGGTGATGGGAAGGGCAAAAGTAAGAAAGGTGTGCTTACATCATTTGCAGCTTGTGGGACAGAAGAGATTGTGCAATGAAGGAGAAGTGAGATGTGAGAAGATCATCCAACCTTTCAGCAATCGCCCATAGCCTCACTGAAGCCTGTGCTTATAACAACCAGCACTATTTCCTCCATGGGGTTTAAAAATACTGTGTGTTTCTCTTTCTCAAGTTCCTTGCTGCTGTCTGCTGTTATGTGTTATTTTCTCTTGAAATATATGGAAAATATGTAAGTGAAAGTTGGTGATGTGACTGCCATGGTCAAATACCTACAAGTTTGTGGGGGCTGTGGTGTGATGCTTGTAGTGGTGATAAATGTGTGAAGATGAGGAAAAACATATACACTTTAGGGTTGAGCACTCGTTGATTGATGATGGGGTAATGCTGGTAATGATGATGGGGTTATAAGGAATTGAATAGCCGATGAGGTTAATGGTGCAGTTTGTGGCATGTTTATCTGAATATGAACACACTCAACTTGACAACTCACATGAGATCATTGAACTCCTTCCTGCACGGCATCCATACCTTTGGAAGAACACTCCTGGCTTTGATCTCCACCACCACTTATTCCCACTGCCTCCTGAGCATCTGTCTGCAGTTCTTCCTGCCACCACCACACTAATCCCCAACACCTGTGATTAGAGGGGGCTGAAATTTCATTCCAGGGGTCTGGAGTCCGACAGTTAGACCATTTCTAAGTCCCGGCCCCGCACCATATGAGCATCAGTGATGCAATGCAATTTTCAAGGTGTCAGCCAATAATTGACCCAGAGGCAAGTTCAGCACCCGATTAGGCGTGTTTGTCAGGAGGCTGGAGGGAGGCGTGAAGGGATAATTTTAAAAGGCAAATGACAACCATAACTGAGCTTGCCATCGTCTTTTGAAATGGATGAGAAGGGAATGCAGTGGGACAGGAGTGATATGGACAGCCATCCCTGAGTGGCCGCACGTTTTTCTGATGCTGCTCAAGGCTGTGGCAGACAGGAGAGCTTTACTCTTCCCTTTATCTGGAAGAAGAGCTCCAGTGAGTCAAGCCAAGCAGACATAGCAAGAGGTGGCATGGAGGTCAGCAAACCTCACGTTCCTCTCAAGAGTCCAAACAATCTCTCCTCACAAAATCAAGCT
The DNA here is from genome assembly GCF_017639515.1 of Carcharodon carcharias. Taxonomy (NCBI): domain Eukaryota; kingdom Metazoa; phylum Chordata; class Chondrichthyes; order Lamniformes; family Lamnidae; genus Carcharodon; species Carcharodon carcharias. Next base: position 168,233,304 of record NC_054468.1, read on the forward strand.
TCCCAGCTCTAGCAATGGCAACTCTGTGTCACTGCATGAGCAACTGAGTTTAAATCTCCCCTATTATACAACTTTCACACTGCAGTCATGAGTACTAATGGCTTCTTGCTGTGTTCCTGACAGCTATGCTCAAACGTTTCCTAGTCCCTCTGTGTTTCCTGTGCTTGCCATTTGAAAATTGCTAACTGTTGCTCCCCATTCACTTAACAAGAACTCAACAAGCAATTAATTGGAGGTCAGCAATTTGCTACTCTTTCCTCCCATCACCCCCACCAGCATTGAAAATTCAGCCTGTTACAGGATGTCTCTCCTTCTCTTCACCTCAAAGACAAAACTTCCACTACCTCCCCTTTAAGAAATACAGTAGACATAGGGTTAGATTTTACAGGCACCATAGTCCCTGCCCCCTTCCCCCCACCAGATGCACAGGATGGCTGGCTCGCATCAATTAAAAGCCAGTTGGCCATTAAGTGAGTTGAGGTGGGACTTTTGCCCCACAGGAACAGGAAGTCCCAACTTTAGAGCTGCTGGCCAATCAGAGGCCAGAAGCTCTCCAGTGCCAGCAGTGCCATTGAAAGCAGGGGCCACTGCAGCACTCGGGGCTTCAAGAGGTGGTCAGCACCCTAACGGGACTTGGTTAGTCTTTGGGGGTCACCGTAAAGGCTTACGAGGGGGTGGTGGCAAGCTCTGGTTTGATTGGCCATGGGGCAGGGAGCTGGAGATGGTAACAACTTAGTTTGGGCTCTCCAATGGGCCCAGGGGCCTATTAAGGAAGGACACCTCACTTGTCACCAGCCTGTGCAAGGGAACCTGCCAGGTTGGAGACTTGGCACAGATCTCTCCTGCTGCCAGTTAAACCCTGGCAGCACTGAGATGAGGCCCCACCACTGGTATAATTTTAATGGGGGTAGGGGTGGGCCCATACGCGGCAGACAGGCTGCGGACTGAATTTTAGGAATCCCCCCACTCCGCCATCAAACCTGCCACTGGTGGAGCATAAAATCCAGCCCATAGGGTCAAGCATTTTAGAATCATGGGACAGTGGTACCAATATTGGGGAAAGAGGGAGCTGCTCCCTTGGGATGGGCTCCACTTTAACTGAGTTGGGATTAGAGTCCTGGAAAATCATATAGGGCTGTTGATAGGCTATTAAATTGGTAGAGAGGGGGAGGAGTCAGGTGAAGGGAGATAAAGAACTCTAAGAGTAAAGTCAAAACAATAGAGCAGGAAAGTAGAATTAAGGCTACAATCAGATCAGCCATGATCTTACTAATAGTGGAGCAGGCCGGAGAGAGGAAATGGCCTATTCCTGTTCCTATTTCTTATGTTAACCAGTGTTGCAATTTAGGTAAAGAAAAATAGAGTAGGACAGGATGTGACAGAGTTTTTAACAATAATAGTGCATTAATGAATAGGGTCCATGCAAAGAATATTGGTAATATAATAAAATTAAAGGTTTTTCATCTGAATACAAAAAGCATTCATAACAAGGTAGATTTACTCACAGCACAAATAAAGATACCTGGGTTTGATATAATCACTATTACAGATATATGGTTACAAGGTCAGGAAATAAGTATCCCAGGGCACAGAACATTTCAAAAAGACAGGTAGAGTGGAAAAAGAGTAGCACCTCTGATAATAAGGTATGACATAAGGACAGTAATAAGAAAATATCTTGGCTCAGAAGATTAGAAATTCGAATTAAAATGGATAGTGATTAGGAATAACAAGGATCAGAAAACGTTATAGCTCCCCAAAAGTAATTACACTGTTGGGCAGAACACTAAGCAAGAAATAATTGGAATTTGTAATAAATGCAATATAATAATAGTGGGTGACCTTACTCTTTATACAGACTGGAAAAGAGCAAGGGTGGTCTGTAAAATACTTTCTTGACAGCTTCCTAGAACAATACATTGTGGATCAAACTCGGACCAAAGCTAGATTTAGCATTTTGTAATGAGCCAAGATTAATTAGTAATCTCAAAGTAAAAGTTCCACCAGAAAAAAAGTGGTGATAGTACAATTGAATTCCATGTTTAGATTGAGAGCAACATACTCTAGTCCAAATCAAGAACCTCAGGTTTAAACAAAGCTAATTCTGTAAGTATATGGAGAGTGATGGTTACAGTTGGTTCGGTAAATCAGCTAAAACGTGTGATGCTAAATAAATTGAGGAACGTTAAAGAAATTATTCAAAATGTTCAACAAAAATATGGTCCATTAAAAAACAAAAGCTCAGTGAAAAAGATGAATCCATGGTTGATTAGGGAAATTAAGGATAGCAGTAGGTTAAAAGGAGGTGCATAATATTGTGAAGAATAGTAGTAAGCCTGAGGAGGGACAGAGTTTTAGAAACAAGCAAAGGGCAGCCAAAAAAGTTGATGAAAAGTGAAACAAATTGAACATGATAGTAACCTAGTCAGGAATATAAAACAGACTGTAAGGGTTTTTGTAAGTTTTTAAAAAGGGGAGTAGCTAAAATAGGAATTGGTCCCTTAGAGGTGGAAACAGGAAAAAGCTATCATGGGAATTGAGGAAATTGCAGAGGTGTTGAACAAATATTTTGTGTCTGTATTCACATTAGAAAACAGAAATTATATGCCAGAAATAGAGAGTAACTAAGGAGCCAATAAGAATGAGGAACTTAAGGTAACAAACACCAGCAGAGAAAAAAATATCAGTGAAACTTAATGGACTAAAAACCAACAAATATCACGGTCTGATGGCCTAAATCCTCAGAATAAGAGGTAGCTGCAGAGTTGGTGGATGCACTGATTATGATTTTTCAAAATTTCCTAGGTTTTAGAATGATCCCTGCAGATTGGAAGTTAGCAAATGTACACCACTATTTAATAAAGAAAGGAAAGACAAAAACAGAGTACTAGAGGCTAGCTACCTGCCATCAGTCATTGGGAAAATGTTGAAATCTATGTTGTGTGTTACACTGAGTAAGACTAATGTGTGGACTTACAGCAGGCAGCCATTATTAAACAAATTTTGTTTACACCTCACTAACAAAGAAGGCAGCAGAGGGAGCAATATACCAAAATGCTCAGATCCCTCCCTCTATATTTAAAGAAAAACTTATACATTATAATGTAAAAAGGTACATGTACACAAGTTCTCAGAATAAAATGCAACTGAACAAACATCAACGATACCTGTCTGGGTATCTCCTTCCACTTCCATTAGCTTGACTCTGCTCTCTCAACATCTCTGACTGTGTCAAACCTGAACTTTGACTTTGACTAGCAACTCCACTTGATCATTGGGACTGTGGCATTGATTGATTTGTCTTAAATCAAAGCCCCCCTGACTCACTTTGCTCTACCGATGGATTCTGCAATCATGTTTCAATTTCTTTCTGACTTTCACTTTGAGCGGTAGGAGGAATTTGTATTATAGGAGGTTTTTCATTCTTTCCCTTTGTCATATTTCCACTTTCAAGCAAATGATCTACATGACATTGATGGAGTCTCTTTCCAATCTTCACCAGATATATACATTCACCTAGTCTCTTTGCAACAACTCCAATCACATACTTCTCCTCATCACTTGGTGATTTTTCATCATTAACTTTTGACCAGGTCTAAGTTTCATGCCTTGTGTATCATGACTCATCTTATCTTTGTCTTGCTTTTCTTTTATTTCACCATTGACGTCAGTCTAAAAAACACATTAACCTTGTCCTAGGAGTTTGGTTGATCACTAATACATAAGGTAAGCAACCTGTTGTAGATGGTGGGAGGGAAAGAACAAAAAATTGTCCAGCCAGTATCATAGAAAAAAAAGGAAATTACTGCTTAACTTGTCACCGTGCAAATACTTCAACAAAGACCTCTTCACAACTGTACACTTCTTTCTGCTGCAACATTCTACGTCGGCTGATGTGGGGGTATTAAGAATATGTTTGACTCCTTCCTTCCTCAGAAATACTTCAATACTTCAAATAGGTAAATTAATTACCATTTTTTTTCATTCCTTAGTGGGATATAGGCATCACTGGCTAGACCAGCATTTATTGCCCATCCCTAATTGCCCTTGAGAAGGTGGTAGTGAGCCACCTTCTTGAGCCGCTGCAGTCCATGTATGGGAGGAACACCCACAGTGTAGTTAGGAAGGGAGTTCGAGGATTTTGATCCAGCAACAGTGAAAGAACTGTGATATATTTTCAAGACAGAATGGTGTGTGGCTTGGACGGGAACTTGCAGGTGGTTGTGTTCCCTTGCATCTGCTGCCATTGGCCTTCTAGGTGGTAGAGATTGCAGGTTTGGAAGATGCTGTCAAAGGAGCCTTGGTGTGTTGTGCAGTGCATCTTGTAGATGGTACACATTGGTGTCACTGTACGTTGGTGATGGAGGGAGTGAATATTGAATGCATTGGATGGGGTACCAATCAAGTGGGCTGCTTTGTCCTGGACGGTGTTGAGCTTCATGAATGTTGTCAGAGCTGCACTCATCCAGACTAGCTGAGAACATTCCATCGCACTCCTGATTGTGTTTTGTAGATGACGGACAGCTTTGGGGAGTCAGGAGGTGAGTTAATCACGGCAGGATTCCTAGCCTCTGATCTGCATTTGCAGCCATGGTATATATATGGCTGGTCTGGTTCAGTTTCTGGTCAATGGTAATCCCCAGAATGTTGATTGTGGAAGATTCCATAATGGTAATGCCATTGAATGTCAAGGGGTGATGGTTAGATTCTCTCTTAGTGAAGGTGGTCATTGCGTGACACTTGAGTGGAGCCTATGTTATTTGCCACTTATTAGCCCAAGTCTAAATGTTGTCCAGGTCTTGCTGCATACAGTCATGAGCTGCTTCAGTATCTAAAGAATCACAAATTTATTGATTTTTTTATTCATTTACGGGATGTGGGTGTTGATGACTAGGCCAGCATTTATTGCCCATCCCTAATTGCCCTTGAGAAGGTGGTTGCGAGCTGCCTCCTTGAACTGCTGTAGTCCATGTGCTGTAGGTACACCCACATAGCTGTTAGGGAGGGAGTTCCAGGGTTTTGACCGAGCCGCAGTGAGGGAACAGCAATGTACTTCTAAAGCAGAATGGTGAGTGGCTTGGAGGGGAACTTCCAAGCGGTGGTGTTCCCATGTATGCTGTCCTTGCCCTTCTGGATGGTAATGGTCATGGGTTTGGAAGGTGCTGCCAAAGGAGCCTTGGTGAGTTTCTGCACTGCATCTTGTATATGGTACACACTGCTGTCACTGTTCATCGGTGGCGGAGGAAGTGAATGTTTGTGGAAGGGGTGCCAATCAAGCAGGCTGCTTTGTCCTGGATGGTGTCAATCTTCTTGAGTGTTGTGGAGCTGCACTCATTCAGGCAAGCAGAGGATATTCCATCACATTCCTGACTTGTGCCTTGTAGATGGTGGACAGTCTTTGGGGAGTCAGGAGGTGAGTTACTCATTGCAGAATTTCTAGCCTCTGACTAGCTCTTGTAGCCAATGTTTATATGTTTAATCCAGTTCTGTTTCTGGTCAATGGTAACCCTCACGATGGTGATAGTGCCTGATTCAGCTATGGTAATGCCATTGAATGTCAAGAGGCGGCGGTTGGATTCTCTCTTGTTGGAGATGGTAATTGCCTGGCACTTGTGTGGCGCAAATGTTACTTGCCACTTGTCAGCCCAGATCTGTATATTGCCCAGGTCTTGCTGCATTTGGACATGGAATGCTTCAGTATCTGAGGAGTTGCGAATGGTGCTGAACATTGTGCAATCATCAATGAACATCCCTCTTCTGACATTATGATGGAAGAAAGGTCATTGATGAAGCAGCTGAAGATGTTTGGGCCTAGGACACTACCCTTACGAACTCCTGCACTGATGCCCTGGAACTGAGATGATTGACCTCCAACAACCACAACCATCTTCCTGTGTGCTAGGTATGACTCCAATTCCCATTGACTCCAGTTTTGCTAGGGCTCCTTAATGCCACACTTGGTCAAATGCTGCCTTGATGTCAAAGGCAGTCACTCTCACCTCACCTCTGGAGTTCAGCTCTTTTGTCCATGTTGAAGCAAGGCTTCAATGAGGTCAGAAGCTGAGTGACCCTGGCGGAACCCAAACTAAGCATCAATAAGCAGGTTATTCCTAAGCAAGTGTGCTTGATGGCACAATTGATGTCTCCTTCCATCACTTTACTGATGATGGAGAGTAGACTGATGGGGCGGTAATTGGCCAGGTTGGATTTGTCCTGCTTTTTGTGTACAGGGCATACCTGGGCAATTTTCCACATAGCCAGGTAGAGACCTTTGTTGTAGCTGTACTGCAACAGCTTGGCTAAGGGCATGGCAAGTTCTGAAACACAAGTCTTCAATGCTATTGCTGAATATTGTCAGGGCCCATTGCCTTTGCAGTATCCAGTGCCTTCAACCATTTCTTGATTTCAAGTGGAGTAAATCAAATTGGCTGAAGACTGGCACCTGTGATGCTGGGGACCTCCGGAGAAGGCCAAGATGGATCATCAACTCGGCACTTCCGACTGAAGGTTGTTGTAAATGCTTCAGCCTTATCTTTTGCATTGATGTGCTGGGCTCCCCCATCATTGAGGATGGGGATATTTGTGGAGTGTCCTCCTTCAGTGAGTTGTTTACATTGTCCACCATTATTCTCGACTGTATGTGGCAGAACAGCAAAGCCTTAGGTCTGATCCATTGGTTGTGGAACCACATAGCTCTAGCTATCACTTCCTCATTATGCTGTTTAGCACTCATCTAGCCCTGTGTTGTAGCTTCACCAGGTTGACACCTCATTTTTAGGTATGCCTGGTGCTGTTCCTGGCATACCCTCTTGTAGTCTTCATCAAACCAGGGTTGATCCCATGGCTTGGTGGTAATGGTAGAGTGGGGGATATGTCAGGCCATGAGGTTACAGATTGTGGTTCGGTACAATTCTGCTGCTCCTAATGGCCCACAGCAACTCATGGATGCCCAGTCTGGAGCTGCTGGATCTGTTTGAAATCTATCCCATTTAGCATGGTAGTAGTGCCACACAACATAACAGAGGGTATCCTCAATGTGAATTCAGGACTTTGTCTCCACTAGGATGGTGCTAATTATTGTGCAATGATCTGTAAACATCCCCATTTCTAACTTTATGATGGAGCTAAGGTCACAGATGAAGCAGTCAAAGATGATTGGGCCTAGGAGACCATCTGAGGAACTCCTGCAGCGATATCCCTAGATTGAGATGGTTGACCTCCAACAACGACAACCACGTTCCTTTGTGCTAGAAATGACTCCAACCAATGGAGAGATTTCCTCCTGATTCCCATTGCTTCCAGTTTTGCTAGGGGCCCTTGATGCCACATTCGGTCAAATGCTGCCTTGATGTCAAGGGCAGTCATGCTCACCTCACCTCTTGAACTCAGTTCTTTTGTCCATGTTTGGACCAAGGCTGTAAGGAGGTCTGGAGCTGAGTGGCTCTGGATGAACCCAAACTGAGCATCAGTGAGCAGATTATTGTTGTAATTGCCATTTGACGGCACTGTAGAGGACACTTACCATCACTTTCTTCATTATCGAAAGTAGACTGATGGGGCGATAATTGGATAGGTTGGATTTGTCCTGCTTTTTGTGGACAGGGCATGCCTGGGCTACTTTCCACATTGCAGGTAGATGCTAGCTTTGTAGCTGTACTGGAACAGCTTGTCTAGTGGCATGGCCAGAAGCACAAGTCTTCAATACTATTGCCAGAATGTTGTCAGGGCATATAGCCTTTGTAGCATACAGTGCCTTCAGCTATTTCTTGATATCACAACAAGTGAGTCAAATTAGCTGAAGACTGGCACCTGTGATGCTGGGAACCTCAGGAGGAGGCTGAGGTGGAAATGCTTCAGCCTTGTCTTTTGCACTGATGTGGTGGGCTCCTCCATCATTGAGGATGGGGATATTTGTGGATCCTCCTCCTCCTGTTAGTTATTTAATTATCCACTACCATTCACAATATTATATGACACCAATGCCTCTGGCAACGCATAAGTTGCAAAGCATCTTCTCAACACCTCAATAGTTTTGGCTCTTGCTGTATTGGGCATGGATTCAACATTTTGTAAGAAATCTGTGTTGGGTCATTTCTTATTCTCTGACACAACTTTTCACCAAATCTTCAATATCTCTGTTTGTCTTTGGTACCAGAAATTACTTATTGCGACTAGCATTCACACAGTCTATCCCTGTGCATCCTTGACGAAGTTCCTCTAACAATCCATATCTACACCTTAGTGGAATGATGACTTTTAACCCCCTTAGGAGACAGCCTTGATCTACACTCAGCTCATTTCTATGTGTGAAATACTCCTGCAGTTTCTTTTCTTCAAAATTTTCAGGCCAGCCATTCATGACAGCGAACCATAGAAAAGTTACAGCACAGAAGGAGGCCATTCGGTCCATCTTGTCCATGCCAGCCCAAGGACAACCAGGTGCCCTTTCTAATCCCACCTTCCTGCACCCGGCTCATAGCCCTGCAGCTTACAGCACTTTAGGTGCAGATCCAGGTACTTATTAAAAGAGTTTAAAGTTTCTGCCCCTGCCACCAACTTGGACAGTGAATTCCAGACACCCACTACCTTCTGTGTAAAAAAGTTCTTCCTCATGTCCCCCCTACACGTCTGCCACTTATCTTGAATCTATGTCCTCTGGTTCTAGAATTCTCCATCAAGGGAAATTTTATCCTGTCCACTCCAACTATTCCCCTCATAATTTTGTATACCTCAATCAAGTCACCTCTCAGCCTTCTTTGTTCTAAGAAAAATAACCCAACCTATCCAAAACAAAAACAAAAATAAAAATATCTGGAAAAACTCAGCAGGTCTGACAGCATCTGCGGAGAGGAATACAGTTAACATTTCGAATCTGTTTGACTCTTCAATAGAACTAAGGTAAAATAGAAAAGAGGTGAAATATAAGCTGGTTTAAGTGGGGGTGGGGGGCGGGGGGGTGGTGGGACAGGTAGAGCTGGATAGAGGGCCAGTGATAGGTGGAGATTGCCAAAAGATATCATAAACAAAAGGACAAAGAGGTGTTGACGGTGTTGATATTAGCTAAGAAATGTGCTAATAGGTGACATTAAGGGTAGAAAGCAGGATCAGCAAGGTACAGATAGCCCTAGTGGGGGTAGGGTGGGGGAAGGGATCGAAATAGGCTAAAAGGTAGAGATAAAACAATAGATGAAAATACATTTTAAAATAATGGAAATAGGTGGGAAAAGAAAAATATATATAAATTATTGGAAAAAAGGGGGATCGGAAAGGGGGTGGGGATGGAGGAGAGAGTTTATGATCTAAAGATGTTGAACTCAATATTCAGTCCGGAAGGCTGTAAATTGCCTAGTTGGAAGATGAGGTGCTGTTCCTCCAGTTTGCGCTGAGCTTCACTTGAACGATGCAGCAGGCCAAGGATGGACATGTGGGCATGAGAGAACCTATCCAATCTCTCCTCATAGCTACATTTTTCTAACGCTGGCAACATTCTTGTAAACCTCCTCTGCACTCTCTCCAGTGCTATTGCTTCCTGTAATGTGGTGACCAGAACTGCACATAATACTCAAGTTGTGGCCTCATCAGTGTTTTATACAATTCCAACATTATATCCTTACTTTTATATTCTAAACCTCTGCCAATGAAGGAGAGTATTCCATATGCCTTCTTTATAACCTTATCTACTTCAACTGCTGCCTTTAGGGACCTGTGTACTTGTACGGCAAGATCTCTCACTTCATCTACTCCTCTTAGTATATTCCCATTTATTGTGTAATCCCTGTAATTGTTTGACCTCCCTAAATGTATGACCTCACACTTCTCTATGTTAAATCCATCTGCCACTTTACCGCCCGCTTCACCAACCCATTGGGCACTTTACGGAGCACCACATCCTTGCAAGTTTCTTCACTAATTTTTCTGGCAGATACAGGCATATCATTTGTGTATGTAAAATAATTCACCTTCACTCAGTAGCTAGAAATGCATCAGTCTTCACAAAAGAATGTCTGCATTTGTATGATCTGCTGACAAAAGAAATTTCATAACATATTGATGGACCACCTCCAAAGCTGTGCTACCATTAGGGGTGGTACTCCCTTCTTTGAACCAAATGTGATCATAGGGTTTGGTGGCCAGTTGACAGAGTGAACTTCCTACTGGGCAAGTATTTGTGGAACTAAGCTCATATATGATTGCTAATGTCTCTTTGTCGACTCATGAGTAATTTTGCTCTGGTTTCATTAAAGTACATGAAACATATGTGAGATAAAACCACACCTAACCCCTGTGGTGAAGCATCACATGCTAAAACCAATTTTTCATGGAACCATAGTGGGCCTAAATGGTACAATTAGTACTTCCTACCAATGGCAAGTCATAGAATGTATGATCATATTCCACTTTAACAGTAACTTTACCTAACACTGGAAAACTGTTATTAGAACAATTAGTCAGTTTCACACTAATTTTGCATAATAGAATATGATTGCACTGGAGAGGGTGCAAAGGAGATTTACCAGGATACTGCCTGGGCTGGAGGAAAGATTGGATAGGCTGGGGTTGCTTTCCTTGGAACAATGTAGATTAAGAGGGGACCTGATAGAGGTGTATAAGATTATGAGGGCATAGGTATGGTGTATAGGAAGGCACTTTTTCCATTAGTAGAAGGGTCAATAACCAGGGTGCATAGATTTAAGGTAAGAGGTAGAAAGCTAAGAGGGGATTTGAGGAGAATTTTTTTCACCCAGAGGGTGGTGGGAGTCTGGAACTCACTGCCTGAAAGGGTGGTTGAGTCAGAAACACTCTTAACATTTAAGAAGTATTTAGATATTCACTTGCATTGCCATAGCCTCCAGGGCTATGGGCCAAGTGCTGGAAAATGGGATTAGTATCATCAGATATTTGTTGACTGGCATGGACATGATAGGTCGAATGGCCCCCTTCTATGCTGTAGACATCTATGGGTCCACGAGACTTACGGACTCCTTGTAATTGCCCTCTGAGATAACAGGCACTGGTGCAGTTGTATCATTGATGAAAGTATGTTGTGAATCTTTGACTTTCATTGCTACTGTGGGTGCTGGACGTATATCTTCAAACCTTTTATCTTCCATGTGCTCTTTTCTTGCTTTCTGACTGAATGTAGCTCTTGAGCTTCAACTTTTGTTTCCAAGTCTATCATATTCACATTCGAAGATTCCCAGACTCCTGAACTAGCTTTAAATCTACCATGACCTCGACCTGGTGTGTGGCTGTGACCTGGAGCCTAACCATGCCCTGGAGCATTACTGTTCCCTCTGCTCCTACATGCTGCCTAAATATGACTGACTTCCTCACTGGCATGGCACTTTGACTGGAAATGAGGGCATTTAGATGTTGGTGGCTACTATGGCAATGGTAACATATACATCTTTGACTCTGAGACTATGAACTTGGCTGCTGTAGCATGGATCTCACTGAAATCCAGTGGACCTCCCCTGCCAGCTCAGAGAAAGAACTCCCTTGCAATTTGCAACTATCCCTTCCTGCAATATGACTGTGGTGTCATCTCAGGCCCCTTCCATATTAGCTTATTGTCTTTGCTCAAAAGTATGGTTTGGATTTTATTGTTCTTTAGGTCTCTTACAAATGTGTTGCTAAGGTTGGTTTCTAAGTTTGTGCCATTCCTACAGTGATGAAAGAGTTTCTTTAATTCAAGAATGTAATCTGCAACAGTCTCACTTGGCAAAATCAGAATAGTCCATAATCAAACATTGTTTAGACAACACCTCAAAAGCGTCTGGCTCCATCAAGGTGAGGAAATCATTTACTTTGAAGTATATAGGATCCTGAATGGTCTTGACAAGGTGGATATGGCAAGGATGTTTCCTCTTGTGAGTGAGTCCAGAACTAGGAGGCACTGTTTTAAAATTAGTGGTCACCCTTATAGGATAGAGATGAGGAGAAATTGTTTCTCTCAGAGAGTTGTGCAACTTTGGAATTGTCTGCTTCAGAAGGCAGAGAAAGCAGGGTCACTGAATACTTTTAAGGCAGAGTTAGATACTTGTTAGGCAAGGGGATCAAAGGTTATCGGGGGTAGATGGGAATGTAGAACTCAAAACGCAAACAGATCAGCCATGAACTTATTGAATAGCTGAGCAGGCTTGAGGGGCCGAATGGACTACTTCTCCTATTTCTTATGTCCATATGTTTATCCTCAACTTCTATCTTATTCACTATCAGCCAAATGTGTAACTTTCATTTGTAATCATGCCAGTCCTCTTGGTTGGGGTTGAATTGCCCCATTGTCACCAGGTATGCCTTAAATGCCATTTTTTAATTACATACCGGCCTGAATCTTCTGGTCGGTGTGCGGGGTCAGGCCCCGCTTGCTGACATGTAAAATGACGCGCAGTGATGTTGGGCATGCGTCCTGACGTTACTGCACGTCATTCCGATCTTCAGTTCAGCGGGCACGCACTGGAGTCTGCTGTGTGCCCGCCAAACTGTCAAAGGCCTGTTAAGGCCATTTAAAAATCAATTGAAATCATTAACAGGGCTGCCCGTCCAGCCTTAAGGTTGACAGGCAGGCAAAGAGCTAAGGCAGCCTTCACATTTCGCATGAAGACTTTATAAATAAAATTAATTTTTTTATTGAAATACATAAACATGTCCCAGATAATGTGACACATGTCTGAGTATTTTTTTGACTTTTTTTTCCCATCTCTCACAATGAAATTAATCTTCCTGAGGCAGCTCCATGCCTCGGAGATTTCTGTGGTTTTTCGTGAACATGCATGAAAGAGTGCAGGCCCAGACTCACGCTCCTCCCCCCCACCTGCACAGGGAGTGCTGAACACTTCCGGGTGCTTAATTGGCCCGCCCTTGTAAAATGGTGGCGTTCAGGCGGTGATCGGCTACACTCCCACCCGCGCTCGCTCCCGCCCAGCCTGCATCCAGGGAGAAAATTCTCCCCACCGTGATGATTCACTGAATTCCTGAACACAGATAGAGGGTTGGTTGATGCACAGGAAATGGAGTGTATGGATAAAAGGTCTGAAATCATTAAATATTGATATTCAGAGAGACTTGGGTGTGCGCATACACGGAATACAGGAAGTTAGGTTGTAGGTACAGTAAGCAATTAGGAAGACAAATGGCATGTTTGCCTTTATCGTTGAGGGGATTGGAGTAGAACAACAAGGTAATCTTGCTACAGTTGTACAGGGCTTTGGTGATACCACAGCTGGAATACTGAGTGCAGGTTAGTTTTTATAACTAAGAAAGGATATACTCACCTTCAAGGCGGTACAGCAAATGTTCACTAGATTAGTTTCTGGGATGAGAGAATTGTCCTATGAAACGACACTGAGTAAGTTGGGTCAAAACTCTTTGGAGTTTAGAAGGATAAGATTCTGAAGGGGCTTGATAGGGTAGACATTGAGAGGTTGTTTCCTCTGGCTGAGGAATCTAGGACAGAGGCACACAGTCAATAAGAGGTGGACTATAGGACTGAGATAAGGAGAAATTTCTTCACTCAAAGGGTTCTGAATCTTTGGAATTCTCTACCCCAGGTGGTTGTGGATGCACCACCATCAGTTTTTTCAAGGCTGGGATAAATAGAATCAAGGGAAGTATAGAGTGGATAGGAGAATGTGGAACTGAGGCAAATCAGCCATGATCATATTGAGATAGCAAGCTTGAGGGCAAGATATGGTCTACTCTTGTACCTATTTATTACGTTTAGCCCTAACCACTCATGATATCAGGCCCCCCTTCAGTTGTGTGCAGTCATTAAAAGGCAAAGGCACACAGTAATCCTTTGAAAGAGCAGACAGCATCAATTTACCATGCTGCCTGCAATGCAATGAATGGGCATGTGATAATTGTGTATCACGATCACCATGCCTGGGTGTTAGCCAATTTCTCCCCAAATATGCCTGGAGCACAGGGACCTGCAAAGCACATTTTCTCATCCAACCTTCCTCCATCACAACCACAATGTATTTGACCCCAAAGTCAAAAGGAAGTCGAAAGTCAAAAGGAAGTATAAAGTCAAACCACCCAATGCAGAGTGAGGTCCCAGCACCCCACTCCCACTCCAATCTTCTAGATGGTGCATGCCTAAACCCATACCTCATGTAACTCTTTTGAGTACAAACCCGTTTCCATCTGTTCTGATTCAGATGAAGTTACATTGTTTCATAGTTTGCCATTGTGAGATTTGAACTCTTGATCTTGGGGTTACAAACCCAGTACCATAACCACTTGGCTATTTAGGCCAAGCAAAACACTTAATGGACTGGATTGGCTCAATGCATCACAGCTTCAGCGGGTTGCTTTGTAACTCTTTCAAGTACAAACCCGTTTCCAACTGTTTCAGATGAAGTTACATTGTTTCATAGTTTGCCATTGTGAGATTTGAACTCTTGATCTTGGGCTTACAAACCCAGTACCTTGCACTGCTGATTGTATTGCTTTATCACACTTAAAAAAAGTTCTCAAAGAGTTTTCGATTAAAAGTGAAAAAACACAACTACCAGAAGCATGAAATAAACAAAGTATGCTGGAAATGCAGAGAAAAGCAAAATCAGCATCCAAATGAGAAAAAATAGCTTAACATTTCATGTGGGGTTCTTTATCAAAAGGATCAGTATTTCCTAAACCTTAGCATTTGCTTTAACACAAGGGAGAAGCACTAATATAAATACACTAGGGTTAATATAACCCTTTAGCGTGCTATCATCTTACAGGTTCATGTTAGCAATCACTAGTGCTTTTTAAATCTAATTTTATATTCTGCTGCAGTCTCTCCTTACCTTTCCCTTGAAATCTGCTCTAATTATTATTTAATCAATTTGGCTGCTGCCCACCAAGCATTAAATTCTGAGTTAACATTCCTTATGAATTGCACTTATTAATTCCTGGAAAGACACATGTCCATAGCTGCTTTGTATTAGTAACACACTGTTGCAAACAACTGTGCAATTGATATTAACACTTCTTATTCTAAATAAAGTTAATATAATTAATCCATCTCCAACTGTATGCTCACATTAGGTACTAAATATTTTAAAACTGGACAACCAAGCTCCATCTGATGGCATATACTGAATGCCAATAGCAGAATAGTTATGCAAAAATCTCTTTAGTCATGCTGGCTGAACTTGATCCCTTTATGAAAGTCCTCATCAGCAATCATTGGTAACGGTCACTTGATTGACTATATGCAAATTAAATTATGTTGCTTTTGTTTAAAGTGCTATTATGTTGCTGATTTGTTTTATGTCGGAAAAAAAATCAGCTTTACACTCCAAGGTATAAAACACCAAAAGAAAGTACTAAATAATTACTAGTGCAAATTAATAGTGATTTCAGTCTCAGTATTTGTTACAACTTTTTGTATGACTCCGACGTCTGCATACTCATATTAGACATTGCACACTGCTAAAGCCCCACCAGCATTTTACCATTCACACATCTATATCATAAAAATAGCTATATGCAAGAAACCCTGATCACCATTTACACAGAGGAAGATTAATCCTTGTTCTCAGAGGTTTCATTAGTGATGTTTTATTTTTTCAGCTCATGCATTATGTTGCTGAAGCATATATTAATATAACAAGAGCGCTTTTACTCAAATGTCTGAATTTTACTGTCACACTATTGATCCTAAACTGCTAAAATCAATAAAATCAAATGACTGCAGATGCTGGAAATCTGAAGTAAAAACAGAAAGTGCTGAAAAAACTCCATAGGTCTGGCAGCATCTGTGGAGAGAAGAGACATATGGACTCCAAGTATTAACTTTGTTTCTCTTCCACAGATGCTGCCAGACCTGCTGAGTTTTTTCCAGCATTATCTGCTAAAATCAATATTTGAAACTCCATTTTAAATAAAAAATATACTTTAAATTACCATGGGGAGGTACTCTGGTGCTATGTGTGGTGAAATCATAAACATATTGGGTAAATCTTAACCCTACTCACCCAGCAGAAACAAGGCAGGTAGGCAGATTACCAAATAACCTGCCAGCCCTGGAAATGCCCTGAAGCTTACACATTCTGATTTTTACCTGTTCTCCTAAGCAGGCAACAAAGAACATGTATCTAAAGCCTGTTGAGTCCTTTTTAGGTCATTGGAACACAGCTACAACTTTTACCAGCTGGCCTGCACAGGAAGTGGCAGGTACTTACCCACCAGATCAATCCAATGAGGAAGATAATAAAGAGGCCCAGTAAAGTGTTTGTAGATGTTCTTTCTGGGACCAAGAGTAGAGGAAGACTCCTTCTGGCTCCACAAAGATAGCAACCCCCACCAAAAATTGACACCATCCTCCCAAATGTAGGGCCTAATAGGACAACCAAATCTGGTGAAGAAGAAAATAATGACCATATAAGGCACATATAAAATGACACTGTGCCAACAGCACAGAAACAGGCACTGTAGGATTCTATGATTCTATGACCCAACTAGTCAATGCCAGTATTTATGCTCTCCAAGAATCTCCAGCCATCTCGCCACATCTCATCCTTTCGGCATATCCTTCTATTCATTTCTTCCTCATGTGCTTATGTAGAATAAAGTGTTCACATATTATGTTAATGGGATAAGATATCAGGGCATGCTCAGTGTGCAATGATACAATAAACTCACATGTGAACTGGCCATGTTTTGGTATTGCTGTTATATATTTGTGCCTCCCACCAAATAACAAAATTGGCAATATAGATAGATGTGCTGAAACCGCCGTGTCCAGGATAGATTCGACAGCCTAGAAAGTTCGATTAGGAGTGGGTAATTTTTTTATAGTTTGAAAATGTTTGTATTTGTGAAAGCAGAGCGGACGCAATCAGCACCACACTGAAGCTGAAGTTGAAGTTGAGGCATTTGCCCCTGGGCTCTGGTGACTGTGATAGAACCCAGCCTAGATCAGGGCAGAAATAAGTTCTCAAAATCCCAACAAAACCTTTCAGTAGGCTTAGTTGAACAAAGGAAGGCAATAAAAACAAATAGTTCTGGGCACATAAAAACTTTCCAAGACTGTAGAGTAGAACTGCTGTAAAACTTGCCTGAATGCTTACAGTGATGGAAGTAGAAGTATCTGATACTGAATCTGATTCTGCAGCTTTGCTGACTTCAGGAATATTTTCATCCACTGGTTTTAGATGAATTTGTTCTCCCTGAGCTGTCTCATTGAGATGCTTTATTGCGGAAGTTGTGGTCAATATCATTTGCCTCGCATTTACAGTACACGTGCATGAAATTTGGTATCACTGGTATAGACAGCCACAGTGTGGTATTTACGGTGTCACTGTTGAATTTGGCAATGGGACAATATGGCTGCACCCACAGGATACAATGAAAGGTTCAGAATTTATGAGGGGGTTCAAGAACCATTATTTTCTGTATTGAAAGAATGGACACGTTCTTTCAGAGCTAATAACATTTTGGAAATTGAAAGTGAAAGTGAAAAGGTCAAGACCCAGAATAAGACAATCCTTGAATGCAAGGAAGCAATTTTGCTAACAGAAATTTGCTGAAAATGTACAGCATGTTAACAAACCTTCTTGCTCTGAAAAAGGCAAAAAAAAATATGTGCCATTCAAAATAATCATCACCAATTTGGGGAACATTTCAACCCTAAGCCACTAGAGATGTCAGAAAGCTACAAATTTGGAACCAGAAATCAGAAAAGTAATGAAACAGACAATGAGTAGATTGTGAATGAAAGAATTTATTGCTACATTGCACATTCTCTGTGCATTATGAGATAGATTTCTATGTAGGTTAGTGAACAAAAGAATCCAATTGAAGTTAATGAACACACGAAATCTAACATTTGAACACAGTTTTAATGATGAGTGTCAGGCCCTCAAACCCTCATTCTTCATCCCCTCTCAACACCACTCACCCACACCTCCAGGCCCCTCACATCCTCATACCTCACATGTCCATTTATTCTCCATAGCTACTCACCCAGTATTCACTATGGGCAAACCTCAGCATGTCTTTGAAATGGATACTACAAACAAATAAACATTTAATTATCTAATCTCATTCAAACACACCATACTGAAAAAAGCTCTCCTAAAAATGGCATTCCAAACAAAACTAAATCTCCTCAAGTGATCAATCCGTTATAAAAACAAATAAACATTTATTTCACAAATCACACCAAAGGCAGATAGTTCTTTAATAACCTCTTAAAATTGTCAATCAAACTGTCTATACAGCTCTCTGCTGAGACAAGCAGTCCTAGACTTTTTTGAAAATCACCCAAGCACTTAAGATGTCCGCAACTGTCATTACAAACCATTCCAGCTCACAGACAATGGAGCCTATTAACATTTCAAAAAGAAAAAGCTATTTTAAGCTACATCAGATGGTCTGTCAATCTAAGTAGTCCAGGAGCAGGTGAGGGCTTTATTTCTCTAATTGACAGCTGTTGAAGGTTTTCTTTTTCCATTTTAAAAGTATTCTTGATATTTAAATCACAACAGATTATTACATTTGAGTTCCCAATCACTTAAGTAAAAATACATCTAACTTACAAAATAACACCTAACCAATGAAGTGAAAATATTTTTTTTTGTATTTCAAAGCCTGTCATTGAAAGAATTCTGGGAGTTTACTGTTTTATTTTGCTTCTCCACTTAGGGCTGGGAGGCCCCATGGTTCACTCCTTCTCTAAAGGCTTTGAACAATGTCTACTCACAGAAGAGGCTCACCTTTACTAAAGATTGGGGGGGGGTGGGGTGGGGAAGAGGGTTTAAACCTCCCACCCCTGCAATGTAGCCAGCAAGGAGAGAAGTAATCATTGTGGGCTGGCTACCTACACTCTTACCCTGTGAAAATTGCTGCAAATGGGAATCAGAACAAAAATAGTTGAATCAGGTTCTTCCTGACATTTTTAAATGGCTTCTGAGTCATCCTGACTTTGCAAAAATTTGGGCCATGGACAAAAAAGTGATGGAGATAGCAGTTTAATGATTTGCTATCACAGCATTGACAACAACAGAAATGCTAAAGGCCTTAATAGCCAAAATGTGGGCCATACAGCAATTGCTTGACAAGTTAAGGCCAAAGCAGGAAAGAGAACTCATTCCAGTGGTAGTGAAAAACAACATCATAAAGGTAGATTTTACAATCTTGAAGTGAACCCAGTATATTAGAAAAGAGAAGCTAGTGCTGTATGATATTTATGCCACTATCAATCACTCAAGTAACAGAGACTTTTGTACAAAGGTGCATGTAAATCAAGAGTACATCAGCATGCACATCGATACGACTGCCAGCCAATTGCTTCATAATGAGCAAAATCAGTGATGTATCTCTTACTGAGAGCAAAGTTCAGTTGGAAACCTACTTTGGTGAGGGGTTAGAAACATGTAGACAAATGGAGTACAATGGCCAATACAAGGGCAAGTCCCTCAAGCTACCCATTACTGTAGCAAGATATGTCAACAAAACCAATGGTAACAGGCAAATACTGGTTTCACAAGCTGCAGTTAGACTGGATGTATGTTTTTCAAGTTGTGATGATGAAGAAGCTTGATCAGCCATTGAAAAGTTACAGAAATATTTTCAAGGACAGCTCTGGAGGCATAATCAGTGATGAGGAAAGCATCCTAATCATACCTGATACATAACCAGTATATTGCAAGTCTAGGCCTGTACCTTATGCTCCCAAAACCCAGACTGAAGAGGAACAAAAAAAGCTATAGAGAAATGGTGTGCCAGTGACAACTGATCACAATGATTGGGAACACCAACTGTACTCATACCAAAGCCAGATAAAAGCATAAGACTGGGAATTATAAAGTCACAAACAACCAGGCAGTGAATGATAAACAGCATACATCACCAACCTCCCAAGACTTTTTTGTGGAGTTAGTGGAATCCAAGTTATTCACCAGGTTAGGTTTTTCCCACACTTATGCGCAGCTCAATGTGGATTGAGAGAGTCAAAAGCATCTTACAATAAGCAAACATGCTCCTACATAAAGCTGCCCCATGGTGTGAACCCTGTTCTAAAAATCTTCCAAGCTACAGTAGATAAGATTTCTCAAGGAGGTGATCGTGTAATGGTATGGTTGCTGGGCTAGTAATCCAGAGACCTAGGGTAATGTTCTGGGGACCTGGTTCAAATCCCACCATGGCAGATGATGAAATTTGAATTCAACAAAAGCCTGGAATTAGAAGTCTAATGATGACCATGAAACCATTGTTGGTTGTTGTAAAAACCCACCTAGTTCACCAATGGCCTTCAGGGAAGAAAATCTGCTGTCCTTACAGCAATGACACACAGCAGTGTGGTTGACTCTAGCAAGCCACTCAGTTGTATCAAATTGTTACAAAGTCACAAGGAAGGAAGGAAACCAGGCGGGCCAACCAGCATCGACCTAGACTCCAGAAATGACAATGACAATCTCAGCCCTGTTGACCCTGCAAAGTCCTCCTTACTAACACCTGGGGAGCTAATGCCAAAATTAGGAGAGCTGTGACACAGACTAGTCAAGCAACAGTCTGACATAACCATCCTCATGGAATCATATTTTACAGATAATGTCAGACACCATCACCACCCTTGGGTATGTCCCGGCCCACTGGCAGGACAGGCCTGACAGACGTGGCAGCACAGTGGTGTATAGTCGGGAGGGAGTTGCCCTGGGAGTCCTCAACATCGACTCTGGACCCCATGAAATCACTTGGAGGAAGCACTGGGGGCGGCAATGGTGCAGAATGTACTCTGGGTGGGGGACTTCAACGTCCATCCCCAAGAATGGCTCGGTAGCACCACTACTGACGAAGCTGGCTGAGTTCTAAAGGGCGTAGCTGCTAGACTGGGTCTGCAGCAGGTGATGAGGGAACCAACAAGAGGAAAAACATACTTGACCTCATTCTCACCAACCTGCCTGCCACAGATGCAAGTGTCCATGACAATATCAGTCAGAGTGACCCCTGCACAGTCGTTGTGGAAACAAAATCCTGCCTTCACATTGAGGATACCCTTCATCGTATAGTGTGGCACTACTACTGTGGGATAGATTTCAAACAGATCTAGCAACTCAAGACTGGGCATCCATGAGGTGCTGGGGGTCATCAGCAGCAGCAGAATTGTACTCGAATACAATCTGTAAACTCATGGCCCGGCGTATCTCTCACTCTACCATTACCACCAAGCCAGGGGATCAACTTTTGTTCAATGAAGAGTGCAGAAGTGCATGCCAGGAGCGTCACTAGGCATACATAAAAATGAGGTGTCAACCTGGTGAAGCTATAACACAGGACAACTTGCGTGTGCCAAACAGCTTAAGCAGCAAGTGATAGACAGAGTTGAGTGACCTCACAACCAACGGATCAGATCTAAGCTATGCAGTCCTGCCACATTCAGTCGTGAATGGTGGTGGACAATTAAACAACTCACTGGCGGAGGAGGCTCCACAAATATCCTTATCCTCAATGATGGAGGAGCCCAGCACATCAGTGCAAAAGATAAGGCTGAAGCATTTGCTACAATCTTCAGCCAGAAGTGCCAAGTGGATGATCCATCTCGGCCTCATCCAGAGGTCCCCAACAACATAGATGCCAGGCTTCAGCCAATTCAATTCACTCTACATGATATCAAGAAATGGCTGACTGCACTGGACACTGCAAATGCTATGGGCTCTGACAATATTCTAGCAATTGTACTGAAAGCTTGTGCTCCAGAACTTGCCGTGCCCCTAGCCAAGCTGTTCCAGTACAACTATAACACTGGCACCTACCTGGCTGTGTGTAAAAATGCCCAGAATTGCCCTGTACACAAAAAGCAGAACAAATCCAATCTGGCCAATAACTGCCCCATCAGTCTATTCTCTTTCATCAGTAAAGTAATGGAAGGGGTCATCAACAGTGCTATCAAGCAGCACTTGCTTAGCAATAACCTGCTCACTAATGCTCAGTTTGGGTTCCGCCACGGCCACTCAGCTCCTGACCTCATTATAGCCTTGGTTCAAACATGGACAAAAGAGCTGCATTCCCGAGGTGAGGTGAGAGTGACTGCTCTTGACATCAAGACAGCATTTGACCAAGTGTGGCATCAAGGAGCCCAAGCAAAACTGGAGTCAATGGGAATTAGGGGGGAAACTCTCAACTGGTTGGAAGCATACCTTGAACAAAGGAAGATGGTTGTGGTTGTTGGAGGTCAGTCATCTCAGCTCCAGGAAATTGTTGCAGGAGTTCCTCAGGTTAGTGTCTTCAGCCCAACCATCTTCAGTTGCTTCATCAATGATCTTCCTTCCATCATAAGGTCAGAAGTGGGCATGTTCGCTGATGACTGCACAATGTTCAGCACCATTTGTGACTCCTCAGATACTGAAGCAGTCCATGTCCAAGGCCTGGGCAATATCCAGGCTTGGGCTGCCAAGTGGCAACAAACATTCACACCACACAAATGCTAGGGAATAACCATCTCCAACAAAAGAGAATCTAACCATCACCCCTTGACATTCAATGGCATTAGCAAATCATTGAATCCCCCACTATCAACATCCTGGGGGTTACCATTGACATGAAACTGAACTGGACTAACCATATAAATACTACAAGAGCAGGTTGGAGGCTAGGAATCGTGTGACGAGTAACTTACCTCCTGACTCCCCAAAGCCTGTCCAACATCTACAAGACATAAGTCAGGAGTGTGATGGAATACTCCCCACTCAACTGGATGAGAACAGCTCCCTCAACACTTAAGAAGCTTGACACCGCCCAGTACAAAGCAGCCCACTTGATTGGCATCACATCCACAAGCATTCACTCCCTCTACCACAGATGCACAGTAGCAGCAGTGATTACCATCTACAAGATGCACTACAGGAATTCCCCAAGGCTCTTTCGATAGCACCTTCCAAACCCATGACCACTTCCATGTGAAAGGAAAAGGGCAGTAGATAGATGGGAACACCATCACCTGGAACCTCCCCTCCAAGTCAGTCACCATCCTGACTTGGAAATATATTGCCGCTCCTTCAAAATCCTGGAACACCCTCCCTAATAGCACTGTGGGTGTTACATACAGCACATGGACTGCAGTGGTTCAAGAAGGCAGCTCACCACCACCTTCCCAAAGGCAACTAGGGATGGGTAATTAATGCTGGCCCAGCCAGCGAAGCCTACATCCCGTAAATGAATTTTTAAAAAGCAGAATGATGTGTTGATCATGACCACAACAGACGAAGAGAAATTTCAAGTTTTGGCTGAAGTGTTAAAATGGTTCAGTGATCACAATATGAAGTTGAAAAAGAGCAAGTTTGCCTTCGTGAAGTCTGAGGTAGTTTACCTTGGCCTGAAATCAATGAAAAGGGGCTACAGCCAGTGAAAGAGAGGTTAGAGGCTTTTGTCAATGCCCCAAAGCCAAAAGATATGTCTGAGCTTAGGTCTTGTCTAGACATGGTCCAATGCTATTTGTGATTTCTGCCTGAGCGTGTAATGGCATTAGCTCGATCCCATAAGTTGCTCAAGAAAAATGTGAATTGGGAAAGGTCTAAGACAAAAGATGTTTATGATGCATGTAAGAGAAACTTGACCAGTGATGCACTACTTGTTCATTATGACACAAATCATGACCTGAAGCTAGCATGTGATGCTTTAAACCTTGGAGTTGAAGCGGCAATCATTTATGTCATGGATGATGGTCAAGCAAAGCCCGTAACATTCAAGTTGTGTACTCTCACCAATACTGAATACAACTGTGCGCAGATAGAAAAGGAAACGTTTGGAATCAAATTCGGAATCAAAAGTTTCACCAGTTTTTGTTGAGCAGGAAGTTCACACTAATAACAGATCACAAAGCCCAGTATCTATTCTGGGATCAATGCCAATGCTGGCAGCATCAAGGATGCAACGGTGGGCTGCATTTCTTTCACAATATGACCACAATATTGAATATCACAGCTCAATGGAGAATGCTATTGCTGAAGCATTCTTGCATTTGCCACAAGAGGACTCAGAAGTAGGCTATGAAGGTGCAATCTTCACAATGAAAGTAGTAGATAATGAGCTGAATTTTGCCATCATCCTGCCCCATTTAAATCTTCAGGAAGGCGGGAGCACAGCAAAATCAGCTGTGCACCCGCCGAGCTGTCAATGGCCAATTGAAGCCATTGACAGGATAATTAAAACAATTAAAGGACCTGCCTGTCCAACCTTAAGGTAGGCGGGCAGGCCGGGAGTCCTGGTGGCAAACGGAGAAAACATGAAACCTCATCCACCGGTGGGATGAGGTTTCATGTAGGGTTTAAAAAACTTTAATAAATTTTGAGTGAAATTTATTAACATGTCCCATCTCATTGTCACATGAGGGGGACATGTTAAGGATTTTTTTTATTTTTCTATTTTTAATGTTTGTACAACTTTCAGCGATCTCCCTGAGGCAGCACTTAGCCTCAAGGAGATGTGCGCTCTTTCGTGAGCATGCATGAAAGAGCGCACTCTCGCATTTGGGGAATCCCGCCCCCCCCACCCGTTCAGGAAGCACATAGCACTTCCCGCCGGACGTTGCGCCAGGCGGGCCTTAATTGGCCCACCCACTTAAAATGGCGGCAGGGCCCACTTCTCCAGCGGGGGTCAGTTCCCCACCCACCAGAGATTGGGTCGGGCCTGCCCGCCCAACGGGCTGAAAATTCAGCCCAATTACATTCCAATTACTGTAACTGAAATTGCAGTTGAAGCACAGAAAGACTCAGGGGAGAATTTAACACAAATGATTTGGGTTTCGACCATTGGTTGGAGAACTGTTGGGAATCCCACGTTGCTTACCTCCAGGAAGCCCAACACAATAATCAGGCACTGACCTGGACAGATTTGGGATTCCAATGCAATCAAGCCCCAGTAAGGCAAAAATCCTGCCCTGAGAGCTATCGGCCAATCTGAGGCTGGCTGCTCTCTAGTACTGGCAGTACCACCAAGAGGGGTGGGCACTGCTGGTGCAAACTCAGACCTACACAACTAGAAAGAGGTAAATGTGGGTGGGATAAGGATTGCTGGGAGGGGGTCACTGGTGATGGGGGAGGGCGGGGTCGTAAGCAAGAGTTGGAAGATGGTTTGAAGCATGCTCCCCACTTCCTGATCCCAAATCCCTCATTCGGATACAGAGTGCATGTGAATGAAGGACTTCCCCCCTACCAGTAGGCTGCTGGCAATCCCGACAGAAGGGTGGGAAGGCTGCCCTCCATCCTTCCTGCCCTAAGCTTGATCAGGGGGTGGTGGGAAGCCAGCACTGCACCCTTCAAATCAAGCGGCTCCCGCTACCCCTACCTTAGGACCCACTTTTGGTGGGGGAGGGCATTAAATTCCACTCTCAGTGTTGAATAGACATTGAATTGTTTTACAGCATTTGAACAGTGTACAGATGAGGAACTGAAACCATCGCAATGAGTTGTCATGTGAGCAGGGCTGCATTAGCTGGGGTAGCCAAGTACTTTGAGAGATAGAATTCTGGCAGAAGTCCATACTGATCCCAGGAATAGCCAACAAGAAGTCCATAGCAAGAGGTTTTGTTCATTGGCCTGGTCTAGACAGTGACTTTGAATCATTGGTTAGCTAATGTACTATTTGCCAAAACTGTAGAAACAAGCCCCCGAAAAACTTTTTTCCAGTCAAGGTCATGGCTAACACAACCGTCTCAAAAAGTTCAAAGAGACTTTTATGAAAAGGAAATGAAAATTTTCTTGGTGCTCATTAATAGCTATTGGAAGTTCGTCAAAATAAAGCACATGAGCCAACATGGGATGAACAGTTGGCGAGGTACAGTCTATTTTTGTTTGTCTTAGATTACCAGAGGTGGTTGTCTCAGATAACAGCCCTCAGTTTCATTCTGCTATGTTCCAAAATTTCATGGACCAGAATTTTACATTACAGGATCAGGTGCCCGGCCAGCCCGACCGTGTGTGAAATTGCATAAGAAAATGTCAGGCACACATCCTGACGTCATCACACTGTCGTGCCATATTAGGGTCAGTGGGCATGCGCAAGTGTTGAAAGCATGCCCGCTGACAATTAAATGGGCAATTAAGCCCATTGAAAAGGCAATTGATTGAAACTTTACATGGCCTCTGCAATTTAGTGGTTGGCACAGTGGCCACATGTCCAGGCGGTCATCCCGTTTTTAAGTGAAACTCAATCCAGGATGGGATAAAAGTCGACCAGGGCCATGGCGATATGATTAGGTAGATGAGAGCTGGTTGAAGGTGTTTTCTGACAATTATTTGCATTGTCTATGTTTTCTGGAAGACTCTTTGGCTTTCAAGCTTTCTTAGAGGCTTTCTGCCAATGCAACCTTCAGGGCACTATCTTGTGCCATCTGTATTACAGCAAATGGGGATTGCCTACTCAGCTGGAGGAACCTCCTGTTCTGAGGAGAGGGCCAGAAGGGAGAAGAGGGCTGTTGTCCACAGGCAGCATTCCAGAGACCGACCAGTGAAAAGAGAGGTGCAGTTATATGGGGTGTAGGGCCGGCAGGAATTGCAAGGCAGAAGGGTCCACAAAGGACGCCATTAGCCTGCAGGGTGGGTCCAGTGCCGAAGGAGGCTCTACTTCTCTAGGGAGGCTGTGACCTCCATTTGCCACATGATTAGCCCAGAGATCACCTCAAACTGTGTTGGTGGCCACCCGATGCCAGTGGCTCTGAAGGTGGCAGCGGCTTTGAACATTTTTTGCCTCCGGTTTCTTCCAAGGGTCAGTGGGTGATGTATGTGGCATCTCCCAATCTGCTGTCCACAGATGCGGCAAGCTGGTCACTGATGTTCTGTTCAGATGGGTGATGAACTCCTTTCATTTCCAGACAGACAAAGCCAGCCAGGCTGAGTGAATCAGAGGCTTTGCTGCAATTGCTGGGCTCGCTTGCATCCAAGGTGCAGAAAAACCTAGTCTAACTCCTGGATAACTAGCCCAATCACTCACACAGACCTCCAACTCCCCCTTTGATCCCCTGATTGGCCTGAGGAAAGAGAGAGACGGAGAGAGAGGGAGAGGGAGAGAGAGAGAGAGAAAGGAGGTACTGCTGCTGCTGCCGCTACAGGACAGGGAGGCCAGGAGGCAAAGACTGTTTTGGTTTAACATTCGATCCCCTGATTACCACACCAGACCGCTTACCCCACCACCCCCCCTCCCCGATGAACTCAGGCCCCCGGCTTCCCTCCTATCCCCGCATATACTCCCCCGATCCAACCGAACTACCCCTCCTGATCCAATCCGACTGCCCCTCAAACTGAATTGTCACGGCTACCCCTCCATTCCCAATCCCGTGAGCGGACAATATGGCGAGAAGGTCAAAAGTCGGTTTCACGACATCATGAAACCAGTTTGCGATTGTTTGCTCCTCCCGCTGATGGCGGGCCACGAGCCCCACCATCGGACATCGGGAACCCCATTGTAATCCACCAGCATAACATTATAAGGCCAGCCTGCCGGACTCATCCCCTCCTGCTGGATCGTCTGCCCACATCAACGGGACAACATGCCGACATGTTTCACAACAGCATATATAAGGCGTGCACTTGGCAGGCTGCACTTCACTCGGGACTTCAAGGTTTGTTTGTCTACCTTGCTTCGGACAGCACTCGCAATTATCAGTGCCAGGCTTCACTGACAGTTCCACATCACTTTTAGGAGGGGCTCACAGGTAAGTGTCTACCTACCAAATCAGCCATGTGTGGGTGGCTTTTCAATGGCTGCAGGGCAACGTCTTGCTTGGGGAAGGGGGAGAAGTGGCCTCAGGCAAGGAAAGAGGCTGAAGTGTGAAGGCTGCACTGGGGAAGGAGGGTACCCCAAGGTGTGTGTGGGGGCACATGTTGATCTGTGCGTGGCCTCAAGATGGTGAGGGCTGAGGAGGCAGTCTCCAGAGGAGATGAGGCCAGATGGAGATGTGAGGGTATGTGTGTGAGAATGGGTGGTGATGTCCCTTGAGCTCATTCATCCTCTATCTACATTAGATGGTTAACCTCTTCTCTGCAGCATTGGCACTGATCACCACTGCCATCGCCTACCAAGCCGGAGTGGTTATGTTGCTGCCCCTCCTGCGCCAGTGCGGGTGTAGAGGACATCACAGCGGGCCTCCACAATGTCCAAAAGGCACTCAAACGCTGCAGTCTTCTTGCCTTTCAGGACTATATCTTCTTTGCTGCAGTTCTGGGCTGGAAGAACTGAGTGTGGCTGTATTTTAAATGTGGCGCCCAGTGTGATGAAATGGCGAGGTGATGGCGTGGTGGGCAAATAAGAGCCTGCTCGTCATGGTAATGATGTGTTTCCTGGGAATGCTTAAGTAATGTGGTGGGTTTGGGGCAATACAGCATGAAAACCTGCCATTGCGGGCGGTGGGTAAAATGTCATTTTACCCGCTCTCTAACCCACTTAGTGCAAATCTGGGATGCTTCCGCCCCTTATTTTCCATATTTAATTCCCCAGATTCATTTTCTATGGGACCAGCTCTCACTTTGTTGATTCTTTTCTTTTTTAAGCATCTATTGAAACTCCAACTATCTGTCTTTATACTTCCAGCTAGCCTTCTCTCGTACTTAATTTTTCCTTTCTTATTAATCTTTTAGTCATTCTTTGCTTTTTTTATATTCTGCCCAGTCTTCTGACCTGCCACCCATCTTTGCACAATTATATGTTTTTCTTTAAATAGTTTAATACTATAGTTAACCACGGATGGTGGGTCCTTACAAACCCCTTGGAATTTTTCTTTCTTGTTGGAATGTATTTATTGTGTTTATTCTGAAATATCTCCTTAAATATCTGCCATTGCATTTCTATTGACCTATCCCTTAACCTAAGTTGCCAGTTCACTTTAGCTAGCTTTGCTTTCATGCCCTCGTAATTGCCCTTATTTTAGTTTAAAATACTAGTCTTAGACCCACTCTTCTCTTCCTCAAACTGAAAGTAAAATTCAATCATATTATGATCATGGCTACCTAGGGGCACTTTCACTATGAGGTCACCAATTAATCCTATCTTGTTGCACAATACCAAGTCTAGATTAGCCTGCTCTCTGGTTGGTGCCAGAATGGAGGCCTGCTGTTCGAAGAAACAATCCCAAAAACATTCTAAGAATTCCTCATATAGGTCACCTTTTGCTATATGATTTTTCCAGTCTGTATGTAGATTAAAATCTCCCATGATTATTGCTATAACTTTCTAACAAGCTCCCATCATTATCTCCTTTATATTCCATCCTACTGTGTAGTTACTGTTAGGGGGCTTGTGCACCACTCCCACAAGTGACTTCTTGCCTTTATCATTCTCATATCTACCCAAACTGCTTCCATATCCTGGCTTCCTGAACTTAGGTCATCCCTCTCTATTGTGCTAATACCATTATTAATTATAAGGCCACCCCTCCACCTTTACCTAACTTCCTGTCCTTCCTAAATGTCACATATCCTTCAATATTCAAGTCCCATCTATGTCATAAAAACAAAAAAACTGCAGATGCTGGAAATCCAAAACAAAAACAGAATTACCTGGAAAAACTCAGCAGGTCTGGCAGCATCGGCGGAGAAGAAAAGAGTTGACGTTTCGAGTCCTCATGACCCTTCGACAGAACTTGCGTTCGAGTCCAAGAAAGAGTTGAAATATAAGCTGGTTTAAGGTGTGTGTGTGGGGGGCGGAGAGATAGAGAGACAAAGAGGTGGGGGGGTGTGATTGTATGGACAAACAAGCAGTGATAGAAGCAGATCATCAAAAGATGTCAACGACAATAGTACAATAGAACACATAGGTGTTAAAATTAAAGTTGGTGATATTATCTAAACGAATGTGCTAATTTGTCATCCTGCAGCCATTTCTCCGTACTGGCTATCAGATCATACTTATTTATTTCTATTTGCACTGTCAGTTCATCTGTTTTGTTTTCAATGCTACGTGTATTTAGATACAGAGCCTTTAGTTCTGTCCTTTTAGCATTTTTGCAACCTCTAGTCTTTATCTGCTGATTTACCTTTATGTTTGTACTCTCTGTCCCTCCCTGTCATGGTCTGTTTATCATTTCCCGTATTAGTACCTGTCTCTCTTGCCTTGCCTCTACTCTTTGGTTTACCACATCTTCCCAAAGTTGATCCCTTACCCCACTATTCAGTTTAAAACCCTTTCTACTTCCCTAGCTAAGCAGCTCACTTGAATACTTGTCCAGCACGGATAAGGTGTAGGCCATTCAAATGGTAAGTCCCCAACTTTCCCCATAGTGCCAATGCCCTGCAAATTGGAAACCACTTCTCTCACACCTGTCTTCTCTCCAATTTCATTTATCCTATGCTGATTTGCATGTGGCTCAGGTAATAATCCAGAGATTATTACCTTTGAAGCTCTGTTTTTACTTTAATGCCTAGCTCCTCATACTAACTATGCAGAATTTTCCCAGGTCTACCTATGTCATTGGTACCTACATAGACCACAAGACCAGATCCTCCCTGTCCCACCGCAAGGTCCCCTTCAGCACTGAGTAGATTTCCTGAACCCTGGCAGCGGACAGACAACACAGCCTTCTGGATTCTTGCTCTCAGCTGCAGAGAAGTGTCTATCCCCCTGACTAAACTGTCCCCTACCACCGCTACATTCCTTTTCACTCCCCTTGATTGAATAGCTTCCTGTATTATCATGTCATGGCCAGTCTGCTCATCCATCATGCAGACCTCACTTTCGTTCCCACAGATTGCAAGCACCTCAAACATGTTTGACAATTTCAAAGTCAGAGGTTCATCCACTGTTGTCTGCTTGGTTCATTTACTTGCCTCGCTCATAGCCACACCATCCTGTCCCTCACCGCTGACCAAAACAGACAACCCTATTCTAAGAGGTGTGACCATCTTCTTGTACAAGGCGTTCAAGTATTTTCCACGTACCTGATGTTACCTAGAGTCTACAGTTCGGCTTCCAGATCAACAATCCTGATCCAGAATTCCTCTAGCTGCATGTACTTTTTGCAGACGTGTTTGTCCTGGATCACATTGGCAACCAGGAGTACCCGCATTCCATAGATGCAACACAATGCCTCTGCTGCCATTGTCACTTATGTGATTTAGTTAATTTAATTTAATTACTTTCTTAATTAACTTGGAATAATTCCTTTATATACTACAATTTACTGTGCTTATCAAATGCTGGTACCACCTAGAACTCAGGGCGGAATCATCCCAGATTTGCCAGCTGTGATGGTGGATTTTCACGTTGTATCATCCCAAACCCACCACATTATTTATGCATTCCCAGGAAACACACTGGTTCCATGGCGGGCGGGCTCTCATTCGCCCGCCCGACATCACTTTGCCACTTCATCACAGGGGATGCCATTTAAAATCAAGATGCAAGAACACATCTCAGTGCTTTCAGACCGTGACTGCTGCAGGGAAGACATGGATCTAAAAGGCAAAAAGACTGCAGCCCCAGGTTCAGCAATGGGTCACTAGAATGCCTTTTGGATGTCATGGAGTCCCGCCAGGATGTCCTCTACTACCACTCTGTTTGCAGGATGGGCAGCGGCGTGACCAACCAGGCTTGGGAAGTGATAATAGCTGTGGTCAGTGCCAACGCCCCTCAAAAGAGGACAGCCCCAAAAACATGAATTATGTCATCCGTTCCACCAGCGTAAGTCACTCTTCTTATCACTCTCAACTCATACTCACAAACCCATCACACATCCACAGGGCCCTCTCTCACTGCCAGTACAAGGGACATCATCATTCACTCTCTCACACACATCTTCATTGGCCTCATCCTGTCCAGGCACCACTCACCACCCACACATGCCAGGCATACTTATCATCTAGCCTGGCAGGCGTCCTGCTTACACTTTCTCGTTTTCTATTCATGCAGGACAAGTTGGCACACAACAAGAGGGAGAGTACACAGACTGGTGGAGGAATGCCTGAAATCAAGGTCCTCACAGACTTTGAAAACAGAGCCATCCAGCTGGCTGGCGATGATCTGGACCAGTCCTGTGCTAATGGTGAGGTCGGCGGTGCTCTACCAAGTGAGGGTCCAGCAGTGCAACATCCATTAGACAACCATGCTGTGAGTGATGTGCCCTGTGTCATGCATTAATATCTCCCCTTGCTTCTGCAAGCACATCTGCCTAACAGCCGACATAGTCCATGATCCAGGGTCTCCAATCAAGCCCTGAAGGAACCTCTGAAGAGAAATCTGGAGGGAGCATCCTTGAAGTCCCTTCACAGTGCTCACCCACCTCCTCCATCAGCGCAGAGACACACACCTCGGTGGAACCTAGCTTTAGAATAGCCCTGGGATCACAACCTGGTGAGCACATTGCACTTTCTGATCCACAGCAGGTGGCAGCAGGGATTTCCCTGGTGTCCGGCACTCGGAGGACTGCTAGAGGCCTGACATTTGCTGAATCTGAGTCAGATGACAAGCGTCTGGACTTGGTCATGTCACAGTTGCTGGAGCTGCAAAGACAAGCTCAGGAACATCAGGAAGGAATGTCCGCTGCACTCCTCAGATTGCAAGGCACAATGGAGGAGCCTGTCTACCTTCACCCTCAGGTGATAGCACTGTCATGCCAACACACTGAAGTCATCACTGGTAGGATGGCAGCTGCCATGGAGGCTTTGGTACAGGACTTCACTCCTGCACTGCTGCGTGGGCTCAATTCCATTGCATTTGCCACAGTTGACATCCAAAAGTGTACACGTGAGAGGGGTGCCGGGCAGCTCGATCTCACTCCAGCTACCCCCTCTCCTCAAGGGGTCAGCCTGGGGCCCTCTCGCACCCATGTGGAGGAGAATCAGTAGATGCACACTCTGGGGCCATCCACCCCAGTGACTCTGGGAGTGTCTGGCCCAACTGACTCCCCTCTTCCTGTGACTCAACAGTTCCAGCTCCACAGGGCGAGGAGGGTGCCACTACCACATAGCAGGACCCCAAAAGCATGCCAGTGCCCTCCAAGTCTCGGTCCTCCAGAGGACGCCCACCAAGGTCATTACAGACAGAGTCAGCAGGCTGCCCCCACCTCTGCTGTGGATGTCCGGTTAGCACCAAGACATAGCACCAGGGGTAGGAAGGTTAAGAAGAATTTAACTCTTTCGGAATCCAACAAATAAACTAAAGTTACAAAATCAGGGACAAAATATATGCAGCCCCTAAATTATGGAACTGTAAAACCAAAGACAAATTTTAAAGGAAACTTACAAACATCAAATCAAAATGTGACTAAGAGGGTCAATAAAGCACCCCAGTCCTCGCAGTGCCCAACGGGCAGGGAAGGCCTCGACACTGCCAGCAGACATCACATGCTCCTTCTCCAGGCACATCTGGCTGCGGACGTAGCCGTAGAAGAGGGGCAGACAGTCTGGTTGGATGACCCCCTCGATCACCCACTGCCTGGACCTGTTAATGGCTAACTTGGCCGGGCCCAGGAGCAGGTTCACGAGGAGGTCCTTCTCCCTCCCAGCCCCCGTCCGCACTGGGTGCCTGTAGATCAGGAGCTTGGGACTGAAGTGCAAACAAAACAGTAGTAAAAGAATTTTTTAAATAACTGAAAAGGGAGTGTAGCCTACAACACCCTATGTAAGCGTGGTCCACGGACTCCACAAGACCGCAAAAAGGGAAGGTCTCTAAGAAGAATTTACTTGCACAGCCAGGGCATGGGTGTTAATCACTTGTACATACTGTTCACTATTGTCAATAAACTCCCAAGAATATCTCCCTGACTATGGTTCCTTGTTCTGATGAGCAGTGTTCATGTCACTCAGATGTGAAACCTTTCTGCACAAGATTAAGGCAGATGCCTCAGCCCAGAGTGTCTTCCCTGTGCTTTTTGCTGCCTTCAGACCAAAGTGATGATTCGTCCTCATGCTGCCTTGACACATTAGCAATGCCTGCACCTTGGCAGTGCTTGTCATTCCTGTCAGAAGGTAGTGGGCACAGTTCTCTCATTTGTTCAGGTGCTGAAGGCGGACAAAGAATCCGATGCCTCTAAAGTTTCATGGCTGCATCTCTATGATATGACCCTGATCACAGAGCTCAAGTGAGCTGCCCTCAGCCAGACAGGAGTCAGACATTCTCAGAGGCTATGTGAATATCTATGGCGTGTCCTCACTGCATGTCGTCATCATCCTCCTGCAATCGAGTGACTATTAGGGCCTCCACTGCGTCTCCATGACAGGAGCCTTATCACAGAGGGTATTCGTGCTGCCATAAGCCAGACTGGAGTCAAACATTCACAGATGAAATGTGAGAATCAATGGAGTCACCTCACTGCATATCGTCAGCATCCTCCGCAAATCTGGCAGCTATGAGGGCCTCCCGAGTGCGTCTGCTTCATCGAGCCAGTGCGAGCGCCTCATCTCTGTCATTGTCGCCTTTGAGGACCTCCTCACCCTCAACCCCATCAGCATTCTCCTTATTAGAGAAGACCTCCTTCTCGTTCATCTCCTCCTCATCCAGCTCCTCTCCCTGTTGCAGCGCCAGGTTGCAAAGGGCGCTGCAGGTGATGACTATGTGTGACACCATCTGCAATCCAGGCACTGGAACCTCATCTTCAGCATCCCGATGATCTGCTCCACCAAATTGTGAGCTCATAATGCCACTAAGCGGGTAAGGACTGGCAGAGGGCCGGCCCAGGTGGCGATGCTTACCCAGTTCGAGCAGGAGGCCCTAGTTCTGGAGAGGCGCCATGCGCCCAGGTCCATCAGTGTCAGTGAGGCTGGGGTGCCATGGGCAGGTATGGTTGCCAGCAGTGAGGTCACCATTGTTCTCCCAACAGCCATGGCAGTGCTGAATGTTCAGTATTTGAAGGTTGACCATTGCTTATGGAAGGATGAGCGCATAATGATTGTTTGTAAAGGAGCTTGTTGTTGAAATTCCCAGCTAACTAACTGACTAACCGACTATTGAAATCACCATTGACTGCTGTTAAACTCTCCACAGAGAGATTGAAATTTTGAACAATCTGCTGGATATCACATTGACCTTAACATTGACTTCCCAGTGAAGTTTTACAGAATTAAGTGAAGGTCAACTTGCAAATGATACACAAGAAATAAGATAAACCCCAAGGAAAGAAATGTTTACAATAAAAATGATGAATTATAGTTTGGTGCTGTATGTTTATTTACTGTTGCTAATGCTCTCAAACATTAGAGATGGAAGTTTAACCTACATCATCTACCAGAAACAAGGCAGGTACACATTTAGAATTTCCCAGGACTTATTATCACCCCATTTTTGCTCAATTCCCATTCGCTACCATTTTAACTACACAGTGAGCAGCTAAGGCATCTGAAACAGAAGAACATTCATGAATAAATGCAAAGCAGATTCCTTTTCAATCATTAGGATACCAAGGACAATTTAATGACCTACTGAGCAGGTTCCCCATGGTAGTGCACCACTCAGTAGAATTTGGTGGGTTATAAGAAGACGCCCAGTAAGATAAGTTAAAAACTTTTCTGAGTAGGGGCAGGAGAAGCAGGAGTACTCCTCTGTGCTGCACAAGTTCAAAAACTGGGCTACTGATCACTCTTTCCCACGTGTGAAACCCCGTTGATTGTACACCCCACCCACCCCACCTCACAAGGATGGTAGCGAGTAGCTTCCAGGAACTGCAATTTTGACATGTTCAATGTCCTCCAGTGGCCTCTTCCACCCATTTTGGATGGGCAACTGTCTAACCTAATGGAAATGAAAGTCCACCTATTAAAATACCATGGGACTGACCAGTTGAGAAATTTGAACTATACTCAAAGCACACATTATATTCATGCTAATTTATACCAGCTTCAGTCCCAAGCTAAAAACAGGATCAGGATGCCATCACCAGCAAGCTTCTGTCAAATGATGTCTTGCTACAGCTGGCTGTTCTGGCAAGGTTGGAAATCTGCCATTTTTCAAAGAGCCAGCCAGCTAGCGAATTATGGAAGTTGAGTGGAGAGGCTGGCATCTCCACAGGGGTTGTCCACAAATTAACTGGCAGTTGGACCGACTCCCTTTTTGGGAGGTGCACTCCTTTTTCTCTTGGACTCAGGGAAATAGAAACTGATGTACATCCTCCAGTCATCCATTTAATGACACTGGTTAGGCTGCTCAAGTTCAGATATAACTATTCAGATCCTGCGCAGAACAACCCCTCCCCATTTATACCTGAACATTGCATTCAGAATTGTACAATGTTATAGGGTTTCAATGTGTGTAGGAGCCTAATGCCTGTTTCGGGAAGTGTCCTGAATGACTAAAAGTCACCTGAGCAAATTTGATGCCCAGCACATTGCCGATCCAAATTGAGCATAACAGATTGTACATGGAATTTTGAGGTCTAATGCCCATTTTACTGGTGCAAATTTCTCTCCCCTCAGCCGTCTTTGTGACCTAGAGTTCTGACCTGATAACATCTGTCTGATCTCAAGGCAGTAACAATTGGATTATTTACCATTTATTATGTTACCATCATTGAATTTATGCTTAAACAATGCTGCCCATGTTTATAGACATCCTCACTAAGAGGTGCTGAAACCCTGCTAGCTTCACCCGCTTTGATCACAGTGTATCTGCTGAATTAATTATGCTACAAAGTGCTATAAAGTACTGTAGTTCACAGCACAATAAATTTTAATAAGGATAATTGTGGCTCTGGACTTCAATGATTTAGAGGATCACTGCTGAAGGCTGTAGGTAAATAATCAATGAAGGTTACATTGGCCTTCCTACTGATTTTTTTAAGTCACTGACTACAGTTGTCCTCATTAGACACACCTCATTGAGGATTTTCCTCTACTTCCCATGGGTCTAATAGGGACAATGCATGTTCCTTGTGTTTTGTATAGTGTTCAGTTTTGCCTAAACCCCATGCTAAGTACTAGAAATTTTATTTCTTTAAATAAAGTGTAGATGATGTAAATATTAAATATCATTTTGTTCTGTTAACTTACATTATATCTAAAATACTGCCAATAATCTGTCTGATAGCCTATACAGGTATATTTAGCAATTTCAATATGAAATTTTCATTGGACTTTTACAGAATAGCATTCCTTTCTCCATTTCCTAAGGTCTACTTAACATATGTTTGAAGAAATTTTAATATTATATTTAATATAAAAGGAATGCAAACAGAAATACAACATAAACATGTAGCTTTTTATATAGTATTGAATAACAAATATTAAGCTTGTCATAACATCACTATGAGGTGTTAAAATATTCCAATCCTTTAGGAGATGAATACATTGCATCAAACCTGAAAATTATACAGCATAATATTAGACTTCTGCATTCTCTTTCATTGCTTTTGTAAACATGGGAAGATTGTTTGGGTTTGTATTTTGTTCACGATGTGTTGTTTTATATGATTTAATATTTCATTTTTATGCAGTGTAATTTTGGAAAACAAATATTTGATGTGCAGCACCTGGAACTAGTCCTCAAAGACTGATTAAATGAATGTGGAAGCCAGGCAAAGGCTATCACTAGTTGTTGATAGATCAACTGTGGGTTATTTTAATGGAGCAAAAATATAGAAATTTTATCGCACCAGGATAGGGAGAAAATTTATTCTTGGTAAAATAAGATAGTTGTTCAAAAGTAAATCCATCACAGAACACTAGCCGTCCTTCAAAACAAGCCGATTGGGTAATCGTCTTATTTAACATT
This sequence comes from Carcharodon carcharias, assembly GCF_017639515.1. NCBI lineage: Eukaryota > Metazoa > Chordata > Chondrichthyes > Lamniformes > Lamnidae > Carcharodon > Carcharodon carcharias. Next base: position 168,270,924 of record NC_054468.1, read on the forward strand.
TCAGCCAAGTTCACAATTGGATTTTTTTTTCCAAAAGAAGAAAGAACCACAATCTTGATTTAACCATAGACAGAAAAACTTAGCAATTACTGAACAGTTAAACTAACAAAATTACAACATATTCCCATTTGATGAAAAAATTGTTACTTACTTTCAGCAGGTTGTTGAATGACATTTAAACTGGCTTTTACTTCAAGCAACAACATTTGACTATTTTAGATTAAAAATTAAATTAGAGGGCAAATTTCAGGAAATTCTAACTTTGTTAAACATGCACTATGATTAATTTAGTGTACATTTTGTATCACAGCATATCAATCAAGAAACCCATTTCAATGCATCAATGTTATATCATTCACAAATTTTGCAGTACATTTAATAGAATAGAAACTTACAGTAAAGGATGCCATTTGGCCATGGTGCCTGTGCTGGCTCTTTGAAAGAACAGCCATATTAGTCCCACACACCCACATTTTGTCCAACCTGTAAGTTCCTCATTTTCAAGTACCTGCCCAACTCTCTTTTAAAACTATTTATGAGATTAATTTCCATCACATTTCTAGCAGAACACTGCAGATCCCAACAATTCTTTGAGTGAAAGAATTCTTCTCATCTCCTTTAGATTTTTTGCCAATGATTTTATATCTTTGACCTACTCACCGAAAGGAATAGTTTTTCTCTATCTGCTCTCTCAAAAGCTCTCATCATCTATTAGATATTTTTTAGGCCACCACTTAACCATCTCTGTTCCAAAGGGAATAATCCTAATTTCTCCAGCCTCTCCTTATACCTGACGTTCCTCATCACTGATAACATTCTGGTAAACTGCCTCTGTATCCTTTCTAACGCAGGCAGAAATAATTTAAAGTCTCTTTAAAATTAAAGGATAGTCAACAAAAACTTGCAAATACTTATTCAACTTTGTTTCCAATCACTGATTACAGTGCTCCCCATTAGCACAGCATGTAGCATGTGTCGTGTGTTTCAGTATTAATAGTAATTTTAGGCTGAATTGTCTGCATACATCACAGAATGCAGTTGTATGTTTCCGTGAATAGTGATAGCGTGATATTAGAATGTCCGAGTTAATAGCAGTGTGATATTGGAGTGAATGATTAATGGCAGTGCAATATAAAACTGCTGTGTTAATGTTAGTGTGATATTGGAGTGACTGTGCTAATGGTAGTGTGATATTGGAGTGACTGTGCTAATGGTAGTATGATATTGGAGTGACTGTGCCAATGATAGTGTGAAGTTGGAGTATCTGTGTCAACGATAATTTGGTCTTGCAGTGATTATTAGTGAGATGTTGGATCGAGTGCCTTTGTTAATGACATTGTAATCTTGACGTGACTGAGTTATTACATTATTATCTTGGAGTAACTATTAATGTCAGTGTGATTCTGGAGTGACTTACTTAGTGGCATTGTGGTGTTGAGATATCTGTGATATTGGCGGTGTGGCTTTGGAATGATTATGATTGTATCAATGGCAATGATATTGATATTACAATGTTTTGGGAGTTCAAATTTAAATTATGGAATCCTAGTTCAATATATTTTTTGCATTCATGTAGTATGTGTATTAGCTGGACACAAGTCTAGAAATTCTCTGTGCAAATATGAAAGTTACATTTTAATGGAGGAATTCAAATGAATGAAATACACATAATGATTAGTTAGTGTAATTTCAAGAATACAATCTATTATTTTAATTTTAGAATTTCAAAAGCATGCTACATGTTATTACTTTAATGAATTAAAAATGATTTAAATTGAAGTTACCTAATGTAAGAAACGATTGGTCCTTGTTAATCATTGCCAAAATCTAAGTAGTCGTCATATTCACACACTTGGACCTTTAAGCAGAAGATGGGTGTCTGTCCCTATAAACCCATATCAGTACTTCAGTAAAGCCTCCATAAAACAGATTTGCTTTAAAATGTAACTGGATAAAACACTGCTAAATTTCATAAACATTCAACTCCAGCCACTTCCTAAATGAACAGTGAACAAGCAGCTGGGAAAGTTTCCTGTTCTACAATATGTGATAGACGCAATGGGTGGAATTTGATGGAGCCCACTGAAGCAGGTATGATGTCGGGGGAACGGGGGGGGGAGAAGTGCCGAGAGAATTGGACGCATTGGACTCCCAGCATTGGAAAAACTGTTCCTAATTAAGTTTGGGTGGGAAAGGCCTGAAATGGGAATCCTGCCTACTGGCAGTGGAATGTTAATTAGGCTCATTAATGAGCCGCTTGATACTGATTATTCCTGTGCCTACCAGAATTTAGTGGTGGCTCAGGGATTTAAAGGGATTCATTTGTCTCTCCCATACTTCCTGAAGGCTGTCCAGCAAACTCTATTGGGGTGGTCCATCGTTGTCAGGCGCTCAGTGCCTGATTGAAGGATCTAACGACCGGAGGTGGGGGGGTGGGGGGCACTGAAATCCATTCCCATGCCCTTGCCTCCAAGCCCCTTGACCTCCTCTTCATTATCCCTTTCCCATGAACCTCATCCCACCCCGCTCAACTGTGCCCACGGGTCCAGCAGCAAACCTCATGCTTGGCCTTGGAGCATTGCTGGCAGCTGCCAGCTCCCAATGGCACTGCCATCAATGGAGAGCTGCTGGCCTCTGACTGGCCAGTAGCTCTCAGGAGCAGGATTTCAGCCTCACTGGAGGCTTGATTGCGTGGAAGGCCCAACACAGGCCAGTTAAGTGCCTAAGACACTTAAATTATGTTGGGTCTCCGCCATGGAAATGATACAGGTCTCCCAGCACTTCGCCAACCAGTGGGGGAGACCACTACTGCTAGCATTAGGTCCTGGCCAATATCAGTGCTAGTTGCATGAGAGAACAGGACCTTATGGTAGAGGGTGTGGGGATGATTTTCGGCCATCTGATTTTGTTGGAGTTTTGCCTGAATGCTTATGGACCTTGCTTCAAGAAGGACGCTACTGTTTGTTTGATGCTCCCCTAACTGAATCCAGAGGATGCGGCTGAGGCATTGCTGATGGAATTTCTCTAGTGGACTTATGTGTCATTGATACACAGTCCAGGTCTCACTGGAGTACAGGAGTGTAGTGATGACAACTGCTCTCTAGGACTTTTGTTGACTTGTGGAAGTCTTTGTTGTCAAACACTCAATGCCTTAGTTTGTAGATGGCTGAGCTACTGCAACTGATCCGGAATTGGATCTCCTTGTCAATGGTGGTCTTTTGAGAGAGATGGTTGTCAGGTATGGGAGGTGCTCAACATATTCCAGAGTCTCTCCTTCAATAAATATGAGGCAGAATATTTGACTGACCAGGTGTAGGTTGATATATAGTCCTGTTTTCTCAACTCGCAAATGATCAAGGTTCCGAGGGAACAAAGAAGATGTTTCAAAGACACTCTGAAGCTCCCCTTGAAGTGCGACAGCATTGACATTAATGAGGAGCTTGCTACCAATTGTTTAGAATGGTGACACCTTGCCCATCAAGCTGCAATACATTTTAAATGACACTGCCCTAAAGGTGAGGCAGCGCAGAGGCAGGGAAGTAAAGAAAAAGAAGCAAATCCTGCACTCCGGACCCCACTACCTCATGGGATGTCCTGTTCCATGTGTCCAAAGATCTGAAGGTCGAGAATCGGCCTGCTTAGTAACCTGAACACTCCACTTTTGAAATGCATGATCCTGAGTAGACGTTATCCTGGAAACAAGGGGCAGCCAACAGCAAATTGCATGACTTCCACAAAGCAGTTGAAATGCCAAACTAATTCTTATTTTCATGATTTTAAAAAATGCAGATTTACAAAAAAATTGCTTAGTGAAAATCTGACTGTCAAAAAAGCCACTTGCATTGAAGCAGGAAATTGAATAAAATATCTTAATGTAGCTTTTGTCAACTCAACGTAGATATGTATTTGAACAAATAGGGCTTTAAAGAGTAATAATATTTTTATTTTACATTACACCTTTTATCTTTGGAATGTTGGGACAGTCACATTTCTTCAAAATGAAATGGATGCAGTTCATAGGAGTTAACATTATTTGCTATTATTATTGAAATATAGTGAAAATATTATGGTGAGGCACAGACAAAAACAATCTTATCTGGTGCATGTTCTAACCTAGAGGTATACTAGACTTCCTATGCTACTGACAAAATTCCAGTGCACTTGACTATTTTTCTATTGACCTCATAAGTAAGATTAAAAAGCACTTGTGCCCATTCATGTCACACACACACGTAAATACACACAAAGGTGGACAAGAGTCAGAGGGGTAATGTGTCACAATAAATAACAACATTTAAAGAAAAATAACATTTATCATTTTAACCAGTCCTCTCAAAAGTCTGGTGGAACTTTATCAAATAAAATTTAAAATCACATTTCCAAGCTCATAATCTAGTGAGTATTTCACAGACTTCATTTTTCTTGTTCTTGTCAGCCTTTTTGATAGGTTTGTTAAACATTGTTTAGCACCCCATGGCAAGATCATTTATCACAACTAAAATAATGATTTATCACTGCAAATTCATTTTAAAAAAGCCACATAAAATGCAACAAATGGAGACAGGCAACAGAAGACTTGTTTACAAGAGTAATATAACAATCTGGCTAAGAATGGGATTGGAATTTCTAGAAACAGATAGGTATAAACTGAAATAATCAGATAGCCTATAGGACATTATAGTGATGTTGGGTCTTGGCGAAGGTGCATTTGAAAGGAGCAGCAAATCAGGATTGCTGAATGGAGCTGATGGGATGGATGAATATGTTGGGGTTTTATTTGATTATTTTTAATAATCAAACAGTATTTATACTATCCCTCAAGGGATTAAGCATCTTACATCTTGTTTTGTGATCTCCTATGATGTTATTCAAGGCTTAAGGTGTAGTTGCTAATCTTCATTATGGCCCAACTGCAACCTAAATATGGTCAGGCATTACTATACAATTCATAGTTTAATGAAGTATTATGCCACCTAACTGACATGGGGTATAAAGTAATAAAAAGTTTAATGATGCTGAAAGATGCAGACCTCATATATCTAAGAGTAAATTTTGTGAAGTTGTATTTCCAGCATAGACCCTTATTAGGCAGAAAGATAAGTTATAGATGTCCAGGAGGTGGCGATGAATGGGGTGGAGCGGGTGGAGCAGCTACGGCAGAGCTGGGGGGGTTGGCAATCGTGACTCTTATGGAGTTAGAGGAACATTCTTGCTTCTCCTAGGTCTATGGGAGAATGCCTTTTAAAAAATTCAAAAGGCACAGGGTCACTACAGAATCATGAATGGGGAAGGTCCTTTTCCTGCCTTGCTCCACTGTAACTAACTTGCCAAGAGATCCTTTAACATCCATCCACCTAGGATGCCAAATAAAAGCGACTACACATTTGACAGTTGGACTAGCACCTGTGCCAACTGGGTTGAAGATGATCCACGCTAAACTGGCGTGCTTTGGGCACATTGTACATCCAAAACACAGGTGCATCCTATGCCGATTTCTAGCACTTTGTGTGTTCATCAAACTCTTTTTAGGCTGGAGTGAAGATTTTTAAAAACTATAAATACTGACAACTTGAAATAATTTGAATAAATGGGCACAGGGATCGTTATGCGCAATTCACCCACATCTGTTGATTGAAATGAGGCAATAGGCCAACTTCATATTGTCTGATTAAGGTAATGATTTCTGCTTTTAGTTAGTGCTAACCATGTTCATTGGTTGCATGCAACAGTAGGGGGCCCAAAATCATAACTTCCTACTGCTGCTTAAAGCTGGTAGTTGATGACCCCTTTAAATAGCATTGGTGGACAGAGGGAGGTGGGGCTCCTTCTTGCTGCTGAATGTGTGTGCTGTTGTAATTTAAGAGAGTATTGTCTGAATTTTGAGCTCCAAAATGACACTGCTGGCACTAAATCAGTGTTTACAGCTGATTGATGCAATGACTGACTGCTCTGCACATTTTCGGTGGATGTTAAGCTGTGTGCACACTGATGGCCTCATCAAGACTGTGTCTAGCGCAATCTGCGGCAGAGCACGTGTGCACACATCAGATGCCATTTTGGCCCCTAAACAGTTCCCCTAGTGCCCAAACAACGGGTACTGCCAAGCTCAATTTTGCATTAAAGATGTTCTGAAAATGCACAGCATGTTCATCAGCAACTGGAAAGAGAAATGGCTTGTCACTTAAATTCAGCTCTGTGACAAAAGATTAACCTGATTTTTTTTCCTTTTACAGATACTGCCCAACCTGATGTGCATGTCTAGTATTTCCTGTTTTTGTTTTCTACTTTAAGGCTCTTGTAAAGTTGCTGCTGATAATGTACATGATAACTTTGAGACTGAAATATAAACTAATTACAAACTTTGATGTACAGACTGGATCTGTTAGTAATTGGGAGGTTTTCCTTTCTCTAAGTTGTTGCATCAAAATCATATTACATTGCTTATCCATATCTGGATTGGTTGACAACATGCCAAGTGATAGCATTTTATTATTCTTTGTATTTCACTTTTAGAGATAGAGGAGATAGTTTATAATGGCCTGCATTCCAGAAATTCTTTTAAAAATGACTGAGACTCGTTAGACAATCAATTAAAGACATTAACAAAGGTTTTTAAAGTACTTGTAACACCATGTAAGGGAATGGCAAAAGTTACTGGCTGTAAATTTTTATGATCGTTTCATAAGAACTGCATTAGTTTAAAGATTTATCTGAGGAAAGATGAATCTAATAAAAGCTGCTGCTGTGTAAAAAATGGTTTCATGGTGCAGACAGCTCTCACCTTTCATTTTCTGCATGTTTGGTTTTACAAGAACACCTCAGTTTAATGACAGGAGGAAGTCAGAAAAAAATGGAGTTTACTTTACAGCAATTCAAATAAAAAATTAATTTTCCATTGATTTTTTTAGTTGTTCTTGTTTCAGCTGTGTTAAAGGCAAATGCAGACTTGTAATGTTGCCTTCAGCTTTGCCTATAGCTTCTGCATATCTCAGCTTGCTTCATTGTTCTTTGTCCAATTGCATAGGGCCATCCTGAGCTAAGGAAGGTTAATTGATTTTTTTAAGTGGCAGACTTTTCCTGATATTACCATTATGATGAGCAGTATTTTTGATGGCAGCTCCCCACACAATGGCCTCAGTGAGTGGCCCGAACCATTTTCATCATTAGGTCTCATGTGCATAATTTTGATGAGTTATCAGGAATCTTTGAGCTGATAACATAGTCAAAATATGAAGGTTGGACGAGGGGACTTGGGATGGAGTGGGTGTTGGGAGGGAGGGAGAGATGATGCAGAAAGGAAGGAAGGGGGAGGGAAACAGTGCTGTGCAACTAACAGTATTGCTTTTTGATACCTGAAAATTGCATCAGGATCCTACTGACTTCGATATTTTAGTAAGGTTCTTAACTTTTTTTAAAATAATTATCATCAACTGTTCTGTTTCTCAGCACGTACTGGGTAGTAGGTAGTCATAGCTTCCCTCAGTAAGTCAAAAGTGGATTTATTAGGTTTAAATGAAGCATAAAATCCTCTTCAATACTAGTACAAATATTAGTTTTTATATATTTATGATGTCCTTCTGGAATCAGTATCTAAAAAGACTATGCAATATAATAAAGCAGTGACAGAAACATGGGGCAGAATCTTGCCCTTGTCAGGCGGGTTCAGCCGGGGCGGTTGGGAAGACAACCACTGCCCGCATTCTGGGCAGGAAGGCGATTTCACACTGGCAGGCCAATTAAGGCCCGTCCAGAGTGAAACGAGAGTGGCAGTGCTCAACGCTGCCTTTGTGGGCGGGGGGAGGAGGGCGAGCGGGCTGAGCGTGAACGTTGCACATGCACTTGAGTGCGTGCTTGATAATGTCCTTGAGGCACAGAGCTGCCTCAGGGAGATGAAGAGTTATATTTTTAAAAAATAAAGACAATAACAATGTAATAAAAATGTCACCCCATGTGACTCTGTGACATGAACAGCGACATGTTATTAATTAAGTTTTAAAATTTTTATTTTCTTTTTATTTGCTTTAGGAAGCCTCATCGGGTCCGTGGGTGAGATTTCCTAAAAAGTGCAAAGGCCCCTTGGCCTTTTTGCCTGCCCACCAACCGTAAGATGGTAGTGAAAAATTACATTTAATTGATCACGTAATGGCCTTAATAAACCTTTAATTTGTTGGTGGGCCTGCTGCCAACTCCGGCGCGTGCCGGCTGAACAAAATATCTTGCAGCTGCGCTGATGCCCGGACACTTGCCCGACGTCAATGTGCATCATTCTACACTCGAGCAGGTTGGGTGCACATTTGCCCACCAAGCTAAAAATCTTTGCCCATTGGTCCAATGAGCTAGTGATCTTGGGAGAGGAAGCTGTAATCATGATTACCTCATCATTAGCCACCAGCCACAATGGTGGATTTTTGCACTGTTTTGTCCCCTTCCCATCTCATAAATTATGCAGTCACAAGAAACACTCTGTCTCACTGATGGGCAGCCTGCAATTTGCCCGCCACACATTACCTCGCCGCTTCCTCAAACAGGGTGCTGTATTTGAACTGCAGCCATGCACACATTTCCCAATGTTTGCAGCCCAGGACCACTCCAGTGAAAACATGGTCCCAAAAGCCAAGAAGAGTGCAGCACCCCTGACGCATTCCTGGGACACCTTCTGGATGCCACGGAGGCCCATCGCAATGTCTTCTATCTCTGCTCTGGCCACAGGAGGCCCATCAATCTCACTACTCTGCCCTGGGAGGCAGTGGCAGTGGTGGTCAGTGCCAATGTTGCACACAAGAGGTCAACCATTCAATGCAAAAAATGGATGAGTGATCTCATCTGTGCTGCCAGGGTAAGGCTTATCACTCCAAACTCGCACACTGACAAGGCCACCACACATTCACTGGCATCTCACTCATGACCAGCCTAAGGGACATCACCACTCATTCTCACACAAACCCTCAAATCTCCATCTGGCCTCATCTCCTCTGGGGACTTCCTCCTCAGCCTTCACCTTGTTGAGACCACTTTCACAGACCAACATGTGTTCCCATACACACCCTGGGATACCCCCCTTCCCCAGCGCAGCCCCTGCTCTGTGGCCTCTTCCTTTCCCCTAGCTCTGAAGAAATTGAAAAGTCACCCCCAACCTACGCCCGGTCTGATAGGTAGACACTGCAAATGAACCCCTTTAAAAGTAATGTAGTGCTGCCTGCGAAGCCTGGTGCGAATGACCACAAGTGCTGCCCAAAGCAAGGTAGGCAAACAAACCTCGAAGTCCTGAGCGAAGTGCAGCTTGCCAGGTGCACGTTGCTCATGTACAGTTGTGAAACACATCAACGTGATTGTGCCCGGATGATCAAGCATGGGGCGATGATTCCAGCGAGCAGGCCTAATAATGAGATGTTAAAGTATTGAAATTATGTTCTTGATGTGCGGTGGCAGGAAACGCGTCCTGCCATTGACAGGTGGAACAGACGATCGCAAACTGGTTTTACGACGGCGTGAAACCAAATTTTGGCCTTCTCACCATATTGCCCCTACCCCCCACCCCCACCCGCCCCGACACCAACGGGGCAGGAGTGTTCTGGCCATTGTGTTAAACACCCATGTGCAACTAAAAATCCTTTCTCCTCCTTTTATCTCTGACTCCTGTGCTGTGCAACCGCTGTCCATCAGCAAAGAATGAAGCAGGCTGTTCTGACCATCCTGACGCCCTCAATTGACATCTTTTGGGTTTTGAAGCCTGAGAAGGCCTCATCAAAGACATCCCCACCTCTATCTGAGCAGAATTAGATAGCCATTGAGGCAGAAGGTAGCATAAGGGGCTCTGACTGAGGGGTTGCGGGGGATAGGGTGGGGAGGGGGTGGTGGTGAGGGGCGCGTAGGTGGCACAACAGGTCAGGAGTGGAAGTGCTTTATGTAGAGTCCCCAGTTCCATGTTCACTTTCTTCATCTTCCCACTCTTTGTCCACCCACATTCCCCTGCTCATCGACAGCTGGAGAACCCTTTGCTGCATTTGAGTGAGGCATTGAATAGCCAAGGTTAGGGTTTCCTCAATCTTGTTTAAGATGGTAGTCTGATTACACAGGCCATTTGTGAGGGCCAGCATATACTCAGTTGCCTGTGACATCTGATGCTCCATGCAGATGGTCACTCTTTCCATGAACATAGACATTAGTATGATTAGCTGAGACATCATGACACTCGTAGTTAGGAAGTACTCCTACAAAACCTCTCAAAGGGTGCACCATGCCTCTGCAACTGCTGACAGAGCCTTATAATTTTTCTGCTGTTTCTCCAGGATAGTCATCCTTATCGATGACCCATCCAGTTAAAGCTTGGAGTGTCCTGCATCCTCCAGTGCTGTCCCTATCTCTACTCTCCTCACTTATGTTGTGTGCTTCACCATGTGACAACCCAACTATCTGTCTTGGCAGCTCCACCAAGGACTGTGTATCTGGAGCCAGTGGAGAGTGTGCATGAGTCCTGTGACACTGCATCCTCAGAATGAATGTCCTCCTGTGAGGAGTCTTTATCATCCTCGCACACCATCTTGTGAGAGATGTTTGAAGAACCTATGTGAGATGAAAGGCATGAATTAGAATTGACAAGGTTGAGAGGGTTCTAAGTCACTATTGTGCAGATCGTCATATTTTAGCCACTACTGATGTCAGGTCAGCTTGAGTTATATGCCATGTGTCTGTGTGCTATCTAACACTGTCTCTAAGTAGCTGGGAGATTCCCATCTCTCCATCACCAATGACTAGGCATGCAGAGACCTGGCTTATCTCTATTGCCTCTATACCTGTCAAGGTGGAGATGACTAGAGAGCCATCTCCAGTTCTGTCATCCCTGGTATTCAGTGCTCTCTTCAGTAAATTTACTTTTTAGATAAAAAAGAGACCTATGAATTTGAGAAGTGTAATGTTTTGACTGGATGAAAAGACAACATTTCTGGAGGGTCACTGTGAGGAATAGTTGTGATATTGCTGTAAGATGAGGGCGAGTGTCAGTAGTGACCAATGTGAGGAGATACTACAATGGAAAGAAATGGATGCACCTTCAAGTTATGCTTATATGAGGACTGCTGTGCAGCAGAAGGCTGAGAAAAGGAGAGTAAGGGTTTTGTACCTGAATGTGCAATGCCACTTACCTTTCCTGCCCTGTTCAGGCTATTAAACTTCTTGCATCACTGTATCCGGGAGTAAGATGCCACACTTCTGCTGCTGACCTCCTATGCTCAGGCCCATTTATTTTCTAAGGTTGCCTTTTTCCTCCTGTCCTGCTGGTCCTTACAGATGCAGCGTGATCTCCAGGGTCTCATCACTGAAGTTCAGTGCTGCATTACCATGTTGAGCTTCAATCTATTCAGTTTCTGGCTCTGTCAAAAAACATTACCATTGCTTCAATCTGACACCTGCAGGGTCCCTTTAAATATTGGAGCTGAAGTAGACTGAGGCAGGTCTCCATCACATGCACTTGCTCTAATTTGTTGCAAAAGCCAAAAATCAGATGAAAATGCAGTGGCTATGTTATAAAAAACACTGACGAATGTGCTGTTGAAACTTACATGTTCTTGAGGCATTGACATCATCCCCCATGCAAGCCCACCACCGCCCGCCCTCCCACCCAATGCGAACAAGTCTGAAAGTTAAAAATCAGCCCTTAGCTGCTGGAGAAACAAAATTAAACCCTACGAAATTTATAGGGCTATTAATCTAGCCCAAAGTGGGCTATTAATCTAGATCCAAAAACATTTGGTGGTATTTTCTGGCCCTGTTACAGCAGGGGCAGGGCCTGAAAATGTGGCAAACCATTCAAAAAGCCATTGACTTCGGCAATACTGAAAGATCCCGCTGGCAGGAGGGGCCAGAAAATTTCGGTCATTTAAACTACTTTATTAAACAGAAATGCACAATACTGGAAGACTGGTATCATACTGTTATGTTATTCCATTCAACGTAAATATATCAATCACATAACAAGCATTAGTGAAACAATAATGTGGGCTTTTTTTAGTTGAAGATAAGACTTTATACAAGTAGAGTTAACTGGGAGACTATGGATGATGCATCTGATTCCTAGTCCTTCTTGTATACTGAGTAAAATTAATGGGACTAATAGATCAAATCCTGTCAAGGTGGTAGTGATTGACACCAATTAAAGATATGTACCCTTAAAGGTACATGCACGTCAAATCACAACATCCCTCTTTTTTCTAACTAAATGTTTACCCTTAAAGAATTAAAATATTTACATGACTGCAAAGTAAAGTAACATTGTATCTGAATAAACGATTGTACAGAGCAATAAATGTACCTGTCCCTGAAATGCATCAGCTGTTTGCTTAGCTGTGCAGACATAGTTGTGGTGATCTTTGCTGGAGACTGCCATACATTTTCGGAATGGTAGTTTGGGGTTTGTTTTGTGTCTTAGGCTGTGTTCTGTTTCTAGTAGGGTTATTTGGTGTTTCTGGTTGTGGTATTGTTCTGATTTAGCATCCATTTCATTGCACTGACATCTATTTGATGTTCGTAATTGATATGACCTTGGTTCTGGGCATATGCTGACGATTTCTGCTGGATTAGTACCATTAGTTGGGTGTTGTATTCAAACTTTCTATCCGATGTTCAGGTTGGGTAATTTATTACCCACATGCCTGTCATGGGCATCTTTCATTTTCCCCTGTTTATCGTAATGTATCACGTCCTGTGAGTACCGACGATTGCTGACTGGAGGGATTTGTCTGCACTTGTCAGCCAAATAATAATTCCATATTGCTTCCACAGTATGGAAGTGTGCATTTTGGAATGGGTATGTATATTCATTTCAAACTGTGCCACTCAGCCAGCTGGCTGATGATATGCATTGAAGAGTTAAGGGATCTTCTCATGATGTAAACAAGGGGTTTCCAATGGCATTCCTTGTGGTCTGTAGTCCTCAATCATTGTCTTGGTGATACCATGAATGATGACCAATGACAAGTTCCTGTATGTCATTAGGCCTGCGATCACTGGACTATTATGCCTGCAACATAAAGTATCTGGGGTAACCAGGATAAGTTGTCACAGTGACATTTGAATGAAATAGATCCCAGAGATGGAATCTCTGAGCCATTGTACATGGTGAGTTTGGCAGCAGTTGGTTGAACCATCACTTGCCACTTCTGTGGGTACATACACTTCAGTGTACCAAGTTCATTGCCATACTGGCAATGCTGAATGAATTACACATAGCCTGTAGACTCTGTCCACCCAGTAGTATGGCTTCATACTTGCACCTGCTTTATAGTAGTGCTTCCATGGTATAATCTTTGGGTTGGTCCAAGAGACTTTTTTGGTAAGCTTCAATTGAGGTAAATGCTATCATGAACTCAATTATTCTGTTGGCTAGTTATGCTGCCGTAAAGTCACAAACATAGCCCTTGTCCCTGCATCTACTTATGAATTGATCTACAGTCTCTGTCAGTTGTTGCTTATAGGATGTGAATTCCAGATGGTGTATTCTGAAGTTGAGCTTCACTTGTAATTGATTTTCGAACGTTGACCATACTTTAACTGGAATTTTGAGATGGCTGGCGGACAGGCCAGACGTATTCAGTCTACGGAGGTTTTCACTGTCTTTAGAAATTTTAATTTTCATGGCTTATTTATCTGGTTTGGAAACATCGAGGGCCAGAAAACACAGCTCTAAGCATTGCCGGAACAAAGTAAACTCAGATGGGAGGTCTGCTGCCTTCTAATTGAGCATTGGAAAATTTCTGGTCATCTTTTAGATAGTTGCAGAGTTTTTAATGCTATCTGGAACTGTTGAACATTATTCTGGCTGTTTTGGCAGTTCTTCTAAATTGAACATAGCTCTGAGTATAGTGGCCATTGACTTAGCTGCTCATAGGTCCCTGCTTGACTGCAAAATGGCTCTATTGATCTCTTTCTAGTTTTCCTTGGGTTAACTCTAAGCTCTGCTCACAAAACAGTAATTTCAGGTGCAAAGAGGAACTGCAGACTTCAAATGTAAAATAAAACAGTCAAGAATGCTTTTTTACAGGTTTCCTCTGGCTGGAAGTATTTTTATTCCTGGTCCAATCTGCAGTATTTTAATTTCTCCAGACCGTCCAAAGTGACAGTAAGCAACAGTAACAGAGTATCTCCTGGCTATGAGTTCTGCTTGAAATTAAACTTTCCAGAGTCAGCTATTTAATTTCTGCTCCTGCTTAAACATTGTAGCAGGTAGGCTTATACTGATTAAGCTCTCCCAAATTTGAACAATCCTACCAGGACCCAATTACATCTGGCTGGAGTCAGGTGAGATCCCAGGTGAAGATACAGTGTGTAGGATTCCTACAGTGATGCAGAATCACTTACACATGGTGAGTCTTTATGGGAAGGTGGTGGCATAGTGGTATTGTCACTGGGCTAATCTTCCAGACACCCAGGGTAATGCTCTGGGGACCCAGATTCAAATCCCACCACAGCAGATGGTGAAATTTGAATTCAATAAACATCTGGAATTAAAAATCCAATGATGATTGGGAAAACATTGTTTCAAATCAACTAATGCCCTTTAGCCTCTCTATCTCTTTCTCTTCCCCCCGCTTTAGTAGTAAACCCCTTTAGTGGGTCTGGCTCCAGACCCACAGCAATGTAGTTGATGGTTAAATGCCCTCTGAAATAGCTTAGCAAGCCACTCAGTTGTATCAAAGCGCTACGCAACTTATAAGGAATGAAACCGGATGGACAACTCAGCATCAACTTAGGGACCAGAAACAACAATGGCAAACTCAGGCCTTTGACCGTGGGAAGTCTTCCTTACTAACATCTGGGGGCTTGTGCCAAAATTGGGAGAGCTGTCTCACAGATATGTCAAGCAACAGCCTGGTTTGTAGTCATATTCATGGAATCATACCTTACAGATAATGTCCCAGATATAATCATCACCTTCCCTGGGTATGGACAGACCCAGCAGAGGTGGTGGCACTGTGGTATGCAGTTGGGAAGGAGTTGCCCTGGGAGTCCTTAACATTGATTATGGAACCCATGAAGTCTCATGGCATCAGGTCAAACATGGGTAAGGAAATCTCCTGCTGATTACCACTACCGCCCTCCCTCAGCTGATGAATCAGTGCTCCTCCATGTTGAACACCACTTGGAGGAAGCACTGAGGGTGGCAACAGCACAGAACATGCTCTGGGTCGGTGACGTCAATGTCCATCACCAAGAGTGGCTCGGTAGCACCACCTCTGACCAAGCTGGCTGAGTCCTAAAAGACATAGCTAGACTGGGTCTGCAGCAGGAGGTAGGGAAACCAAGAGGGAAAAACATACTTAACCTCAGCCTCATCAATCTGTCTGCTGTAGATGTACCTGTTCATGATAGCATCACTGGGAGTGACCACTGCACAGTCCTTGTAAAGACAAAGTCGCATCTTCAGATAGAGGATACCCTCCATCATGTTATGTGGCACTACCACCATGCTAAATTGGATAGATTTCGAACAGATCTAGCAACTCAAGACTGGGCATCCATGAGGCGCTGTGAGCCAACAGCAGCAGCAGAATTGTACTCAACCACAATTTGTAATCTCATGGCCCTGCATATCCCACACTCTGCCATACCACCAAGCCAGTGGATCAACATTGGTTCAATGAAGAGTGCAGGAGGGCATGCCAGGAGCAACACCAGGCATACCTAAAATGAGGTGGCAACCTGGTGAAGTTACAACTCAGGACTACATGTGTGCCAAACAGCATAAGCAGCATGCAATAGGCAGAGCTAAGCAATTCCACAACCAACAGATCTGATCAAAGCTCTGCAGTCCTGCCACATCCAGTCGTAAATGGTGGTGGGCAATTAAACAACTCACTGGAGGAGGAGGCTCCACAAACATCCCCATCCTCAATGGGGGGCAGCCCAACACATCAGTGCAAAAGATAAGGCTGAAGCACTAGCAAGAATCTTCTGCCAGGAGTGCTGCATAGATGATCCATCTCGGCACCTCTGGAGATCCCCAGCATCACAGATGGCAGGCTTCAGCCAATTCAATTCACTCCACATGATATCAAGAAGCGACTGAAGGCACTGGATACTGCGAAGACTATGGGGCCTGACAATAGCCAGCAATTGTACTGAAGACTTGTGCTCCAGAACCTGCTACACCCCTAGCCAAGTTGATCCAGTACAGCGACAACACTGGCCTCTACCCGGCAAAGTGGAAAATTGCTCAGATATATCCTGTACACAAAAGGAAGGACAAATCCAACCTGACCAGTTAGTGTAACATCAGTCTACTCTCAATCATCAGTAAAGTAATGGAAGGGGTCATCAACAGTGCTATCAAATGGCACTTACTTAGCAATAACCTGCTCATTGACGCTCAGTTTGGGTTTCGGCAGGATCACTCAGCTCCTGACCTCATTACAGCCTTGGTTCAAACATGGACAAAAGAGCTGAACTCCAGAGGCGAGTTAGGGTGACTGCCCTTAACATCAAGGCAGCATTTGACCAAGTGTGGCATCAAGGAGCCCTAGCAAAACTGGAGTCAGTGGGAATCAGGGGGAAACTCTCCACTGGTTGGAGCCATATCTAGCACAAAGGAAGGCGGTTGTGGTTGTTGGAGGTTAATCATTTCGGTCCTAGGGCATCACTGCAGGAGTTTTTCATGATAATATCCTCGGCCCAACCATCTTCAGCTGCTTCATCAATAACCTTCCTTCCATCATAAGGTCAGAAGTGGGGATGTTTGCTGATGATTGCACAATGTTCAGCGCCATTGTAACTCCTCAGATACTGAAGCAGTCCATGTCCAAATGAAGCAATACCTGGACAATATCCAGGCTTGGGCTGACAAATGGCAAGTAATATTTATACTACACAACTGCCAGGCAATGACCATTTCCAACAGAGAGAATCTGACCATCACCCCTTGGCATTCAATGGGATTACCATCGCTGAGTCTCCCACAATCAACATGCTGGGGTTTAGCATTGACCAGGAACAGAACTGGACTAGCCATATAAATACTGTGGTTACAAGAGCAGGTCAGAGGCTAGCAATCTTGCGGTGAGTAACTCACCTCCTGACTCCCAAAGCCTATCCACCATCTACAAGGCACAAGTCAGGTGTGTGATGGAATACTCTTCACTCACCTAGATGAGTGCAACTCCAACAGCACTCAAGAAGCTCAACACGATCCATGACAAAGCAACCCGCTTGATTGGTACCTAGTCACAAACATTCACTCACTCTACCACCAACACACAACAGCAGTAGTGTGTACAATCTAGAAGATACACTGCAGGAACTCACCAACCCGCCTTAGACATCACCTTCCAAACCCATGACCGCTTTCATCTAGAAGGACAAGGGCACCAGATGCATAGGAACACCACACCTGGAAATTCCCATCCAAAACACTCACCATCCTGACTTGAAAATATATCACAGTTCTTTTACTGTCACTGGGTCAAAATCCTGGAGCTCCCTTTCTAACAGCACTGTGGGTCTATCTACACCACATGGATTGCAATGGTTCAAGAAGGCAGCTCACCACCACCTTTTCAAGGGCAATTAGGGCTGGGCAATAAATGCTGGCCAGCCAGCAGCATCATGTCCCATGAATGAAAAAAAAAAAATTGTTTCACTTTCACCAGTTGTTTTCTTCTATTGCGTCTGAAGGATTGAGGCATGTTTATTTCTCAGTCGAATTTTCAAAAGGCATGCTGCCACCATGTTATGTTCTTCTCTTCAACATAAATGCACCAATCACATGACAAGGATTAGTGAAACAATATTGTGGGTTTTTTAAAAAAATATCAGACTACAATGGGATACACAGGCTACGGACTAGAGTTAAGTGGGATACTATGGATTTCACATCTGACTCCCATTTCTGTTATTTTTTAGAATGAGTACAAGTCATGGGACGAATACATCATATCCTGTTGAGGTGGTCATTAATAACAGCAGTTTAAAATATACACCCTTAAAGGTACATGTACTTCATATCAGGACACATACAATGCTTTTGGTGAAATTTCTTACAGGTGAAATTTGAGTGCAGGGAAATGTTGATCCTGTTGATTTTTCTCACATGGCTGTATCCATCTAAAATTTGTGATTGACTTATTTGTTATATTGTTTGACAGCTTTGTGCAGCACAGCATACTGCCTGTGTAAGTGCACATGGCTGCCAGGGAATTTGTACTGCTCCTCTATCTGTTTAAAGAGCTGTATTCTTAAATGTCAGATAGATGACTGAAATGAAAGAATGGAGCATTCCAAATACTGCAATCTCAGATTTACTGAGGAAGCCTCAGAGTTAAATGAAAAGAGGGAAGCCTTGGTCTTCACCCAATGGCACTTTCTTTGAAGCAGTTATCCAAAGTGTCTGGCAGCAGATAGCAAATAGGATGAATGCTCTCCACAATTCCCAACAGACCTGGTTGAACATGACGAAGAAGATGGCAGACTTCATGAAAACTAGTAGGTCAGTTACAGAATAGCTTCCTATAATAATCAGCTGTCCTATAATATGCATCTTAGGGTCTTACTCCTATAGCGTTCCTCAGAATGATACTTCGTTAAAAGCACTGAGACAACCTTACATGCTTTGAATGTTTATTATATGTAGCCATACTTGAGCAGGGCACAAATTCAAGCTGCAACTTACAACTGGATCTATTATCACACTATTACCTTAAATTGGCTTCCCAAATCAAATACTTTCTAACATCAAATAGCTGCCTTTTCCTTTACTGGCTCCGATCAAATAAAGTCTACAAGTTGCCCAAGATGATACCAAAGAGGGAAAAAACATAGATGGCTGTGTGGTGAGGTGAAAGGAATTTGAGTTCTCAGCTTCCTCTTTGCCTTATAAGGGGCAGCACATTTGTCACAAAATACAGAATTATAAACTCTTGAATTTGCAATGCAAAGAGAAGGAGGATTTGTGCTGAAAAATCTTTGGAGTTGAAGGGAGAGGAGGAAGGATCTAAGCATGATTTCAATCAGATATTTGTCATTCAGTGCAGAATTGTGAATGAGATTGGTAGAAGGATAGGAGTAGGCATGGTCGCAATCAGGGGTGAGGTTGAACTGGGCATGATTGTGATTGGGAGTGGGGGTAGGTCTGAGAATGATTGCTGTAAGATGGAATAAGGTGATCTGGACATGAACGCAATCAGGAGAGGGAAGGCTAGGAATGATCGTAATTAGGAGTGGAAGTGAGGGAGGACTTGGAATGATTGCAATCGGGATGGAGGTTGGGGAGGCCTGGGGATAATTGTGTTCAGGAGGGGAAGGTCTAAGCATAATCACAACCAGGGAGGGGGAGGTCCGATCATGATTAAGTCTGGGATTGAGGAAGCCAAAGTTTTCCTCTGCCAATGGGGGGCACACCTGCTTCTCCAGCCAAAAGGGAGCTTAAAAACAGATAAAAGTTGTAAAACTTAACTGGACCTCTTCTGGCCAGTCAGCTCCTCCCACAATGTTCTGCTGTCAGGCACCAGACAGTGCAGGATTCCTCTTGCGGTAAGGTTAAAAATATATTGTCACACTGATGACATCATTTGGCCAGGTTTCTGAATGTCAAGTAAGCCCCTGCCTGCTTTACAGCTGGAACCTTTTTGAGGATCTGAATCAGCACTGTAAATATTACAATGGACTGGAATGCGGCTGATTGGGGTCGGGTCGTACGATTTTAAAATTTAAAACTCAACCATATCCTGCACATTGTTGGGTGTAGAGGTGGGGACTTAAAATCGATGCCTTTCTCTTTCACTGTCACAGTACTACTTAAATAAATAGCATTCAGCTATAAACTCACAATCTGGTAGATGTGATGTTCTTCATGGAACAACTGACTGCTTAGCCTCTTAATGGTTCAGTTATCCTGGTCCTGCTTTTCCCTGATCAAACGTGTTTTGTGTCTTTGTTAGTTGTGTCTGAATGAAATATTTACAAGTGCCCAGATTCTGCGACACATTTCAGGCAATTTCATTGAGCCTTTAAGCACTGAATTCCTTTAACACTTGGCAGTGTGCAAAGATATTTTCCACATCTGATAGTCTTTCAAATGCTAGTGGATAATAGCAAATGGAAACAAAACAGAAAAGTACATTCTGTAATGATGTAATGCCTTATTAAAAACATTCTTAAAACATTCAAATTTTGCATGTATTATTGATGATGGAAACCTGCTTCCATACTCTGAAAAGCTTAATGTTGTGTGAAAATAGATCTATTTTTCCCAATTAGCACTAAAGTGCACAACATATGGCTTCAAATTTTTTGGAAGTGCTCATGGTGACTATTTTGATGGTAAGTGCAATTGAAATTGAATGAAATTATATCTTTCAGTCACTACTTCAATTCCATCAATAAAATACTCGCGAGTACTATCATCAAAACATTGAAGAACTTGATGAAAAATGTGGAAATTGCTTTGTAGATCAGCGCCCAGCTCCAAGTTTAGTTCTCACTTTTAATCAGAGCCTGTATGGCAGCATATATAGTATTCAAAGAACAAGATGGTGCACTGAAGATTATTTTGGCATTTTCAGGCAGCCAGAAGAGAAACACTTACAAAATCAGGCAGTAGTTCTCTGAGAGATAAGCCGCCAAATTAATCACTGGGAAGATGATGGGTCAGAATAAGCTTTCAAGCAGTTTACTTCTCTGTTTGGGTTGATTTTCAATATTCAATAATGCAAACATAACAAGCGTTCTGCCTATGCACTTGCTTTTGTTCTGATTGGCCACAGCTGTCAAGATACCATCAGCTTTACCTAAGGAGTCCGAGTGCAACTGCCTCATAGCAAATAGCATAAGGAACTGTTCTTCACTGGGCTAGGTCATTGGAAAGCCAGATACAGAGCTCTGCTGTCCACTACTATGGATACCTGCAACTACTATGCAACTAAGAACTGACGGTCCTGTCAGGAATATATAATAATTTTCATAATGTTATTGGAATTTATTTTAAAGTAAAGTAATAGTGCGTTGTATGTGGGATGTGTGTGTGTGTGTGTGTGTATGTGCGTGTGACTGAATTGAATCAAAGGCAGCTTGTCTGGAGGCTTTGATGTATCAGAAGATAAGTTAGGTTTGAAATATTAATTAAGTAAACATGGGTGAAGTTTTAGTCTTCTTATCATGTCCACGGACAGTCTATATATGGCCCAGCCAGAACTGGACACATTTTTGCGCTTTGTTGTTGAATTCGGCAAGATCTGCAACAGTGCAGGGTTCCTCTAGCGATAGACATTGCAGGAGATGTTGCATAGTCTGTGGCTCAGTTCCACATTCATAAGTTATCGGGCAGCTTGTATATCCCTATTTGCTTAGTGACACCTTTGAACGACCTACACCAGTCCTAAGTCTGTTAAGGCACTTCAAGGTTGCTCAGTTGCAATTAGCTCCTGGTGGAAGGCTTTCATCTGGTAGAATTTCCATCGCTGGGGGTTGTTCGAGACTGGCAAGCCGGTCTTTCCACAACGCGATGCGGGCTTCAGATGGGGTTGATTGTAATGGAACAACACTGTTCACGAAGCTCTTCTTTGGCTTTAGGCAGCTGGGTGTAGGTGTATGACCATGTAGAGGGTGCCTCTCATCTGATATTTGATGGAGTCGTTCTTTCTTGCTGACTATCATTCTTCTTTTATCAGGGGGAGCGATACCAGCCAGGAATGTGAGGTGTAAAGGGAATATTTGCATTTGTAAATAAACCAAACTAGCTTGGATTCAAAAGAGGGGGTGAAATGTTTCACCTAGCCAGGAAAAGTTAAGTAACAATTATTTCTCCCAAAGATTACTGGTAAAATTGGTACTATGATAGCTTTTTATTATTAGAAAGGTAAAGCCCAAAGACAGAATGAAACAATGGGAGTTTACATTCAGAGGGGAAATTATGTATAAAGGAGAGAAGGCTGTGTGCAAGGTAAGGCATTCTAAGATCTAGCAAGCATGAAAATCCTCCAGCCTCTGTGCCCAAACTGTTGTCTGCAAGAACTGAGTTAAGAAAACTCACTTTGAATTCAACTTCTCAGGATATCATGTTACTTTGCCTGGGTCTTTCAAAATATATGTTTTTACTAAACAAAAACAGAATTACCTGGAAAAACTCAGCAGGTCTGGCAGCATCGGCGGAGAAGAAAAGAGTTGACGTTTCGAGTCCTCATGACCCTTCAACAGAACTGAGTGAATCCAAGAAGGGGTGAAATATAAGCTGGTTTAAGGTGTGTGTGTGTGGGGGGTGGCGGGGGGTGGGGGGGGTGAGAGGTTTGGGTGGGGGGATGGAAGTGGAGGGGGTTGGTGTGGTTGTAGGGACGAACAAGCAGTGATAGAAGCAGATCACCAAAAGATGTCACAGACAACAGAACAAAAGAACACATAGGTGTTAAAGTTGGTGATATTATCTAAACGAATGTGCTAATTAAGAATGGATGGTAGGGCACTCAAGGTATGGCTCTAGTGGGGGTGGGGGGGAGCATAAAAGATTTAAAAATATTTAAAAATAATGGAAGTAGGTGGGAAAAGAAAAATCTATATAATTTATTGAAAAAAACAAAAGGAAGGGGGAAGAAACAGAAAGGGGGTGGGGATGGAGGAGGGAGCTCAAGACCTAAAGTTGTTGAATTCAATATTCAGTCCAGAAGGCTGTAAAGTGCCTAGTCAGAAGATGAGGTGTTGTTCCTCCAGTTTGCGTTGGGCTTCACTGGAACAATGCAGAAAGCCAAGGACAGACATGTGGGCAAGAGAGCAGGGTGGAGTGTTAAAATGGCAAGCGACAGGGAGGTTTGGGTCATTCTTGCGGACAGACCGCAGGTGTTCTGCAAAGCGGTCGCCCAGCTTACTTTTGGTCTCTCCAATGTAGAGGAGACCACATTGGGAGCAACGAATACGGTAGAATAAGTTGGGGGAAATGCAAGTGAAATGCTGCTTCACTTGAAAGGAATGTTTGGGCCCTTGGACGGTGAGGAGAGAGGAAGTGAAGGGGCAGGTGTTACATCTTTTGCATGGGCATGGGATGGTGCCATAGGTGGGGGTTGAGGAGTAGGGAGTGATGGAGGAGTGGACCAGGGTGTCCCGGAGGGAATGATCCCTACGGAATGCCGATAGGGGGGGTGAAGGGAAGATGTGTTTGGTGGTGGCATCATGCTGGAGTTGGCGGAAATGGCGGAGGATGATCCTTTGAACGCGGAGGCTGGTGGGGTGATAAGTGAGGACAAGGGGGACCCTATCATGTTTCTAGGAGGGAGGAGAAGGTGTGAGGGCGGAATGCCCGGGATTTGGGCCGGACACAGTTGAGGGCCCTGTCAACGACCGTGGGTGGAAAACCTCGGTTAAGGAAGAAGGAGGACATGTCAGAGGAACTGTTTTTGAACGTAGCATCATCGGAACAGATGCGACGGAGGCGAAGGAACTGTGAGAATGGGATGGAGTCCTTACAGGAAGCGGGGTGTGAGGAGCTGTAGTTGAGGTAGCTGTGAGAGTCGGTAGGTTTGTAATGGATATTGGTGGACAGTCTATCACCAGAGATTGAGACAGAGAGGTCAAGGAAGGGAAGGGAAGTGTCAGAGATGGACCACGTGAAAATGATGGAGGGGTGCAGATTGGAAGCAAAATTAATAAATTTTTCCAAGTCCCGACGAGAGCATGAAGCAGCACCAAAGTAATCATCGATGTACCGGAGAAAGAGTTGTGGAAGGGGGCCGGAGTAGGACCGGAACAAGGAATGTTCCACTTACACCATAAAGAGACAGGCATAGCTGGGGCCCATGCGAGTACCCATAGCCACACCTTTTATTTGGAAGAAGTGAGAGGAGTTGAAGGAGAAATTGTTCAGTGTGAGAACAAGTTCAGCCAGACGGAGGAGAGTAGTGGTGGATGGGGATTGTTCGGGCCTCTGTTCGAGGTGCTGTTGTTGTCTGGCGCACTGACCTCTACCTCGCGGAGGCTGAGCATCAACTCCCAGACACTTCCTCCTACCTCTCCCTGGACCATGACCCCACCACTGAACATCAAGTCATTGTTTCCAGGACTGTCACTGACCTCATCTCCTCTGGGGATCTTCCTCCCACAGCTTCCAACCTCATAGTCGCCCAAACTCGGACGGCCCGCTTCTACCTCCTACCCAAAATCCACAAACAGAACTGTCCCGGTAGATCGATCGTGTCAGCTTGCTCCTGCCCCACAGATCTCATTTCTGGTTATTTTGACTCCCTTCTCTCTCCCCTTATCCAGTCCCTTCCCACCTACATCTGTGATTCCTCTGACACCTTACGTCACATCAACAATTTCCAGTTCCCTGGCACCAACCACTTCCTCTTCACCATGGACGTCCAATCCCTCTACACCTCCATCCCCCACCAGGATGGTCTGAGGGCCCTTAGATTCTTCCTCGAACAGAGGCCCGAACAATCCCCATCCACCACTACTCTCCTCCGTCTGGCTGAACTTGTTCTCACACTGAACAATTTCTCCTTCAACTCCTCTCACTTCCTCCAAATAAAAGGTGTGGCTATGGGTATCCGCATGGGCCCCAGCTATGCCTGTCTCTTTATGGGTTATGTGGAACATTCCTTGTTCCAGTCCTATTCCGGCCCCCTTCCACAACTCTTTCTCCGGTACATCAATGATTACTTTGGTGCTGCTTCATGCTCTCGTCGGGACTTGGAAAAATTTATTAATTTTGCTTCCAATCTCCACCCCTCCATCATTTTAACATGGTCCATCTCTGACACTTCCCTTCCCTTCCTTGACCTCTCTGTCTCAATTTCTGGTGATAGACTGTCCACCAATATCCATTACAAGCCTACCAACTCCCACAGCTACCTCGACTACAGCTCCTCACACACCGCTTCCTGTAAGGACTCCATCCCATTCTCTCAGTTCCTTCGCATCTGTTCCGATGATGCTACCTTCAAAAACAGTTCCTCTGACATGTCCTCCTTCTTCCTTAACCGAGGTTTTCCACCACGGTCGTTGACAGGGCCCTCAGCCGTGTCCGGCCCATCTCCCGCGCATCTGCCCTCACACCTTCTCCTCCCTCCCAGAATCATGATAGGCCCCTTGTCCTCACTTATCACCCCACCAGCCTCCGCGTTCAAAGGATCATCCTCCGCCATTTCCGCCAACTCCAGCATGATGCCACCACCAAACACATCTTCCCTTCACCCCCCCATCAGCATTCCGTAGGAATCGTTCCCTCCGGGACACCCTGGTCCACTCCTCCATCACCCCCTACTCCTCAACCCCCTCCTATGGCACCACCCCATGCCCATGCAAAAGATGTAACACCTGCCCCTTTACTTCCTCTCTCCTTACCGTCCAAGGGCCCAAACACTCCTTTCAAGTGAAGCAGCATTTCACTTGCATTTCCCCCAACTTAGTCTACTGCATTCATTGCTCCCAATGTGGTCTCCTCTACATTGGAGAGACAAAACGTAAACTGGGCGTACGCTTTGCAGAACACCTGCGGTCTGTCTGCAAGAATGACCCAAACCTCCCTGTCGCTTGCCATTTTAACACTCCACCCTGCTCTCTTGCCCACATGTCTGTCCTTGGCTTTCTGCGTTGTTCCAGTGAAGCCCGACGCAAACTGGAGGAACAACACCTCATCTTCCGACTAGGCACTTTACAGCCTTCTGGACTGAATATTGAATTCAACAACTTTAGGTCTTGAGCTCCCTCCTCCATCCCCACCCCCTTTCTGTTTCTTCCCCCTTCCTTTTGTTTTTTTCAATAAATTATATAGATTTTTCTTTTCCCACCTATTTCCATTATTTTTAAATATTTTTAAATCTTTTATGCTCCCCCCACCCCCATTAGGGCTATACCTTGAGTGCCCTACCATCCATTCTTAATTAGCACATTTGTTTAGATAATATCACCAACTTTAACACCTATGTGTTCTTTTGTTCTGTTGTCTGTGACATCTTTTGGTGATCTGCTTCTATCACTGCTTGTTTGTCCCTACAACCACACCAACCCCCTCCATTTCTCTCCCCCCACCCAAACCCCACCCTCCCCACACACACACCTTAAAACAGCTTATATTTCACCCCTTCCTTGGATTCACTCAGTTCTGTTGAAGGGTCATGAGGACTCGAAACGTCAACACTTTTTTCTCCGCCGATGCTGCCAGACCTGCTGAGTTTTTCCAGGTAATTCTGTTTTTGTTTTGGATTTCCAGCATCCGCAGTTTTTTTTGTTTTTGTCTATATGTTTTTACTGTTGCCTTAATGTAGATGTAACTGGGAGTTAAATTAATCAGGGGAGCTATAAGTTATTATAGTAGTAATTTGTAAACCTATGTGTGTACTTAACTTTTTTTTACTTAATAAAGGCGTACTTTAGTTTTTTAAAAAACATATAAGACTTGGTGGCCTTATTTTTACTGAATTCAAAGCCCACATCTCAAAATGAATACAAATTGTAAATGGTTGTGGCAGCTGTTTCAAGTTTCTCCCTGCGATTTGGGCAACTTGGCATTTATCATCCACTTGCCATAACAGAATTGGGGCTCTTTGCTGGATATATTTGAAATTCCTTGATTGGTTTGCTGTTGGTGAATCTTACGGTCACGAGTACAAGAAGCATTTAGAATTCAGGAGTTGGTGTGAGGTTTTGTTTTGAAGTGGTGAAACTGCAATATGGCTTTGGCTGGTTTACAAAAATGTATTAACTGTATTAACTAAACACCAGTTTTGGCAGGATCCGATTACGCCAAGCAATGTAAGTTGGCCGTTGATGCAAGCAATATAGGCATTGGGGCTGTACTGTTACAAGAAGATGACCCTGGAATTCAGAAATCGATAGAGTATGTTTCATGAAAGCTGAATGTACATCAGAGAAGATATTCAACAATCAAAAAGGAGACTTTGGGGTTGGTATTAGTATTGCAGCATTTTGAAATTTACATTGTAAACAATTCATTAGAAACAATTGTTTATGCAGACCACAATTCTTTAAAGTTTTTGGACAAATTTTGAGGCAGAAACGCAAGGCTGTTCAATGGAGCTTATTACTGTAACCATTTAATCTACAAATTATACATGTGACTGGGCGAGAAAACCTGATGCAGATGCATTCTCAAGAGTCTGACACTTAAAGGGAAAATTGGACATTTAAAACCTGGACACTGGACTGGAATGATTTCTGGTGATATCAAGGATTTTTGTGTGTGTATATATATATATATATATATATATATTATGTTAATGCATGCATCTGGAATGTAATAGTGTCATAAGCATAGGAGGTAATGTAAAATGGGTTCAGAAAATGAAGCCATCTTTTTAAATTAGGACAGTTCGTCTTTCAATAGGAAGGGGGATGGCAGGAAGAAATAATTTTCATAATGTTATTGGAATTTATTATGAAGTAGAATAATAGTGGGGTCTGTGTGTGTGTGTGTGTGAGACTTAATTGAATTAAAGACAGCTGGTCTGGAGGCTTTGATGTATCAGAAAATAAGCTAGATTTGAAATGTAAGTAGGTAAACATGAGTGAAGTTTTAGAATGTGAGGTGTAAAGGGAACATTTGCATTTTTAAATAAACCGCAAGAGCTTGAATTCAAAAGAGGGGGTGAAATGTTTCACTTTGCCAGGAGAAGTTAAGAAAAACTGTGTTGAAAACTCCAGTCGGCAAGCTGGAGCGGGGCCAGCTCGCCAATGCTTAAAATGATGTGCATGTGTCCCGACGTCATTGCGCGTTATTTAATTTTTCAGCTCGGCGGACGCACGGCCAGCTCGGAAGCGCGCCCACTGAACTGTCAAAGACCTATTAAGGCCGGTTAAAGACTAATTTAAACAATTAAATTAGCTGCCATCCAGCCTTAAGGTTGGTGGACAGACAAAGAGTCCAGGCAGCCTTCGCATTTTTCATGGAACCTCATCCACGGGTGGGATGAGGTTTCATGAAGTGCTTAAAAATTCAATAAATTTTAAAAAAATCATTGATATATCCCGGCTCATGTGAAACTGTCACATGAGGGGATATGCTTTAAAAGTTTTCAAATACTTTATTCAGGAATTTTAAACTTAAACAAACCTCCTTGAGGCACACCTCACTCAGGGAATCCCCCCTCCCTCTCACCTGCATAAGGAGCACTCAGTGCTTTCAGGCAAGTGTCACGCTGGGCAGGCCTTAACTGGCCCGCCCACATAAAATGGCGGCACGCACCTGATCGGAGCATCGATCAGGTTTGCACTCGCTCCTGCCCGCCCCTGCACAATCCTCCAACAGGGGTCAAAATTCAGCCCACTGTGTTTATTTTTCCCAAAGATTACTGGTAAAATTGGTACTATGATAGATTTTTATTGTTAGAGACGTAAAGTCCAAAGGCATAGTGAAACAATGGGGATTTGCATTCAAAGGGGGAAATATGTCTAAAAGAGAGAAGACTGTGTGCAAGGGAAGGCAGTCTAAGATCTAACAAGTGTGAAAAGCCTCCAGCCTCTGTGCCCAAACTGCTGTCTGCAAGAACTGAAGTTAAGAAAACTCACTTTGAATTCGACTGTTTACGGTATCATGTTACTTTGCCTGCATCTTTTAAAATATATGTGCTTTTACTGTTGCCTTAACGGAGATGTAATTGGGAGGTAAATTAATCAGGGGAGCTAGAATTTATTATAGTAGTAATTTGTAAACCTATGTATATGCTTAAAATCATTTTTTTTTAAATAAAGGTTTAGTTTAGTTCTGTAAGAAACCTATAAGACTCGGTGGTCTTATTACTACTGAATTCAAAGCACGCATCTCAAAATAAGTACAAATTGCAAATAGTTGTGTCAGCTGCTTCAAGTTTCCCTCTGGGATTTGGACAGCTTGGCATTTACCATCCACCTGCCATAATAGTCCACTGACAGCAATAGTCACCTGTGGTCTGAAACTTGGTTCCATCTTTTTGCAGGCTTACTGCAGTGCTGACCTATGGGATAGTGTGGTTTATTGACAGAGATCAAAAGCCTTCTTGCAATCACTGAGTTGTGGGTGAATCCAAAAAAAAATGTTACTGAATTAAGGCTAGGTGCCTTCATTAACTTTGTTTGCATATTTTGGGCTAACTGACCCACCGATACTATTCGGGTATTTGTGGAAGTTAATATAGCTCAACTTATTTTTACAATATATAGAGATTTTCCTTTTAGTGATATAATTTGGGCAGAAAAGGGAGATCACCCATACCCCTCCCACCAAACATATCAATTTCTAAACACTTTCTGAAACATTTCACAGAAGGCCTTTAGATGGATTAGAATTTTATGATTTTTTTTTAATTCATTCATGGGGTGTGGATGTCACTGGCTAAGCCAGCATTTATTGCCCATCCATAACTGCCTTTCAGAAGGTGGTGATGAGCTGCCTTCTTGAATTGCTGCAGTCCATATGATGTAGTTACATCCACAGTGCTTTTAGGGAGGGAGTTCCAGGATCTTGATCTAGTGGCGGTGAAGGAATGTCAAAATATTTCCAAGTCTGGACGCTGGGTGGCTTGGAAGGGAACTTCCAGGTGGTGGTGTCTGCTGCCCTTGTCCTTCTAGATGGTAGTGGTCGTGAGTTTGGAAGGTGCTGTCTAAGGAGCCTTGGTGAGTAATGGTACACAATGCTGCCACTGTGTGTCGGTGGTAGAGGAAGTGAATCTCCAGGCCAGTGGACAGTATTCCATCACATTCCTGACTTGTGCCTTGTACAGGGTGGACAAGCTTTGGGAAGTCAGGAGGTGAGTTACTTGCTGCAGAATTCCTAATCTCTGACCTGCTTTTGTAGTCACAGTATTTACATGGCTAGTCCAGTTCAGTTTCTGGTCAATGATGAGCTCCAGGATGTTGATAGTGAGGGATTCAGCAATGGTAATGCCATTGAATGTCAAGCATAGATGGTTAGATTCTCTCTTGTTGGAGATGGTCATTGCCTGGCAGTTGTGTGGCATGGATGTTACTTGCCACTTGTCAATCCAAGCCTGGATTTTGTCCAGTTCTTGCTGCATGGACTGCTTCAGTATCTGAGGACTCATGAATGGTTCTGAGCATTGTGCAATCATCAGCAAACATCCCCACTTCTGCCCTAATGATGGAAGGGAGGTCATGGATCAAGCAGCTAAAGATGGTTGGGCCTAGGTTGAGAGAAGTCTTAAGAATATGATCTTGATTCTCTGATCAACAATACATTAGCTGAATTCCTATTTTTCTAAGGTTTTTTAAGGATATCTGGATAATGAAGACTGAATCTTTTGGTCAGTAGCAACGCACATTGCCACTGTGCATGAAGATTCTCCCGAACTGAAGCTGTTGCGTGTTTCATCTGGGGTTTTCTGATCCAACTGTCACAGAATACACAGCATAGCACCTGCCGGAGAACTCCACCAGAGTGGAGTAAAGTTGGGGAAAGAGAAGACATGCACCCATTTTACGGCACTAGCTGCCATATTGTAGCAAGTTTAAAGGTCCAGTCTTTGAGTGTGGGTTAGTGAATGGATGTGTGAATGGGTGAGCAGATAAATGAATAGGTGAGTGGGTGAGTGCATAGGTGTGTATGTGGGTGAGGTGAGTAGGTGGATGAGTGGTTAGTTTGGTGAATGGTTAGGTAGTCGAGTGGCTAGGGGATGAGCGAGTAGGTGGGTAAGTGAGCTGAGTAGGTGGCTAGGTAGGTTAGATGGATAGACAGGTGTAGTAGGTAGGTGGATGAGTGTGTAGGTGAGTGAGGTGGGTGAGGTACATGAGGTAGATGAATGGGTAGGTGACTGATCAGGCAGGGTTGTTGGTTCAGGTCGGGGGGTAGTCAGGTTGGGTCGAGTCGGTGGGATAGTTGGGTTGGATCAGGTTGGTGGGAGTAGTTGGATTGGAGATTGATCAGCTGGTCATGTACATATTTGGGTGTCTAGGTGAGGAGTTGGATGGCCGAGGGGTAGTAGGGTCGATGGATAGTCAGGTCCGGTCAGAGCGCTAGTCAGATGGCTGAGAGGTTGTCAGGTCAGGGCAATATTTGAGGTAGGTTGGGGGTAGTCGGATGTTTGGGAGGGGCAGTCAGGTTGGGGGTTTGCTGGGTCATGTCAGGGGGGCTAGTCAGGTGGTAGGGGACAGTCAGGTGATTGCTGGGGGTAGTAAGGTGGTCGGGGATAGGCTGGTTGGGTTGGGGGTAGTTGGGTTGTTGGCGGTGCTAATTGGGTTGGAGGTAGTTGGGACTGGGGTATTAGTCAGGTAGGTGGTCAGGGTAGTTGGGTGTTCGGGGGGTAGTCGGATCAGGGGAATAGGTGTCTAAGTTAAGGGTAGTCGGGGGGAGGGTTTGTCAGGTCATCAGGGGGATTATTGGAGAGTTGTGTAGTTACTCAGCTGTTAGACAAGATTTTAAACAGCCTAACATTTTCTGGATAACTATCAAGTTAAGTTGCATAGGTCTATCCCAAGTGTCCGACTCTAACCCAGAGTCAGAGACTTTAGCACAAGGGAGCAGGGAATTAGCCCATTGAAAGCTTAAACTTCCTAGGCAATTGCCACATAGGCCCAATGTGTCAGGAGGTCCACTGGGTCCAGATGTGCACCTTCTGTCATAGGAGACCTGAAGATTTGGGCTATTGTTGTGAATGCTGAACTTTGTAAGACCGCTGTGTTTTGAAATGTCTCCTCTGGCTTAGGGTGACACAGAAGGTTCTGAAAAGGGGGATGGTGAGGTCATACCAAACAATCTCAGAAACAGGCTTATGTGTTCTGGTTACCATGGGAATGAAATTTAAACAGAAAACTATTGAAATCAAGTGACAGTTTTCACACCTTCACACAATAACTTATAGAAAAAGGACAGCTGCTTTTTTTAAATGTAGACAGAAAAAAATCAAAGGAACTACTGCTGAGTGGAGGAACAAAGTAGCTACTGCTTTGAAGAACAGAGAAAGACTATTTTGTGCTAGCAACCAAGCAGGATGTTTGTGAGAGCTTGTTTTCTCTTAAAAAAAGCAGATAGAACAGACAAGACTTTTGGAGATATAAGGAGCAAGGTGTTGCCAAGGTGGAGCTAGCTGCTGAAAGTCAGACCTGGAAGATTCAGGCTAAAGGGAATGTTTTTCAAAACACTAAGTTTTGGCTTGGTGTGGCAGGCGGAAGTGAGCCTGCTAGAGAGCTGGGAATAACTTAAGACTTGTTTTTGTAATGCTACGTATCTGCCAGGAGCGTTGTGCACAGTGAAAGGGGTTGTAGGACATATTGTGATTGTTAGTTAATTAATGTGAAAGTACCTTTTCTTTAGTTAGGTTTATTAGCTACCTGTTTAATTGATCAATGTTGATTTTAGTTAGTCGTGGGATAATCAGTAGAGGGATAATCTGATTAATTATTTCCTTACACTGAATGTGGCATGTCACAGCACATCACATGAGGATCTGGATTCAGGAAGTGGTGCCAAGTAGGCCTGGTATACTATATTAGACTTGGACATGAAGACAATGAAGCTTTCCACATCGAAGGCAGATATTTATCATATAGTTGATGATGAAACTTTGAAGTTTGTTAAACAACTGCTGAAAGATACAATATGAAAATTTGAAATGTGATTACACGCCAGTATATCCAGAGTTCAGTGCCTACAATATATGGACGGCAGAGAGATAAACATTTGCACCCACTTATGAAGCTATGCACTTCCCAACTGGTAAAACAACCATTCATAGATAAAAACAAAAAAACTGCGGATGCTGGAAATCCAAAACAAAAACAGAATTACCTGGAAAAACTCAGCAGGTCTGGCAGCATCGGCGGAGAAGAAAAGAGTTGATGTTTCGAGTCCTCATGACCCTTCGACAGAACTTGCGTTCGAGTCCAAGAAAGAGTTGAAATATAAGCTGGTTTAAGGTGTGTGTGTGGGGGGCGGAGAGATAGAGAGACAAAGAGGTGGAGGGGGGGGTGGGGGTGTGTGGTTGTAGGGACAAACAAGCAGTGATAGAAGCAGATCATCAAAAGATGTCAACGACAATAGTACAATAGAACAACCATTCAGTTGGGATATGATATGTGTCCATACTGAGGTTAAAACAATGGAGCCCAATGCACTCAGACGCCTTATAATGAGTTATGTTGCTCACCATGCCACTATGAACAGTTTCTGGGTTCTGGTATGTGCCCAATGAAAGCTCAAATCAGCTCCTGCGAGTTGCTTAACTCTTCTGTGGGGAGGATAAGCAGGGCCTGTTTGAGGTGTTGTCTGCAAGGTGTTACTTTGCTAACTTTGCAGCACTCTTGATGATTAATTGACATGGCTGATTAATGAGATCTAGAGTTGCTTTTGGGCTGGGATTCTTCCCACTTGGTTCCAGATAATCTTGCAAATAAATTCCCTAATTGGTAAGGAAGTTCTATGTATGACAGCAGTGCTTTGTTCTGGCAAGCTGTATAGTTTTAGCAGGTTCAGCTCCAGCACAAATCCCTAAGCTTTGTCTGTTTCCAAAGTACAACAAAGCTCATTGGCTTAGGCAGATGAGGGTGGATGCCCTATGAGGAAAGAGAGTACACACCAAACAGAAATGTTGAATTTCTCTGTAGGTAGCTTGGTTTATAGACTCTTAAGCATGGTGATGGGTTTTGGCTCCAGTCAAGCACCTGACAGACCAAATAAAATAAAAATGTTGCTACTATTTTCCTGTTTGCACCTGAAGATTTATATTGGTCCATATTTCTGTGATCTATTTGAAAGCAAAAGGATTGTAGTCCTGGCAAGGCGAGGACTTGGCAAAATCATTCAGAAAAGCCAGGGCTACGGTCATTCTAAAATATATCTTAAATTATGATATAACTGGGTGCTGACTGATGATGTGCCCATCGTCAATATGATCTGTATTTGTAATTGACAGGACAGTAAGAGAGAAACCTGCTGTCCCTGAAATTTTATCGTTTGCCCATCATTTGCACTCAAATTAAGCTAAGTCTGTCAAAAACAGGGAAAAAAATACTTGCATGACTTGTCAAATCATGATCACAGGCTTTGAATGTCCACAAGCTTTATCTGAAAAAATCAGCTTTCACTGGAGAGAATAGAGAACACTCTTCTCATTTGTTCTGCCTTTCAGACAGAGAAATTCTTTCTCTTTTGGCACTTCTGTCACAGATGACAAAAAAGCCTTGCATTTATATAGCGATTTTCACAACCACTGGCCGTCTCAAAGCATTTTACAGCAAATGAAATATTTTTGAAGTATAGTCATCTTTGTAATATAGGAATGTGGTGACTGATTTGCACACAGCAATTCCCACAAACAGCAATGTGACAATGAACAGATATTTGTTTTTTGTGATATGATTGACAAATAAATATTGACCAAGACACTGGAGATAACTCTTTTGCTCCTCTTCAAAATAATGTCTTGGGATCTTACACACCCACCCAGTCAGGCAGACGGGGCCTCTGTTTAGCATCTCATCCGAAAGACAGCACCCCCTACAATGCATTACTGCTTTAGTGCTGCACTGGAGTGTCAGCCTTGATTTTTGTGTTCCTGGAGTGGGAATTGATCCCAGGATCTTGTGGCTTAGAGGCAAGAGGCAAGTGAGCCATGGCTGATCTTTACCATAAGGTTTACTATTGGTCTTCCCATGTATGTCTTTATGATAGAGGAAGCAGGTGACAAAGGAAATTGGAGAGTAATGCAAGATAAAGCTACACCAAAGGAGAAGAGCAACCAGGAGGTAGAGTTTCACAGACGATGCTGTTCATTGATGATGTCTCAGAAAGTAGTCAGTTTAAGGAAACAAATACGTATGGAGTGTGTACCAGAAGCTGGAGGCCTGAAGCTCATTTAAAATTGGATCTTAAGCCTCATTTTAATAATTATGGCAGCAGAGCCTGTCATGTCTCTGGGAATAGCTTACCACTTTGCTCAGTCTAAGTTGGGATGATTGCCTCATTGTAGCCCTAAGGGTATGTACCGGAGACAGGTAGGGAGGAGAATGAGAATGAGAATGAGGCTTAATTATGTCTGGCAACAGCCTGCAGTACTGTGCTGGAGTCAGGAGGAGCACTCCTGTTCCTCACAGCTTCACATAAAGGTAAGTTTAAAAAGACTTAAGTGCTGGCCTCCAGCGATCCCTTTGAGGACCTTTTGTTAGGCCACATGCAGGCCAAATAATCCTGAGAGCAGGCTCCACACATCTCTGCTAAGTTTCCAGAAGGGAGTCCTTAAGTAGATGTTAGGCCCTCGTAAACGTATTCAAAGAGTCTGTTTTACATAGCTTCTAGGCATGCCTGGAAACCACGTTTACTAACACGGCAGTGCTTGTAGCACAGACAGAGATCAAGCATGGGACATTATGCTCCAAAATTGGTCCTCTTTGCCTCTGTCTTTCATCTGGAAAATAGACAACAAAGGAGCCAATTTATCCTCTCTTGGTGCCTGCTCTGCTCAATGTTGCTTAATTTCCAAGAGAATTCCTGAAACCGGTGCTATGCCCTATATTGACATATGCAAGAAGCCTAATGCCTATGTTAGTGTGACTAACAGTTTTAAAACTCCATGTTGTCAGTTTTCTGGAGTGAATATGCTGTGCTATGTGATACAAGTGAGAGGGCAATATGAGCAAAAATACACCAGAATGATGTGATTAGCAGAGTGGTATTACAAGATTGTCTAGTGTGATACACAACTGGGTTACAACATCTTGTGTGTATATTGGAGTAAGCTTGTGTTTCTGAATGTGGCGTACAGTTAATCATTATATATTATAAAACAGAATAGTTTGTACAGACCATTCAAATTAATATGTGAATGAATAATTAGAAAAATAATACAAATGTGTGATTATCTATTTTCCAGAAAACACCACAATACGCTTCCATATAATTGCATCAAAATACATTCTTCAGCTAATCAGACCTTGTTAGCCAATCTCTTTTATTTCTGAAACAATTTGAAGAATTGTAATTGTACTACATAAGTAGATTATATTTTATATATG
The DNA here is from genome assembly GCF_017639515.1 of Carcharodon carcharias. Taxonomy (NCBI): domain Eukaryota; kingdom Metazoa; phylum Chordata; class Chondrichthyes; order Lamniformes; family Lamnidae; genus Carcharodon; species Carcharodon carcharias. The sequence goes on from NC_054468.1 coordinate 168,306,849, forward strand.
CATATAATGATGTGTGTATATAACTGTTTTATATATATACGGACTCCTGGTTTGCTCATCACATTTCAGATGGGGATTCAAGATTGTACAGTGTTGAAAAACTTAATTCCAGAGAATTAGATGGCAATACACTTTAAAATGGTAGAACATTGAAGCTGATATTGTATTAACATGAAGATTAAAAATTAAAGGAATAAATTAGAGAACTTGCAAAATGCATTATTGTTTATTTTGCAATTATACAATTACTGCAGGAACAAATTCATAGAAACCAATACAAGCTATTACAATACAAGTCACTGACAGAAATGGAAAGTTGCAGACGTGTTGGATGCTGTGCCACTGCAAAACTGACCCCCAATAAATTTGAAAAGCTATGGAATTAGTCATGCCTCCCAAGCAGCACATCCATCTCATAAAAATAAATTTTGTGCCACTTGCTTCACCAGTAATGGCCCTCAGGTAAATGCTGGGTAGGTGTGAGTGGTGGTTGGTGGAAGATTGTGGGAGGGGTGCTGATCTTGACTATCAGTGACTGTCAGGAGTGCTGTGAGGCTCGGAGATGTTATCCCTGGCTCCACATAAATTTAAATAAAAGTTTAACGTAGCTTTCTGGTGTCCTCTGCTCCACTGAGAACAAACCAATTTCCCAAGGAGTCCTAAAACAGGCATTAGATCTCTCATTACCACAGGCAAATGTCCTAATAGTTTTTGGTGAGTATTTTCAGGCATTCATGGGATGGAGGGCAGAGCCTTGCAAAATCATTCATATTTGCCCTTGATATCTGATCTGGAATGGGCTCAATGATGATCAGTTTCTACCCCATTCTTTGTAGAGAATGAATGGCTGTTGTAAATTCAGTTAAACAATCTCTCCTGAACCATTTCTTGAGGAAAGTAATACATTTTCTTGAGCCATATCTTTACTTAAGATTGTATAACTTGCTATATTTTAGTAAAGTACCAAATTCTCCAATTCTATATTCCTGGGACTAACAAGCGGGACATATCAGGTAATTGTGCTTTCCCAGCCCATGAACTTCACAGTGTTAATTTTAAGAATGATAAAATTTGTATATATAAGAACATAAAACATAAGAAATAGGAACAGGAAAAGACCATTCGACCTGTCAACCCTGCTCCACCATTCAATGTGATCATGGCTGATATTGGGTTTCAACTCCACTTTCTTGCCAGCTCCTCATATCGCTTGATTCCCTGACATTAAACATATATCTACATCAGGCTTAAATATATTCCATGATGGCACATCCACAACTCTCTGGGTTCGAGAAATCTAAAGATTCACAAATTCACAACCCTTTCAGTGAAGGAATTTCTCCTCATCTAAGTCCTAAATGATTGGTCCCTTCTCCTGAAACTGTGCACCCTTGTTCTAGATTTCCCAGCCAGGGGAAACAACTGCCTGGATTTTTGTGAGGTCTTGGGGACTCCACTGCATATCCAAAATGGTGTACAGACCCCGTATATGGAAGTCCCACTCCCATATCCAGAGGAAAGCATTTATGCCGGGAATGGGATAACATGGGCAGGACATGACTCACATGTGGGAAACCCAAACTCAGCAGGGCCATTTGAACTCAGTCCTGAGTTCAAATAGACCCAATTTTTGCTTATCCTGCAATGGGTGAGTTATGATTTTTTAGATGTTCTTAAAGGGCAGATAAGGTCTGTAGTCTGTCAAGCCCTATTTAAATCCCTGCATTTTAAATGCTTTTTAAAAACTGCCAGCCGGTGTCTTATAGTTGAAAAAAATATGTTCTAGCACTTTCAATTTGTTTGTTGACTTAGCCTTCCACAACCTATCGTTATCACAGTGGGAGCCTCTAAGTTCACAGTTTGATTGACAGCTCAAAGAGATTATGAAAGGATTAGCTGTCATTGATGTGGGGTTATGAATACAAATGTTTTTTTTTAATCAGGGTTAAGGACTTGTAGGAATTTAAATTGTTGAACGGGCATTCATGAATATATAGTGAAGTCTGTGATTGATAGAACATTATTTTATTTCATCTCAGCATGGATGTTGGGGTCTGCCAATCATGGATACTGGATGAGTTTGCAAAGTGGTTTTAAGGCGCCACGTATGTGGGTGGGGGTATGGATTGGCATATTTGGGCATGGTAAGTGGGTGGGGGAATTGAAGGCGTGTGAGGGATAAGGGCTAGGGAATCTGATGTTTTAGAAAGCTATTGGGACCAAGTACCAGAGAACCAAGTTGAACCTTTTAACTAGCCTGCTTTAGCACTTGGCAGCCCTCATGGCTTCCTCTGATCAGTGTACAGCAGTGGCGGACCTGAATCTATCCCGCACCCATACCCACACCTACATCCGCTTACTGCCTCCAAAATGAAGATCTTGCCACTCGGGATGCTTTTTCCTGAGGCAGGTGCAGTGTTCCAGGACAATTCCTGGCTCTGTGCAACCATATTGGGAGTGAAAATTCAGGCCAACATCTCAATATCTACCCTGTCAAATTACTTCATAATTGAATGGTTCAATGAGATCACCTCTCATTCTTCTAAACTCCAGAGAATATAGGCCAAATTTACCCAGCCTCTCATCATAGGATAACCCTCTCATCCCAGGGACCAATCTAGTGAACTTCCACTGTATTGCCTGCAATGCAAGTATATCCTTCCTTAAATATGAAGACCAAGACTGCACACAGTTTTCCAGGTGTGGTCTCACCAAAGCCCTGTACAATTGAAGGGAAACTTCTTTATTTTTGAATACCAATGCCCTTACGATAAAGGCAAATATGCCATTTGTTTTCCTAATTGTTCACTGTACTTGCATAAGAACTTCCAGTGTAACTTCTATGAGTACATCCATGTTTCTCTGAACATCAATATTTACAACTTTCACACTTCTAAAAATATGCTGCTTTTCTATTCTTGCAACCAAAGTGAATAACTTCACACTTGCCCTTATTATACTCTATATGCCACCTTGTTGCCCATTCACTTAACCTGTCTTTAACTCCTCAAGCTTGCATTGCCACATGGCTTTGCATTGTTAGCAAAATTAGATACATTACCCTCTGTCCCTTCCTCTAAGTCATTAATGGATTAGAGGGAGGTGGTGTCATAGTGGTAATGTCACTGGGCTAGTAGTCCAGAGGCCTGGGCTAGTGTTCTAGGGACATGGGTTTAAATCTCACCATGGTGTCTGGTGGAATCTAAATTCAAGTAACAAGATATCAAATCTCAAGCTAGTCTTAGTGATGGTGATAATGATTGTTGTAAAAACCTAATTGGTTCACCAGTGTCCTTTAAGGAAGGAAATCCATTATCAATACTTGGTCTGGCTACATGTGCCTTCAAATCCACAGCAATGTGGTTGATTCTTAACTGCCCTCTGCAATGGCTGAGCAAGTTCAAGTTCAAGAACAATATGGAGTGGGCAATAAATGCTGGCCTTGCCAGCAATGTCCATATCCCACGAAAGAAAAAAAAAGACCTCAGCACTGATCCTTGCGGCACTCTACTAGTCATATCCTGCCAATTTGAAATTACCCATTTATCCCTATTCTTAGCTTCCTGTCTGCTAACCAATCCTTTATACATGCTAATATGTCACCCAGACTCCATAAGCTCTTACCTTGTGTATTAACCTTTTTTGAGGCATCTTATTGAATGCTTTTTGGAAATCCTTGGCCTGAATTTTGCACTTGTTGGGCATGCGCAATTGGCAGGCCTGGGAGCAGATGGGAAATGGTCCCCTGACTGCAATTGGTCCCCTACTGCAATTTCACGCTGCTTGGCCAATTAACAGCCCTCCAGTGTAAAACATGCTCTGAAGGCCGACAGCTGCCTCAGGAAGCTTCAGACCTCCAAATAATAAATGGAAGCACAGAAATACTGCAAAAAATGTCCATGCAGCACAATCAAACACCTGAAAGCATACCTCAGAAAAATGCTGTCCCCAGATATTTTTTATTTTATATCCTAACGGATATTAAACCCCACTCTTGGATGAGGTTTCATCAAAAGTTTAAAGGCTGCCTGGGTGATTGACCCATTCCTCAACCATAAGGTTGGATAGGCCACGAAAAATCGCTTACAATTGCATCACTAATGAGCTTAATTGCCCACTTAATTGTCAGTGGGCACTCTTCCAACTACCACACATGCCCACTAAGTGAAATATTGCATGTGGGCGCAATGAAATAGGGATGCTCACCTGACGTCATCTTGTGTGACTTCATGACCATTTAGGTCGGGCGTGTACCTGCCCATGGGATGTAAAATTCTGGCCCATGGTTACTTCATCCACTGGTTCCCCTTTTTCTACCTCACTGTTTATACCCTCAAAAGACTCTAATAAATTCATCAAATTTATTATCAAAGGTTTCCCTTTCATAAAATGATTAAAATTATTCTAATCATACTATGCTTTTTAAAATGCATTGTTAAGACTTCCTTATTAAGAGATTTCAGCATTTTCCCAATGATTGATATCCGGTCTGTAGTTTGCTGTTTTCTCTCTCCTCATTTCTTTATATTTGCTCATTTTCAATCTGCTGGATTTCAGAATCTAGGGAGTTTTGTAAAATCACAGCCATGCATCCCCTATCTCTGTTGCTATCTCTTTTAGACACCTTGGATGTAGGTCATCAGGTCTGAGGGATGTCAGGATTTAGTCCCTCGTGTTTCTCCACTATTTTTCCTCTGCTGATATCAATTTCCTAAATTTCCTCACACTGAGTAGCCCCTAGGTTACTCTAGTTCTGGTATGTAACTTGTGTCTTCTACTGTGAAAACGGACGCAGAGGCCCAGATTTACGTGGAGTCATGAGGACTCCTTGGAACTTTCAAAATGGTGGGTGAAACCCGGATGTGGAAGTCCCAGTCCCATTTCCAACAGATCCAATTTTTGCCAGAAGGGGGAAGGGGCAGGCAGTGATTCACACATGAGGGAAACACAAACTCAGCAGGGGCATTTGAACTCAGTGTGGAGTTGAGACAGACTCCATTTTGACTGCTGCAATGGATTTAACCCACAGTATGGGAGTCAAAAATTTATATAGGAGACGTAAGGGCTCTTGAAGGGTAGATAAGGTCTTTTTCGACTGTTATAATCTGAAGGTTTTTAAATCCTCTGCTCTTTAAACTTAAAAAAATAGCTGCAACTGTCGGAGTTAACAAAAAACAGTCATACATAATGTAGCATCTGTCCGAGCAATTTCAAAATTGTTGACTTTTACCTAAGGGTAGTTTATGAATGATTGGCTAACTTTGACAAGCTACAATCATCTCAACAGGGATTCTGGCTTCAGAATTTGACTGACAGCTTAAAGAGCCGATGGTATGAATAGAAGTATGCTTCTTTTTATATGTGATTAACCATTTGAGTTGTAAACGCATGATTTGGCATGGAGGGTATAAGGGGCCATGGGAGTGTGTGGTAGCATGGGTTGGCATGGAGGGCATGAGAGGCCATGGGGATGGGTAGAGGGTAATGTGGTGACTCTCTGTGGAGAATATTGTCTCATAGGCCAAGTTTTTCACCATGATGGGGAGCCTCTCCATTGTGGTAAAAATGGTGGACAAGCTCAGAAATTCTAAGTCCCACACCCAAAGGCGGTGCTTCCTATTTTTGCGTGGACGGGACAAGAGTCGGGACCGGGTTTGCACATGCCCAGTTTATAGCCATTATAGCCATTTAAATCATCAGTTGCCTCCACTGAAGTGGGATTTTGGCAGGCCAGGAGTGTGAAACCTGACATGTGTAGATTATGCCAGGTAAGAGCTGGTTTGAACTTGGTGGATTCATTTAGAAAGTCAGGGGACTCCTTTGCAGAGGTAAGGTAGCCCTCTGAATATGGTCCAGGGAGACCTTTGGGAGAGGTAAGGCACCCTTTGGGATTGTTAAATGTAAGCATGATTGTGCGCAAAATGTGCATAAACTCATAGAAACTGTCAAAGCTATCAAAGAACTGTCAAACTGTCAAAGAACTATTAAAAAATCACTGGAACTGTCAAAACTCATTGCCTTAAACTGTTGATGAATTTAACTCTGATGGGTTTTAAATTTAAAAAATAACAGACTGGAGTTTTAAAAAAAAGGTCCTTCATATTGCATGATGATGGATCCTACCCCCGAATTGCTTATGGACATATTGAACTTTTAAGTAAGATGTGGTTTTTTTTAATAAAAGGACATACAAGCAAAAGCTGGCTGAGACTGTAAGGTAACCACTTGCTGGAAAATTCCTCTGTGGTTTTCTTGATGAACTAGCTCAGAGGGAACAGAATGTCATGCCTAAAAGGTGTGAGATGGCCTACTTCTGACAGAGGCACTTCAAAGGAAAAGATACAATGCCAACTGAACTATAATTTCCTGTGATTGCAGAGATAATGGAAAGTGATTACCATCTCAGCCAAAACCACCTCTTGTTGAGTTATATTCCATACTGTGAACATGAACTGAGTTGAAAAGGAAACAGATCTGGCCGAAAGACATGTTTGTTTTGTCCATTCCAAAAATACCCAAGGAAAAGGTTTAAAAAAGCCAACTGCAACCCTAGTTCTATGGGCTGGTCTGGTGTTCTGTTCTGGTGTGTGCATGTACTGTGAAGGTCACAGCTGAAGAACATCAACTGGGGATATGCAGGTCCCTTGTGTGCTTGCAGGTAAAAAAAGTATTTTCTCTTTGATTGCTGGAAGCAAGTCACAACTCAGCAAAGCCAGAATCAAAAAGGAAACAGGACAACTCCTTTCAGCTAACCTGCAGAACCAAGAATCCCCAAACCAATTGATCAACTGCCAAAGTTAGCAGTACTGGGATCATCCCAATGAAACGGCTGCAACATTTCACCATCTACTCCTCGTGGACAAGCCACAGGACTGATTCATATATCCTTTGTTTTACTTTCATTTTTGGACTCAATTTCTCATTTATAATCTGCTTGTATATGTGGTGCGTTTTTATTATTTTTTTCTCCCATTTTAGTAACTAATAAACCCATGCTTTCTTTGACTCAAGGTAGTCTGGTTAAATTGGCTCCTTTTAAAACATAAATACATTTGGACTGGGAAAAGGTATCCATGGGGAAATGGATTTTTTTTAAATTAACCTCATTGCGACCAACCAAGGGGCTTGAATAAAGAAAGGGAGCCAGTTCATCCCTCCTCACCTGGGAGCACAACAATTTGGGCTACCTCATCCGTGATCATAACAAATTGTGGGGGAACCTTGCCTGGGGACCAGTTGTGACAATATTGCAAACTGCCTGTTGACACAAACCTGAGGGCTTTCATTATAGGATTTGTCTGCAATGATTAATTTGACAAGCTAACATTATCACAGTGGGGTGTCTGTTAAGTCAACTGTTTAATTGACAGCTTCAAGTGGTTATAGATTGTTGGTTTTCATAAGAGGCTAGTTGAAGGAATTTCTATATATTGAATTTATTTTTCAATGAGAGTGCTCTTTTAATAATAATGGGGAGAATTTTCTCCCCGTTGGCGGGGCTGAGGGCACAGGCAGACACACAGCTGATCACCACCATTTTACGTGGGCGGGAATTCTCCTGACTCTGCACACCCAACCCAGGAGTGAAAATTGGGCCATAAGCTCACTGGCAATTTCAGAAATAAAATGTTAGGACGAATTGTATTGGATTACTGCCCATGGTGGACAATTATTCAAAATAATAGTTGCTATTAATTTCATTTTAAAACATTTTGTTGTGAGGCGGGCGCTACTGACAAAGATGTTTTTAGTACCTTTTGGTGTGGGCTAGAGGTCAAAATCTGCTGGCGGGGGAGCACACAATCCAGCTTCATGTCTCAGTAATGTCTATCATGTCATACCATCTAAGTTGAATTTGTGTCTGAAATTCGTTCATTTTCTTCCTACACTCCATACTTTTGTACAAAGAGCACTTATTTGGGCCACATACTCTAACCTGTCCTTTTGATCTAATGTTCTTCTCATGCTTCTTATTTCTCTCTCCTGGTTCAATTGTTTTACACCTTTTAGTTTTCCTATGATACCTGAAGCACAATTTCTGACTTTTACTTTACTCTGTTCCTTCTTGTTTGTTTTCAAATTATTATCTGTATAAGCTTTTCCACCTGCTCCTTCTTTCTGCACCCTTCCCCAACCCCCACGGCCATTTACTAATTTAAAGTCCTTGTGCTGCCCTATTTATCCTTTCTGCTAGGATCCTGGTCCCAACCCAGTTCAGATGATGCCTGTCCACTGGTACAATGCCTTCCTGTCCTAGTACCAGCATCAGTGGCCCCCTCTTTCCCATAACATTCCTTCAGCCATGTGTTCACCTCCCTAATCTACTTATCCCTACACTAATTTGTATGCAACTCAGGTAATAATCCAGAGACTATAACCCTTGATGTCCTGTTGCTTAATTTAGTTACAAATTCCTGGTACTCTCCAAACAGGATGTCTTGCCTACTTTCCCCTGTACTGTTGGTCTCAACATGGATCACAATGACTGGATACTCCCCCAATAACCTTGCAGGACAGTTTGAAATGTCCCTCACCCTGGCACTGGATAGGCAACATACCACATGGGATTTTCGATCCATTACAAAGAATGCTATCGGTCCCTTTTAATCGTTGAATCCCTCACAACTTCCACAATACACTTCCCTCCTCTTCCACCCGCCCCACCATTTGGACAGCCTCCTGCTTCAAGGTACCATGGTCCGCATTTTGGCTATCCTTCCAAAAGTCTTTATCCTCACCCTCACATGTAGCAAAGAACGTTGTACTTGTTGGTCGGATCTGTTTCTGCAGGTCCTCATTCTCTATCTCACCTGGGATCACCTTATCCTGCACACCAACCCTGTTCTGAACCTGGACCATGCTATGAGGTGTGTCCGAAGTCTGGGGCAAAATGCTCAAATACAGCTGTTATGTTTTGGAACGTCTCCAAACATGTACACATTACAATAGCATGTGGGCAGAATTGGAATATTCTTCTGATTGAACCTTTCACTTAATTTTATCACAATATGTATAATTTTAGTTACTTACTATGTGAAAATTCAAATCGTTAGGCATTCACTCACTAAAGTACTGAAGTTAGTTAACAATCGAGTCTTCAAGTTAATTGCAGTATGATAACTTAATATATTTAGAGTCAATTATACTATAAAGTTTTCCATATACATATTGTCATAAGATGATTTAACATTGTTATTTATTGCTGATAGTCAATAAAAAAAATTCCAAAAATATATATGAAAGTGAATTTGCAGAGCACAGTTTTGATGAACAAAACATAGATCTAAAAACACAATAGCTGGAATCATTTAGGCCTAATTGAGTGTTGAACCCTTCAGACCCCCTAGAATTAAAGGATTTTCTTTCTGTAAAATCCTGCAACCTTTTAAAAAGTGTCAGTAAAACTTATTGTAAATCTACGTACAGGTAATTCTCTCGGTTCCCACTTGTAATTTGGAAAAATTCTAATTATCTATGTTTGAAATTCATGAGTTTCTGAGAACGTCACTCAAATTCCCCCTGGGCTACATGCTTTGAAAATGATAGGGTGGGGGGTGGGGGGGGGGTCACAGGTTCTCCAAGAATGTACAAGTCCAGGATTTAGTGAGGTAAGTAGGTTTCCATTCGTACTATTACAATATCATCTCATTCTAGTAATATGTTAATCCTACCCTGCCATCCACAGAATGTCATTTTAGGTGCTATTCAAAAAAGTGAAAGGTATGCTACACAGTAGCTGATTTACAGAGTTACTCTATTAAAAGAATAAAGGTTGATATTTCTCTTTAAAGAAGAACAGGAGAATTAGTGAAATCATATTCTTAGAAATTGCACATATGAAAACCATGCTTTCCATAATATTCTACAAATTGGTTGCCACTTTGGAGAAAAATAGGTATTATCCTGTTTTGCAGTAACATAAGAATCTCACCCCCAATTCCTTATAATGAGATTTTTTGAATTCTAGTGGATGAACGCACTGAAATGTATTTTTCTATTATTTCAATGAGGCTTCCAATGCCTCTGTTAAAATAACAGACAAAGGAATTTCATATGAATGTATTAGGCATTCATACACCAGTATTCAAAGAACCTAAATTCAAGGTATAAGTGTTTTATCAGAGGTCATGTCATTTGTGTGTGTTATAATGAGGAACCATTATATTGCAGAAAACCCATTTTTTCAGTTTATAAAATGCATTTTGTTTAGTTCAGCTTAATTTTTGAGGTTATTAAAAAGACTGCAAGAAGGCTGACCTGATAATTCAACAGCAATTAAGTTGCAAGTGATTTATAGTCAGAGCAACTAATGCGATATAAACTGTAACTTATAGTTCTTCATTATAGCACACACTGTTTAACATTATGAGAAGTAAAATATAGCTGCATGATTTTAAATATAAAATGTATCTTGCATGAGTTCTCAGCACTGTCACTGTGAGTAATGCATTTCTCACAATATTGATTGCTTTTAATTTTAATAACGTTGCTATGAAATAGGGAAAATATTTCATAAAGTATTTCATACAGATGATATTAACATAGGTGGTGTAAATTTAATGAATTGATGCCTGCAGTCACATATAAGGTAAGATTTTCAGTGTTTGAATAAGAGTTATTAAATTTTCTATAGTTCAATACATTTTAAAGAAATTCCTTCCATGTATTTTTGGCAGGTGACTATTGGAAAGATTTCGACAGCTTCAGAATGAAAGAATATATTTAATTTTAATTGTTTTCAATTGTGTCTGAAAAGACGGAAAAGGGTAAACTTTGCAGTCCCAATGCCAGCGACAGTGTGGAACCTAACAACATTTATCTTACACTGTTAAGTTGAAGGACAAGATTTGCTTAACAAGCAGCCATTAAAGGTTAAGAGATTAAGACCCATGGCACAGGACACCACCAGGGCATAAAATAACAAAGCAGTGATAAGGTGCCACCAGGCATAGATTACATTAGTTTAGCACCCTCTGCTATTTGACAAAAAGGCATGGAAATTTAGCCTCACACGAAAGCGGACCACAAGGTTTGGGATTGCTGCTGCACGCACCTGTTTACTTGGTTGCAGGGACCTCAAGGAATGGGTGCTGAGATCTCATAGTAATGAGGCAAGTGTACCTTCCTGAATATGCAGCTGCACTCAGATTGACCCAAACAAGCACTGGCTCAGCAATTGGTACCACACATATTTTAGAGAGAAGGTTGAAAAGATATTGGCCTGAAATATTAACTCTCCTTCTCTCTCCACAGATGTTGCCTGATCCGCTACTTTCAGCATTTTCTGTTTTCATTGCAAATTTCCACCATCCTCAGTATTTTGCTTTTGTTAAGTAATTCCTCATGTTGCTTCTGGTTCTTTTGCCAACATGTCCTGTGCCCTGATTATTGACGGCATTGGAAACAGGTTTTCTTTATTTACTCTCTCAAAGCCCTTCACAATTTTAAGCACCTTTCTCAAATCTTCTCTCAGCCTTCTCTGTACTAAGGAGATATAAATATGTTGACTGAAGATAGAGAGTATTTATGACTTGTACTTTCTTTCTACCTGCTATTCATTTACTTCAGAACAATGGAATGATTTTTCTTTAATTTGTTTCAGGGTGTCAATACTGTTGGCAACACATTTATTGCCCATCCTTCATTGCCCTGAGAAAGTGGAGGTGGACCTTCTCTTTGAATCACTGTGTTCCTTGTGGTGATGGTGCTGCTGCACTAGTGTTAGGTAGGGTATTTTAGGACACTGATCCAAAACCTACTGACTGCAGTCAGTCAGAAGTGTTCTCTAATATCACTGGAAGCGTTAAGTTATTCATTTATATGTTTCTGTTTTCATCTCTAATGTCTCACTCTGTTTATTCCCACCAAGTAGAAATTACTAATCTGAAAAATATCTTAATTATGAAGAACTGGATCTATTACATGAATGTTAGGTTTATATGTTTTAATTTATATGTTTTAATATAACCACATCTATGTATAAGGCCTTAATTATTACTGGGAATCATGTAGGATGAAGGCACAATTAATTGTAGTGTAACAAAGCAAATTTGTCTCAAAGGAAATTAATCTTCATTGCTCTTTCCATCCCTGGTATTGCCATTATCAACCATGGAGCCTCTTTTACATTTTGTGTAAATTATATTCACTTCTTTCCTCTATCACCAATTCCCTTTTCCTTTATGCTTTTCATTTCTTTTCCTTAATTACTTTCTGTTTTGATCTGTTTTTTGAGGTGGTGAGTTAAGTGCAAGCAGCACTACAAGCAATAAAAATAATAAATCAGGGTAAATGGATGTCAAAATATAACTCTCCTGGCTCTGTTCAAGGCAATATTCTTACAGTGTGCCACCGAAGTCTTTGGCTAATAATATCATTTATTATAAAATTAATGTAGCAATGCCATGAATATGACTGCATTCTGCTTTGCTTAACATCTGTTTAAAACTGCAGTCCCCCAGAGTTTTTATTATAAAAATCCCGAAAAAGCAAAAAATCAGGTAATTCAAAACCATTCTACTTAAACGTTGAACGACTTGATATGTTGGTATTTCGAACTGAAAACCTCCAACCTCTGTGACTTTTAGTCATATCATGCGTTGTGACATCATCACTCCATGAGTTGCCTGTCACAGAAGATCACACACAATGATGACATCATCAATCTGCAATCTGTCTATCACAAAAGAAAAGTTGTCACAATTATTCCATTGTCTCTAAGCTGTTCGTTATAATTGATGATGCATTTACTTAGCAGTATACAATAAGCTTGTAGACAACTCTCCATATCTGCACACTGCCTAATACAGAGCTAACACAGACCATTGGTAAATTATACTTACAATGCCTTAAAAATTAGAGATTGTCTGTCAAAAATATTAAAATTCATTTTTATTACATTTCCTGTTTTACCCATACAGAATAAATATTGTAAATGGAGAAGGAAGATATGTTGTACAATAAAAAACTAATTCAATACTCATTGGGAAGAAGATATGATTGAACAGCAGTAATATACTCACAGGGAAAATTATGGTCCTTTTTTGATTTTTAATTGAATCATTTCCAACACTATACCTTAATAAAATACATTATGCTCCCATAAGCACATCATTGCTTTATTGAAGACTGCTGGAAAATAATTATAGTTTCTAGAAAATAATTAGTTTGTCTATTGAGGCTAATTCAGTGGAGAATGCTAAATTATTTTGACCTGTATATTCATTACCAGTGTCAACATCGTTTGGAATGGAATTTATAATAGAATAACAAATGTAACAAAAACGGAGACTTCAAAGTCCACACAGATCTGTAGAATACTGGATGAAAGGCTGCTCTTTGCTGTGTGGTACAGAGAGATGAGCACCATTACCATGTCAGAGAAGGATGAAACTGCTGTTGTTATATTGCACAATGCATTTAGGTCATATGCTTATTCTAGGCCAATAATTGGGAGGAGGTGATGGGGTAGTGGTATTGTCACTGGACTAATAATCACCAGATCCAGGGTAAATATTCTGGGGACCCAGGCTCAAATCTCACCACAGCAGATGGTGGAATTTGAATTCAATAGCAGAATTTTCAGTTTGACCTGTGGGGGGGGTGGGCCCCACATGTCTGTGTGTAAAATGACGTGCATTGACATCAGGCAAGTGTCCTGATGTCACTGTGCGCCATCATGATATTTCGCTGGGCGGACAAGCAATGAAGTCTGACGTGCTTATCATTGATTAACGGGTCTTCAATCAATCTTCGGATGGACGCAGCAGGCAGGTGGGTAAGAGATTTTTCTATGCACCTCATCCACGGGCGGGATAAGAGGGCTCAGTGGGGTCGTCAATCTGCTTTGTGGAGTATTTATTGAAGAATGTATTTTAAACTTGTCTGTGTGATCTGTAATAGTTCAGAACGCATTCCAGCAGCTTTTTGTGTATTTTGAACCTTCAGGTCAGCACTCTGCAGTCATGAATCTTTAGCAGGCCTGCAGCTTTCCGGAAGCCTCCCCTTAGCCTGGGTATGGGATCTGACATGTCCACTGCAAGGCAGAAACTCTGAGGAGGAAGGGGGTGGGGGCTAGAAGGACGAGGAGGCCAGGAGTGCGAGTGCACATTCAGTCTCCAGGGAAGCCACCTTTGGGAGTACAGGCACAGGCATAAGTGACACAGGACCAAGAGGTGGTCCAAGGTGGAAGGAGCCAAAGGAGATGCCACTAACCTGCTGCCAGGATATACAGGCAGTGAAGCAGCTACCTCAATACATCTGAGGTACAGTGCCGAAGGAGGTTCCGACTATCAAGGGAGACAGTCAACTATATCTGTCAGATGATTGGCCCTGAGATCTCAGCTAACTGTGTGGATGGACACCCCATGCCAGTGGCTCTGAAGGTCACAGCTGCCCTCAATTTCTATGCCTCTGGCTCCTTCCAGGGCTCAGTGGGTGATCTTTGCGGTGTCTCCCAATCAACTGTCCACAATTGTGTCAAGCAGGTCATAGATGCTCTGTTCAGGCGAGCATTGACCTTCACCCACTTCCACTGGGACCAGGCAAGCCAGACACAGTGAGCCAGAGGCTTCGCGGCCATTGCTGGCTTCCTCCATGTCCAGGGTGCTATAGACTGCACACATGTGGCCATCAAGGCACCAGCAGGTGAGCCCGGTGTCTTCATCAACAGGGCTTCCACTCCATGAATGTGCAGATAGTGTGTGATCACAGGATGCTGATTCTACAAGTCTGTGCAAGGTACCCAGACAGCTCCCACGACGCCTACATCCTCAGGTACTCCCAGGTGCTGGGGCTCTTCAGTGCTCCAGCCCAGCTGGATGGATGGCTGCTGGGTGACAAGGGCTATTCCCTCAAAAGATGGCTCATGATGCCTCTCCGCCATCCAATATCAGAAGCTGAGCAGCGGTACAATAGGAGCCACGCTGCCAGAAGGGCTGTAGTGGAGAGAACCATCGGTCTTCTCAAGATGTGCTTCTGATGCCTGGTGTCTCGGTGATAGTGGTTGCATACGATGCTCTACACAATCTTGCACTGGAAAGGGGGGACACAATGGACGATGAAGACATCAACGCAGTGTCTGTGGCTGCACACGATGAGTTCAGCACTGATTCTGAGGATGAGCATGTACAGGGGAATACTCAGGGAGTAGACGCTGACCCGGGACTACACCAAGGAGGCAGGAACACCCGGGAGGCTTTAATCTAACGAACCTTCAGCTAGCACAACACAAATAGATCAGCAGGACCAGCCTCGCCTGGTGCATCCATATTCAACATCTACATGCAAAATCTGCCAGATCATTAGTAGGAACTAAGGGCCTTGGACATAAATTGACATTTTTCTTAAACATACACACGCAGAACAAACGAGCCACCCTCAGTGATGGTCACACATCTGAATTTTAATTTTTACATCAGATGTTCTCCCAATCGCAAACAATACTGTAAGCAAGCAAAAAAAATTATAAGGACCTAATCTTGAGCCAACACATAAGCACCAGTGAGAGACCCGTGGTGTGCCTAATGTGCCTTATATTTTCATTTGTGGGTGCTACATCTTGATGCTGCCCATTGCTCGGAGTGGCATCTGAGACAATCTGCTGACTCTGCTGTCCTGTTGGCCTCGATGACCTTGGCAGCTGTCTTCTGGCCCTTGGAGCCTGTGCTGGGCCCGCCTGGGAGGGAGCTGCCAGTTCCACAGCTGGCATCTCCCCAGTTATCCCAGCCTCACTGGATGATACGATCACTGGGAGGGGGTGGAGAAGCTGGTGCCCTCATCGGGAGCACCGTGAGAGGAGCCCGCAGATACAACAGGCAGCTGCTGCACCGACGTGATGTCGCCTCAGACCTCTCTGCTCACCGTGGATGGATGGGCAATGAGCTGGAAAGCTTGAAGCCCACACCATCTCCCACACCGGCACTGACCAGCTGTGGCCAATTCCGCTGTGAGGGCTTGCAAGTCCAATGTAATCCCAGGAGGACCTGATTATTCTCCTGGAGGCGCCTCTCCACGAGAGTAGCCACTCTCTCCATGGATGAAGCGTGACACTCAGCCACGAGGGTCACTGCATCAGTGATGCTCCGCGTGGACTCCTCCACCGCAGATACCAAGCGAAGCACAGCCTCATGTATCACACCCAGATGCTCCTGCACATCCGGCTGCTGCGTCATGGACAACTCCAGAGGCACATCATCACGCACCAAGTGAGCATGTGTCTGGTCCCCTGCAGTTCTCCGACTGCTGGTGCCAACGGCACTCTTTGTCTCTGCCAGCTCCTCCAGCGAATGTGAAGTGCCCTCCCCACTGTGCCCTGGGACCCTAGCCAATATTCCAATGCCTACCGAGGTGCTAGTATCTGCGCTGGCTGCCTCACAAAACTGGTTTGACGCAAGTGACACTTGAGGGCCCTCAGGTGTGAGGGGGGGCATCTGCAGCTCCTCCTGCTGGCCATGCTTTGGTGATGCTGAAATGAGCAACAAGGACAGTGGATCAGTTAGCGTGCACAAAGTGACAGACATCATCCCTTTTCCCCTGACTCATTATATGCTCAGCACTCCAGAACCAATGGAAACAAACATTGGTGGGGCGGTAAATAGTGAGGAGGATAGCCTTACATTACAGGAGGATATTGATGGGCTGGTCAGATGGGCTGATGAACGTCAAATGGAATTTAATCCAGATAAGTGTGAGGTGATGCACTTGGGCAGGACAAACAAGGCACGGGAATACACGATGAATGGTAGGACCCTGGGAAGTAACGAGGATCAGAGGGACCTTACTGTACATGTTGACTGGTCCCTTAAGGTAGTGGGGCAGGTACAAAAGGTGTTTAAGAAGGCATATGCCATACTTGCCTTTATTAGCCAAGGTACAGAATATAGGAGCAGGGAGGTAATGTTCCTACTGCAGAAAATGCTGCTTAGGCCACAGCTACAGTTCTGCGTGCAGTTCTGAAATGTGCTATATGGGAGGGATGTGATTGGAGTGGAGAGAGCACAAAGAATGTTTACCAGGATGTTGCCTGGCCTGGAGAGTTTGACTTATAAGGAGAGATTGCATAGACTGGGGTTATTTCCCCTGAAGCAGAGGAGATTGAGGGGGTACATGATTGAGGCATATAAACATATGAGGGACATAGATGGGGTCAACCAAAAGGAACTTTTCCCCTTGGCGGAGGGATCAGTAACCAGGTGGCATAGATTTAAGGTAAGGGGCATGAGATTTACAGGGGATGCGATGAGCAACCTTTGCACACAGAGGGTAGTGGGAATCTGGAATGCACTGCCTGAAAGTGTGGTAGACGCAGAAACCCTCCTAACATGTAATAAGTATTTGGATGTGCACTTGCGATGCCATGGCACAAAAGGCTATGGGCATACTGCTGGAAAATGGGACTAGAATACTTAGGTACGTGATGGTAATGGTAGAGTGGGGACTATGCCGGACCATGATGTTACAGACTGTGTTTGAGTACAATTCTCCTGCTACTGATGGCTCACAGCACCTCATGGATGCCCAGTCTTGAGTTGCTAGATCTGATCAAAATCTATTCCATTTAGCATGGTAGTAGTGCCACACAACACGATGGAGGGTATCCTCAATATGAAGGCAGGATTTCATCTCCACGACTATGTGGTGGTCACTCTACCGATACTGTCATGGACAGGTGCATCTGCAGCAGGCAGGTTGGTGAGGATGAGGTCAAATATGTTTTTTCCCTCTTGTTGGTTCCCTCACCACCTGCCGCAGACCCAGTCTAGCAGATATGTTTTTTTAGGATTCGGCCAACTCAGTCAGTAGTGGTGCTACCGAGCCACTCTTGGTGATGGACATTGAAGGCTCCCAGCCAGAGCACATTATGTGCCTTTGCCACCCTCAACCAACTTCAGCTGCTTCATCAATGACCTTCCTTCCATCATAAGATCAGAAGTGTGGATGTTTTCTGATGATTGCACAATGTTCAGCAGCATTCGTGACACCTCAGATACTGAAACAGTCCATGTCCAAATGCAGCAAGACCCGGCAATATCCAGGCTTGGGCTGACAAGTGGCAAAACACATTTGCGCCACACAAGCGTCAGGCCATGACCATCTCCAAAAGAGAGAATCTAACCATCGCCCCTTGTCGTTCAATGACATTACCATTACTGATCCCCCCACTATCAACTTCCTGGGGGCTTACCATTGAACAGAAACTGAACTGGACTAGCCATATAAATACTACGGCTACTAGAGCAGGTCAGAAGCTAGGAATCCTGCAACAAGTAACTCACCTCCTGACTCCCCAAAGCCTGTCCACCATCTACAAGGCACAAGTCAGGAGTGTGATGGAATACTTCCCACTTGCCTGGATGAGTGCAACTCCGAGAACACTCAGCAAGCTTGATATCACCCAGGACAAAGCAGCCCACTTAATTGGCACCGCATCTACAAACATTCACTCCCTCCACCACCGACGCACAGTAGCAATAGTATGTACTATCTACAAGATGCACTGCAGGAATTCACCAAGGCTCCTTTGACAGCACCTTCCAAACCCACGGCCACTGCCATCTAGAAGGACAAGGGATGGGAATACCATGACCTGGAATTTCCCCTCCAAATCAATCACCATCCTGACTTGGAAATAAATCGCTGCTCCTTCATTGTCACGGGGTCAAAATCCTGGAACTGCCTTCTTAACAGCACTGTGGGTGTACTAAACCACATGGACTGCAGTGGTTCAAGAAGGCAGCTTGCCACTACCTTCTCAAGGGCACCTAGGGATGGGTAATAAATGCTGGCCCAGCCAGCGAAGCCCACATCCCATGAATGAATTAAAAAAAAATTGACCGTGTAGCAAAAAAAAGTAGTTGTAAACAATGATGGCATTTTAGCATTTAGATTCTTTAAGTTTGGTAAATTCATTATCAATTTATTGAGAGGGTCCACAAATTTGACAATGGGTACAACACCTGCACAGATTGTGCACAGGCGATTTCATGGCTGAATTGGTGTGTTTTCTTCCATTTTCACATCCGAAATATAGGCACAAAGCATACCAATTTCTACACCTCAGTATATTCCATAAAATGGGAGATTCAAAACCCTTCCTCCCACATGAAAAATTCTTTTGTCAGTGTAATGGTGTTGCGTATTTTTACTACATTTTCTGTCATTTTTCCTATCCATAGTGGGCCTTCTTTCATGAAGTCCACCCTAAGGATTCTTTAGGAATAATGGTTTTCTGTCTACAGAAAGATGTAAGCCACTCAGATCTTAAACTGCTACAGCTATCACATCAGATTCAATAACATGAAATTTGTCCCCTTGGCGCTACATGTGCCAGTTTAGTGGCAAAATGGCACCTGAGCTGCTGCCACCCACTTCCAATGTGGCCCACAACAAACAGCATTTTGGTGAGGGCCTTATGTATGTGTATCTGAAGTACTCAGAGTAAGAAGATTGTGACTTCAATGTGTCTAACACTGATTAACACCAAGCCTACCATTTTGCATCCCTCCACTCCTTAAATATGCATTCAGCAGTTCAACCAACACCCCACCACCACCACTATTTAAAGGGATCATCAACAGCTTGTAGATCAGTTGCTCATTACTTTCCTTTGGCTCTATTTGAGTCTGTGGAAGTTCTGGGCATTTCGAGGAACTGCTAACAGTTGGTAAAGTCTGCAGGCAGTAGTGTTGCATGTGGAGAAGGTGCTTCTTCTGACCTGAAAGGGGGTCAGAGCACATTATTTGCTCCAAGTCATGAAGCTATAAGGCCAGTTCCCTTGGGCTGCAGCATAGGAGCAAGATGAAACAGGGAGAAAATAGGAGGACAGGCTGCTCGAAGGAGAAGGAGAAAAAGAGCTTTCAGCAGGAGGTGCTTTCTAGCTAGAGTCTTCTGGGAACACTGCTCTTACTTCCATCTAAGCCAAGAACAGTGTCTGCAATCCATGAAGGAGGTGGCTACAGAACTCAGCCATCTCTTGGAACTCGACCTGCAGCCTCAGCCCAGCATAAGGAAGGCGTTGTCAGTGACAATGGAAGTGATTTTGGCCTGCAATTTCTTTCTGACCGGGGTGGAATTTTCGCTCCCGCCAGCAGTTGTAATTGTGGGTGGGGGCACTAAATTTGACATGATGGAAAGTCAGTTTCCCGCTGGTAGGAAATTAGCTTGGAATTTTGTTCTGTGGGCATTGATTGCGGGTTAAAGACGGGTCCAGTTTCCCATTGATCTATGTTAGAAACCTCATTTGCATCTCATGAATGTTCATTAAAAGGCCAACTCACTAGAATCGCGTTCCCCTCTCCAATTTAAGTGTCCCACCAGCAGGTAATTAGAACAGTCTGTTTCCTACACCTGGTGAGCTTCAGTTCATCAACAATTTTGAGGTCAGTAGATGCTGTTTTCACCCATCTTTCAGAAGGTTGCTACGAGATTTCGGGTGCCTGTAGCACAAGCTGCACCTAGACTGGCATGGGAGGCAATACCAGACAGGAGTAAGGGGACAGAGGCAGGATTGCAGGGTGGCCAAGGAAAAGAGAGTAGTACTGAATGACTGTCTTGGGGGCAAGAGTTATAAGACTGTCCAGGGAAGAGTCCAAGACCGTCCTGGGGCTGAGGCCACATTGTCAGGGGCATATAGAAGAGATTGTCCTGGGCATGAGGCCACACTGTTGGGGGTATATTCAAGAGACTGTACTGAAGCTCTGTGGGCCATGTTATAGGGCTCTGCATGGCATGCTTGTCTTGGTCCGGATCCTGGGGAAAGGCCACTCTGTGCAGAGTCGGTTATGCAAAGTATGGGATGCAGGGTGTGCAGAGTAACCTTAAGACTTTGATCTTGGGAGTTAGAGTCATGGTACTGTGAGGCAGAGGGCACAGTCAGGGGAGGCACCTTAATTCTGTAAATTGGTAGCTGAAAAGTCATGGATATTGGATGATCTCATGAAAGGGGTGGGGGCAGTTCCTGAAAGTCAGGCTGCATGTGGCTTCGAGAAGGGGAGCAGTCGGGTCAACAAAGGACATGGGGACATCAATGTTAGAACATTCAATAGGGAGAACAAGAATATCGACATGGATAGTGATGGGTTCAAGGGAAATGGGGAAGGCTTGATAGTGACAGAAGGAAGGGGAATTAGGAAGCAATAAAGATGCAGGAGGCTGGGAGGGAGGTGGGGGTGGTGGTGATAGGGGGTGGTTGGAAGATGATCCTCCAGATGAATGTCATCAGCACCATTTTCGAGCTCACCTAATAATGACGCAGTTTGATAAACAAATTATAATACAGATTATATACAGTGAACAAACACCCATGCTGCAATTGCGCATTCAAAACTTCTTAATTTTTCGAACTACAGCTATGACCAGGTGCAGCCCCAACATCTGCAGCAGAGATGTTGGCAGAATGCTGACAGCTATTCCTTATTGTCTGAGTTGACTTTGGAAGGCATCCTCTGGAGGCCCAAGGCCTGGGGGTGGTCCTGCCTGCTAAGAGGTCCCTGTTCCTGGGCAGTTACACTCTCCTCGGCCTGACCTACTGCAGTTAATGGGATCACAGGCAGAGGGGATTTGGATCTGCAGTACACACTTGGGGTGTCCTGGGTCAATGGCCCCAGGATTTCTGGATGGTGCTTTACCTCACTTTGGGTGCCTAAGGACCCCTCTCTGACTCCTTGAGGAGAAGGGACACTGGGAGGAATGTTGAGATGCCCCATCCCCTCTCACCTAGCCACTGCTGGAATGCACCCATGGCTAGAACAGCGGTGTGTAGGTCTGAGTGCAAATCCGGCAGAAAATGCTGGAGCTGGGTCTCCAAGGCAGGTGCCACCCTTCCAATGGAGACTTTGATGCGCTCACATGCTGCAGCTATGTCATAAAATAGAACATGGATGGGTTCCTCAATTCTTGTTCCAATCTGGTGACAAACCCTGACATTCTGATCTCTGCCTGATGTTCCCTTGCCTGTCTACATCGCCAACATTTCTCTGAGGGCTGAATGCAGAGGCTTGTCATTGGGCTAAGGCCCTGCAGGATATTGGTCTTCCCCAGTCCTCCAAGTGTCAGAGACCTCAGCTGTTACTGCGTCTCCCTGCTGTGGACATGTGAGGTGATCACCAGATTGTGACCCTGAGCCTACTCCAGAACTAGGACCCACAGAGGTGCTGAAGGATGCAGGTGAATGCAGTGATGGGTCTTCAACAGATGCTTCCTCTGCCTCCTCATCTGGGGCTCTGGGGGTGGGGGCTAAGGCGCTTGCTGTAACTCTCCCTCTGCCTTTTCTGAATGGTGGCTGGAATAAAGAGAAGAGACAATTAGTGATTGACTAGGCAGGCTCAGACTCTACAGGTCACTCACAGTCATTGTGCACATGTGGCTGAGATATACCGGATGAATCCTCACTGGCTTCTTTGGGAAGGCCGACCTCGCCTTCCATGCAGGAGCAATCTCTGTCCTCACCAGCGAGTTCTGCTGCCTACTCCTCATGGGAGGAGAGTATCCTGAGCTCTGGGGTCACCCTCCAGCTCTCCCCCATGGGAGAGGTGGGCTATCATAAAGACGGATGGGTTGACTGTGAACACTGTGGATGAATGAGCATTTCAGAAGTATGCATGCCTGTTATGTGTGCTAAGCCCTCCCCAGTAAGGGATTAAAACGCTGCTTGTGCAGTATCTGCTCAGCTTAAATGAGATGGTGGTCTTAAAGAGTCTGGCAGGCATTCAGTGCTGATGTACCATCTGCTGGTTGTTTGTGACATCCATGTGTACTGTAACCATTAGACTACCTGATGCCCTTATGAGTGTGAGAGTTTGGAATGAGTAGAGGTTTCACTTACCCTGGTGGGGCACATCTGATCATTCATTGTTTTCCTGCAGGGCAATCCTTTTCTGTTGGCCATGGGCACTGACCATCCCCCCAACCTCAGTGACCTCCTGCCAGGCCAACGTGGTCAGGGGAGAGAACCTCCTCCTGCTCCCATCCCTTGGGAAGAAGACCTCCCATCTTTCCTGGAGGACCTGGAGGAGAAATCCCAGAGAGATCTCGCTGAACCATAGAGCCAAGAGTTTGTTATGTTTGGCCGCCATGATATTGCAGAAATAAACAACACATCTGGCCTGCAGTGAGTGAATACCTGTCTGGGTGCTGTTTAAATATGGAACCAGGACCTTTTACCCCATGAGATAATGGCAGGGTGAATAACTGCCCACCCCACCATGAGATTCAATGAGCTCCTCGTGGATGCATTATTAATGAGGTGAAAAGCAGAAAATTGAGCCCGAAAATCCACCCCACTGCCCAATAGGAATCGCATCAACTTTTCATGTATGCCACCACTTAAATCTCCAGAATGGAAAATTCCACCTCAGATCTATCCAGGCTGTAACAGGCTAGAACATAGCTAACATGTGTCAGTTTGAAACCCATTTCTACATCAAAAAAGATGCTGTGGCTCTGTGCACCAGGAGAGGGGACTTCATTGTCTTCTCTCTGAATAGGAAGAATATAGCATGTATGTATGAGGCTTTGGCAGAATAATGGGCTTCTCAATTGTGCAGGGTGCCATTGACTGCACGTATATGGCTTTATGGGTACCACATCTCAATGGTGAGAGGTCCCATAACTGCAAAGATTACCACTCAATAGATATGCAGTTGGTGTGCACATTTCCAGCACATCATGTTGGTGAAAGCCCGCATTCCTTCTAGTAGCAATGATCACTTATTCTGCATCAGTCCACTGTTCCAGCAAACTTTCAGCCATTAGATCAGACCAGGGGATGGCTGCTGGTCAACAAGGACCATCCGCTCTACACCTACCTCATGACTCCCCTTGCAACCCAATCAGATTTGGCCAATATTTTTATAATGAGATCCATACCACCATGAAAAACATCATTATGCAGGAAATTGGGGCATCAAAGCAACGCTTCTGCTGCCTCCACAAGTCAAGTGGATCCCTCCAGTTCTTGCTGCAGTGAGTTTTCTGACTCCTCAAAGTCTGATGTATCCTCCACAGCCTGGCTATCATGAGGGAGCAGTCAATGCCACCATATATTTGGCACCTCATGAAGAGGAGGAAGGGGAAGAGGAGAAAGAGGAAGGGAAGAGGCAGCTGTCACATCCACATTCCAGATGGGCTGGGCAGGAGCATAAAGGTCTGGTTCCTGTTAATACAACCTTAGAACCCCATTAGACAACAATCACACACCTAACCAGCTCACTGCTATGGATCGTCAGTGTCTCTTGGCTACAATCCTGAAATGTAAGCCACTGACCGCAAAGCATCTATTCTATACCTACTAAATGTAACAAAACATCCAATGTTCCATGAGACTCAACTAATCACACTTATGCATTCCCTTAATGCCTGTCTTGTGGGTGTCTTTGCTTCTTCTAGTGCTCCTACATAGCTCTACCCTCATGGTTGCAGCATGGCTAGTGGAAGGCTGCTGACTTTCAATGCTGGATTCTGCAGATGGCCTGGACGACATCCGCAAGCAACTCTGGATGTAGAAGTCCTAGGTTTGGACTGCACCACTGTGGCATGGGTTGGCAGCAATCTGGGCTTGGCTGGCAGGCCAGGGAAGGGCACTGGCAGAGTGACAATGATAGGATCATGAATGTCATATCTAGAAACATACATAGAAAACAGGAGCAGGAGTAGGCCATTTGGCCCTTCGAGCCTGCTCCGCAATTGAGTGCGATTATGGCTCATCATCCAACTCAATAGCCTGCTCCCACTTGCTCCCCATACCCTTTGATCCCTTTCACCCCAAGAACTAAATCTAACTCCTTCTTGAAAACACACTATGTTTAGGCCTCAACTACTTTCTGTGGTAACGAATTCCACAGGCTCACCACTCTCTGGGTGAAGAAATTTCTCCTCATCTCAGTCCTAAGTGGTCTGCCCCATTTCCTTAGGCTGTGACCCCTGGTTCTGGACGCCCCCACCATCGGAAACATCCTTCCTGCATCTACCCTGTCTAGTCCTGTTAGAATTTTATAGGTTCCTGTGAGATCCTCCCTCATTCTTCTGAACTCCAGCGAATATAATCCTAACCGACTCAATCTCTCCTCGTATGTCAGTCCCATCGTCCCAGGAATCAATCTGGTAAACCTTCGCTGCACTCCCTGTATAGCAAGAACATCCTTCCTCAGATAAGGATACCAAAACTGCATGCAATATTCCAGGTGTGGTCTCCCCAAGGCCCTGTATAATTGCAGCAAGACATCCCTGCTCCTGTATTCGAATCCTCTCACTATGAAGACCAACATACCATTTGCCTGCTTTACCGCCTGCTGCACCTGCATGCTTACCTTCAGCGACTGTTGTACAAGGCTACCCAGGTCTCGTTGCACATTCCTCTCTCTCAGTTTATAGCCATTCAGATAATAATCTGCCTTCCTGTTTTTGCTACCAAAGTGGATAACCTCACATTTATCCACATTATACTGCATCTGTCATGCATTTGCCTACCTACTCAGCTTGTCATCATCCTGGGTGAGGCTTGTGCTCCTGGGAGCCACTGCTATTTCCCAGAGCAACACCTTAGTAATACTAATAATCTGTTGAAGAACAGATTGCTGGACTGTTGTGAGACCCTGAATTCTCCTTGGTGCACTGATACCTGCAACCATGATGGTAACAACCTGAGCCTGCATGACAATAAGCTGAGATTGCATGACCTCAGTCTGATTTTGCACTGCCGGCATTGGGTTGCTTCTGCTTATGCTGCAATGAAGTTTGACACATCAGCCATCAGTACTGCATCCTGGTTATGGCCAAAAGAATGCTTATGAAGTTGACTACAACTTCCACGCTGGGAAGGATGGGCTCCAAATTCTGCTCAAAGCCCTGTACAAAGTTGGTGATAGACTCCTCCATACCCCTTGAGAGTGACAGCAGGCTTTCTGGCAAGACAGCCAATGCATCAAGCATTTCTGTGTGCATGCCCATCAATGCTTTTCTACACTCCAGGCCACAAAGGTTCTCATCTGAATATTCTTCATAAGAACTTGCATCCAGAGGATGCCTGCCCCCTGCTCTGATTGCAGGCCGCTATCGCCTGGGAACTCACTGAACTGAATTTAATGTCTGTGACAGTGGCCCTATCCACCGGCCAGAAAGCTGGAGCCGACCCTGCCACAGCCATTTCCGGAACCGTTGGTGCTTTTGCATGCCCATCTGCCTGGTATTGGGTCTTCTGTCTCTTTAATGGCAAAGATCCCATCTCCAAGAGCTGCCAGCAATTCAGAAGGCTGACAGCACTATAGTCTCATTAGCACCACTGGAAAGCTCTAAAATGGCTGGCAGGTCCAACATGTACATTTCTGCTGAATTGCGCCAACCGCCATATTAGGTGAGGACAAATAAAAGTCGTACTTTAGGCACACCTGAACCAGACCTTAGAGACCTGCATATGCAAATAAGGAACCCAATGCCTATTTGAAGTCCCCTCTCCAAGATTGGTATGCTGAGTCAACCAGTACCTTCATGAGCTGGGCTCAGAGGAACCAGCCTTAGGCGTTGCCTGCAACAAGGAAAATATTTCCTGACTTGTTCAGTGAGATTTCACTAAATAAATACTGAACTTGTTAATATTAAATCTTTTCTTTAAGCTGTTTTCTATCAAACACATTAATCCAATAGTAAGAGAAAATTATATTATGTTTGGCAGGTGTTTTGAAATATCCTGAAATACCCTTGTACCATCTGGTTCACCTAGTATATGCATTGATTCCTACACTGATCTACCACTTGATTTGATTAAACAACAGAGGTCAAGACAATTAATTAAAGGGGTTCTGAGTTTAAAAATTATATATTTTTATACAATCAAATGCTTATCCTCATCATAAATAAGAATACTTTCTGGAAAAGTTGCACTTTATAGCTCAGTGAATCAGGAAGCAGGGTTGCACACTTTAAGTATTCTAGGCTCCTGACATTACTTGCAGCTGGCTGAGAGCAGTAACCGTCTTAAATGTAAATCTCATTTGATACCAAGTTGGGGTAGATTTCCATTGGAATTCTCCTCTTCATCCACTATAACTAGTACAAGATATGACAACATTGGGAAAAACAGCATTTACGCAATGTTTTGTGACTCTTTCGTCCTGTTACAGTGAATAAGTGGGAGAATATACGCAAAAAATCACATGGAGTGAATTTTACTCAGCGCCCCAACACACCTGCCCCCAGTAGAAAACTTGGTCGGCAACTCACCGATTTTAAAAAGGTCTGCCTCACAGTGATAATGTGCTGGGGGCAGTCTTAAAAAGCTGAGAGTGGGACTTCAACTCCTCAGGGACACCCCTTGAGAGCTGCCAGCCAGCAGTGCCAGAACATAATAGTAGCTGCTATTGGGATTACAAGGGAGTCCTGGTCAGAAGATCGTGGATACAAGACTTTAAATTTAGCTCAGGGTTTATGGTTGGTGAGGGATCGGAGGCCCTTACAGGGTGGTGGGGGGGGGGCGGTGGGGGGGGAGAGAGGCTTCGAGGGGAGAGAGGCACATAGGGTGGTGCCATCTTGGCGGGGTGTCCCCACTGGGCACAGGGGACCCTCCCAAAAGAGGTACCCCACTTCCTTCCCGCCTTTTGCCTCAAATTGGGAAAGTAATGGGCTGGCCACTTTTCCTCCATCCAACATATTATGACAGCAGAGGCAGAAAGAGGCCCTGAAGCGGCTTTAACTGATGACTCAGTAGGCTTGAGGGTAAGTGCATGGGCCGGCTGACACCCGCCCATCCTAACATGGGGAACAATGTGGGGGCAGGTGGGAAGGTGATGGGCTAGCCATCCGTTTTATTTTACAGGCTTCCCCATCTTCATACATGATGGCAGGATGGCCATAAAACTCCCCCCATAATCTCCAAAGAAATCCATGAGCTCCTTGCACCTACCCTTAGAGGTAAGTGTGGAGGGATTAAGGACAGTGGGATTCAAAGGATAGTTGGTAGTGGAAAAAAAAAAGTCACTATGGGTGGAATTTTCCGCTCCCGCCAATGCTGGGAATCATGGCGGGCAGGGGCCCTAAATTTGGCATGATTGAAAAAGTCAGTTTCCCACTGGCAGAAAATTAGTTTGGAATTTTGTTCTCCCGACTTTGATGGCAGATTAAAGGTGAGTCGAGTTTCTCGCTGATGTGTCAGGAACTAGATTCATGAATGTTCATTAAAAGACCAACTCACCAGAATTATGCTCCCCCTCCAAATTAAGTGCCCTGCCAACAGATAATTAGAATGGACTGTTTCATGACTGTATATTAGTGACGCGCACCTGGCAAACTTCACTTCATCCATGACTTGGAGGTCAGTAGACTCTGCTTTCGCCTTCCTTTAGGACTATTACCAGAAAATACTGGGTGCCTGTAAGCACAAGCTGTGCTATGGCTAGGCACGGGAGGCCGAGAAGGAGGCAGGAACAGGGGAGAGGGAGATCTTGAGAGGGGAGGGGTGAAATAGACACTGGAATTGGATGGGGGAACACAAGGGGGGAGCGGTAAGATGGAGACAGGGCAATGGGGTGGTCAAGGAACAGAGTGGAAGAGTGAAAGACTTTCCAGGATCAAGAGTTATAAGATTGTCAACGGAAGAGTCCGAGACTGTCCTGGGACTGAAGACACCCTGTCAGGGGCAGATCAAAGAGACTGTCCTGGGGCTAAGGGCACCCTGTCAGGGGCAGATCGAAGATACTGTCCTGGGGATGTATGGGCCATGTTAGAGGGCTCTGTGAGGCACAAATGTCTAGGTCCTAGATTTGGGTGGGGAAGACCTCCCTGAGTAGTGATGGTTGTACATAGTATGGTGAGTAGGCTGTGATCTGTCACCTAAGGCATTTGTCCTGGGGGTTCGAGTCATGGTATTGTAAGGTAGAGGGCATAGTAACATTCAGGAGAGATATCTGGATTCTGTATTTCAGTGGTTGAGAAGTCATGGACGGGTATTGGATGGTCTCATGGTGGGGGTCCTGAAATGTAAGGGCACGTGTGGCCTTGAGAAGGGGTCAGGTGAGCAAATGGCATGGGGACATCAACATTAAAGGGTTCACAGGCAGAAAAGGAATATCCACATGAACAATAATGGGGTCAAGGGTAACAGGAGAGGCTGGAAATTGACAGGAGGAAGGAGAATTAGGAGGAGGATGGGAAGAACTTGGTGGGTGATAGAGGGGAGGTTGATGCGGGTCTCACAAAAGGCAACAGTACAATTTCCAAAATGACCAAAGAACGATGCAGTTTGAAAAACAAACTAGAAAAAGAAAAAAAAATCGATCAGGGCGGGGATTTTGGGCATGTGGGAGCAGTTCAGCAAAACAAATTTGGGCCGATTGTTGCTGCTCAAACCATGGAGAGTGTGGCTCAGCTAGGTGATGGTCTCGAGGGGCGAATGAACAATGAACAAGCTTGGCTCCTTTGCTAATGTTGCGTATTCAGTTGAGAATCCATTAAACTTAGGTGCTAACCTGCATATGGTCTTAATTAACATCTGAACCTAACAGAGGCATGTCAGAATGGATGTAGGGTCAAACAATCAATGGCCAGATCTGCTGAGCATAGGCAGCATGGGCCCTACAAGCTTCAAAATTCCCAGTGCACTGGTCATGGCTTTCAAGGCAGCATGCTTGCAATCTTGAGCTAAGTGCGAGGACTAGGTATCCATAATTATTGTCAAGGCCACTGGAGGACAACCACCAGAAGCCTGACTGAGGGTTATAGTACATGGGTCTTTTGACTCTCTTTAAGACCTTTGTTGTGAATGTGCAGTCACATCTGAGGGGATGCTCAGCCACCTGTCATCCTGCAGGATGTTATCCTGCAATGGGTGACTTGGGGTGCCATGTACAGACTGAGGGTAGGTCATGGGCTAGAGATTGGATTCCTGCCTTGGATATGGAGGGAGACCATTCAAGGGGAACTGCGATTGACTGCTCAATTGTAACCATTCACAGATACAAGAAGTGGAGAACGCAGGCTGCAGGCAATGCTGGCTATGATAGCTATGATTAGAATGAGGAGAGGAAGGCCTCGTTGCCAATGGGAATAGCTCTGGGAAGACCATCGCTGTGAGAAACAAGAGCCAGTGTAGCTCGAGGAAATCCCAGACGCTGACAAGAATGGGCCAAATCCAAGAAGATGTTTGGCACAATCATGCGTCTCCAGAAAACGCAGCTCACACATGAATCCTCCCAGGGCTCCGTTGGGGACCTTTGCGGTATCTCACAATCAATGACACACAAATGTATGAGGGAGATGACAGATGCCTTTTTCAGTAAAGCTTACTACTGCGTGCAGTTCCACATGGATAATCAGGCCAGGCTGCCAGAATTGTTGAAAAGAGGTGAAATATAAGCTGGTTTAAGAAGGGAAGGGGTAGAGCTGGATAGAGAGCCAGTGATAGGTGGAGATAACCAAAAGATGTCACAGACAAAAGGAAAAGAGGTGTTGAATGTGGTGATATTATCTGAGGAATGTGCTAATTAAGGGTAGAAAGCAGGACAGGCAAGGTACAGATAGCTGGAGTGGGGGTGGGGTGAAGGAATCAAAAAAGGCTAAAAGGTAGAGAAAAAACAATGGAAAGGAAATACATTTAAAAATAATGGAAATAGATGGGAAAAGAAAAATCTATATAAATTATTGGAAAAAAGGGAGAGGAGGGAAATCGGAAAGGGGTGGGGATGGAGGAGGGAGTTCATGATCTAAAATTGTTGAACTCAATATTTAGTCCGGAAGGCTGTAAAGTGCCTAGTCGGAAGATGAGGTGCTGTTCCTTCAGATTGCGTTGAGCTTCACTGGAACAATGCAGCAAGGTAAGGACAGACATGTGGGCATGAGAGCAGGGTGGAGTGTTAAAATGGCAAGCGACAGGGAGGTCTGGGTAATGCTTGTGGACAGACCGAAGGTGTTCTGCAAAGCGATCACCCTGTCTGCGTTTGGTCTCTCCAATGTAGAAACCGCATTGGGAGCGATGAATGCAGTAGACTAAATTGAGGGAAGTGCAAGTGAAATGCTGCTTCACTTGAAAGGAGTGTTTGGGCCCTTGGACGGTGAGGAGGGGGGATGTAAAGGGCCGGTGTTACACCTTCTGCAGTTGCATGGGAAGGAGCCGTGGGAGGGGGTGGAGTTGTAGGGGGTGATGTAGGAGTGGAATAATCCCTGCGGAATGCCGCCGGTGGGGTGAAGGGAAGATGTGTTTGATGGTGGCATCATGCTGGAGTAGGACAGCATGGTGGAGGATGATCCTTTGAATGCGGAGGCTGGTGGGGTGATAAGTGAAGACAAGGGGGACCCTATCATGGTTCTGGGAGGGAGAAGAAGGTGTGAGGGCGGATGCACGGGAGATAGGCTGGACACAGTTAAGGGTCCTGTCAACCACCATGGGTGGAAAACCTCGGTGAAGGAAGAAGGAGGACATGTCAGAGGAACTGCTTTTGAAAGTGGCATCATCAGAGTGGCAGCAGAGGCGAAGGAACTGAGAGAATGGGATAGGCTGGACACGGTTAAGGGTCCTGTCAACCACCATGGGTGGAAAACCTCGGTGAAGGAAGAAGGAGGACATGTCAGAGGAACTGCTTTTGAAAGTGGCATCATCAGAGTGGCAGCGGAGGCGAAGGAACTGAGAGAATGGGATGGAGTCCTTACAGGAAGCGGTGTGTGAGGAGCTGTAGTCGAGGTAGCTGTGGGAGTTGGTAGGCTTGTAATGGATATTGGTGGACAGTCTATCACCAGAAATTGAGACAGAGAGGTCAAGAAAGGGAAGGAAAGTGTCAGAGATGGACCATGTGAAAATGATGGAGGGGTGGAAATTAGAAGCAATAAATTTTTCCAGGTCCAGACGAGAGCATGAAGCAGCACCAAAGTAATCATTGATGTACTGGAGAAAGAGTTGTGGGAGGGGGCTGGAGTAGGACTGGAACAAGGAATGATCCACATACCCCATAAAGAGACAGGCATAGCTGGGGCCCATGCGGGTACCCATAGCCACACATTTTATTTGGAGGAAGTGAGAGGAGTTTAAGGAGAAATTGTTCAGTGTGAGAACAAGTTCAGCCAGACAGAGGAGAGTAGTGGTGGATGGGGATTGTTCGAGCCTCTGTTCGAGGAAGAAGCGGAGAGCCATCAGACCATCCCGGTGGGGGATGGAGCTGTAGAGGGATTGGATGTACATGGTGAAGAGGAGGTGGTTGGGGCCAGTGAACTGGAAATTGTTGATATGATAGGGTGTCAGAGGAATCACGGATGTAGGTGGGAAGAGACTGGACAAGGGGAGAGAGAATGGAGTCAGCATAGCAAGAAATGAGTTCCGTGGAGCAGGAACAGGCTGACACAATCGGTCTGCCGGGACAGTCCTGTTTGTGGACTTTGTGTAGGAGGTAGAAGCGGGCCATCTGAGGTTGGGAGACTATCAGGTTGGAAACTGTGGAAGGAAGATCTCCAGAGGAGATGAGGTCAGTAACAGTCCTGGAAACAATGGCTTGATGTTCAGTGGTGGGGTCCTGGTCCAAGGGGAGGTAGGAGGAAGTGTCTGTGCGTTGACGCTCAGCCTCTGCGAGGTAGAGGTCAGTGCGCCAGACAACAACAGCACCACCCTTGTCAGTGGGTTTGATGACAAAGTCAGGGTTGGACCTGAGAGAATGGAGTGCAGCAATTTCAGAGAGACAGGTTAGAGTTGGTGAGAGGAGCAGAGAAATTGAGACGACTAATGTCACGCCCTCAGTTCTCAATGGACAGATCAAGAGAAGGGAAGAATCCAGAGGGAGGGGTCCAGGTGGAGAGAGAATAATCTTAGTTGAAGCTCCCTTTAGCCTTCAGTGCAGGGGACAAAACAAGACCTTCGTTCACAGTGTGAACATATCAGGAAAAGTCATTAATCTCACAATGATCATGGAAACAGCATAATTCTTCTTTTTCCCCAATGATGGGGTCATCCCTGGAAGGCATAGTAGCCTTGGTAACATTTGGCCGCTGTAGAATGTGATTAGCGCACGTCCTTAAACAACCTTACCTAGTGCAGACCTTTCAACCATGGTGTCAACAAGTCAGTGGGCATGGCAGCCTTCAAGCAACTGAAACACCATTGCACACATGGACGCACACATGCCAATATGACAGAAACTTAGCGAGGTGACACAAACAAGAAAAACATTTGCCAATGGTTAGAGCTTGACCATCTCAAGAGGAAGCAACAACAAGTCAACACCATCTCTCCAAATTGCCAGCTCTCATGGATGAATACTACAGAGACATCATTTTGTTACTGAGCCCCAGTAGGCATTCGGACATCAGGACGCAATGACCTGTAACTCTGCAACACGCACCTAAAACTGCGACTTTTGTTCCATTGTCCTCACAGAGAATGCCTCGCCAGGACCATAGTTTGATTATGTACAAACACTCAGAACCTCGCATTCGTCGAAAGCCTGCCAAGTTAATGTCCTGGATGACCTTGACATTAGGGAGAAATGTAGCCCAGTCAGTATTGACATACCAGACAATGACAACTTCTTTCCTCCGTAGATCCTGCTGAGGACATAGGAGGTGTGCAAAAGCATCTTTTTTCAAAGCATGACATTGTCAACCTTGTCCAGATCACAAAGGCCAATCCTTTCTATAAGTCAATGAATGCGCAGCCATACAATGAATTCCATATCGTGTTGATACTGTGCCTTTACAGAAGGATTCCGTGAAGCAGCACCAGGCAGCTACCAGGAACAAAGTAAGATCATCAGAGGTAAGGAGGCAGCTTCATCAGGATGAACACACACTTCTAACATCGAACACTCATTCCCTCTTGCAGACATCTGTTTGGCACTGAGAGAACCCAACTTCCACAGGAGAACGAAATGCATGGTGAGAGTGAGAACTAAGAATGGAATGTGATAATGCTTCTGACATGGAGATGCACTGAGACCCTAAAAGTGGCTCGATTGCTGGAGGATGATGGCGACATGCAGTGAATACACTCCATAGATCTTCACATTGCCTCTGAGAATATTTGACTCCTGTCTGGCCGAGGGCAGGCCATTTGCACACTGATCAGAGTCATAGTATGGAGATGCAGCCACAAAACTTTAAAAGCATCTGGTCCATTGTCCACCTTCAGCACCTGACCCCTTCAGGAGCTCAGTGTCACTGGTCAAAGAAGCTGAAGAGATGGGGGCCAACCCCACCTTAAAAGGTGCTGAGTGCACACAGAAAGAATGACGGAACACTGTGACGCCTGCCCATAACATTCTGACAGCAATGACAAGCACCTTCGAGGTGCAGGCGTCACTATTATGTCCAGGGAATGTGAGGTCGGACCATCGCTTTGGTCTGAAGGCTGCACAAAGCACAGGGAAGAGGCCCTGGGCTGAGTCACCTGCCTTTATCTTGTGCAGAAAGGTTTCACATTGAGTGACATGAACACTGCTCATCAGAACAAGGCACCATAGACAGGGAGGCATTCTTGGGAGTTTATTTACAATAATGAATATCAAGTACAAGTGATTTAACACCCATACCCAGGCTGTGCAACTGCATCTTCTTAACTTTCCTAACCCCGCCCTATGTTTCTAGACAATGAATACAACTTTAAGGTTGGACAGGCAGGTCCTTTAATTGTTTAAATGATCCTGTCAATGGCCTGAATTGGCCATTGCAGGTCGGCAGGCCCGCTGATTTTGTTGCGGGCCCACCTTCCTGAAAATTTAAATGGGGCGGGATGATGTCAGGGCTTCTGTCCGACGTCATCCTGCATCATTTTATGTGTCAGCAAGTGGGTCCTGCCCCCTGCTTGCTGACTGCAAAATTCTGCCCACTATTTCTGAACTCCATCTGGCTAGATATTTCACTCCCTCTCTTTGAATCCAAGCTAGTCCAGTTTATTTAAAATGCAAATGTTCCCTTTACCTCTATGTCTACCTACTTAACATTTCAGACCTAGCTTCTCCTAATACATCAAAGCCTTCAGACCAGCTGCTTTTAATCCAATTAAGTCACACACACACACACACGCACACACACACACACACACACTATTTTACAATAAATTCCAATAACATTGTGAGAATCATTATATCTTCCTGATACAGGAGCACCTGGAGGGGGGGTCAAGGAGCCTTGTCCCCTCTCGCCTAGCTACTGCTGAAACGCACCCATGGCTAGGACAATGGCAGGTCTGAGCACAAATCTAGTAGAAACTGTTGGACTTGGGTGACCAAGGCAGCCGCTACTTTCCAATGGAGATTTTGGTGCACTCGCCAGAGCCATAACATCAGAATGCGGACAGACGGATCCCACTGACCTTCATTCCAGTCTGGTGACGGCCTCTGGCAATCTACCTGATGTTCCCTTGCCTACCTCTGCATCATAAACATTTCTCTGAGGACCAATTCCAGGGGCTCGTCATTAGACTTGGACTCAGTAGGAGCCTGGTCTCCAGAAGTCCTGAGTGTCAGAGACCTCAGCTGTCACTCTCTCCACCTGCTGTAGACTTCTGCCTATGAGGTGATCACCAGACTCTGAACCTGAACCTGCTCTAGAACTGGGTCCCACAAAGGTAGCATGTACTTGGCGGTGAGTGCAGGTGGACACAGTAACGGTTCTACATCAGATGTTTGGTCTGCCTCCCCATCTGAAGCGGTCTTAGGACAGGAGCTGAGTCATTTGTAGGAGGACGTCCTTTGCCTTTGCTGGTACCTGCAATAGAAAGAAGAGAGAATAGTGGGATCCTACACTATAGATCATTCACAGTCATTGTCTGCAAGTGGTCGATGTATACTAGTTGCACCCCAACTGGCTTGTTGGGGGACACTGATCTACTTTCCATGTAGAAATGATCCCTATCCCCTCCAGCCAGCTATACAGTTTGTTCCTCATAGGACGATTGTCCTCAACTCGAGGGCCACCCTCTGATCTTGGCTCTCTCCCTTTCGTTGTGGGAGATCTGGTGGAAGACCTCCAGTGCTCTTCCCAGGCTGGTGTGGCAGGGTGGGAAGACCTCACGCTCCCATCCCGAGGAAAGAAGACCCCCCACCTTTCCTGGATGGCCTGTAGGAGAATCCCCAGGGAGGCCTCGCTGTACTGTGGTGCTGAGTTTTGCCATGAATTACCTGACCGATAGAACACCTGGGCTGCAATGAGTGAATGTGTGTCCAGGTGCTGTTTAAATATAGCACTAGGGCCTTCGACTCCATGAGATCACGGTGGGGAGGACGAATCCCTGTCCACCCAAACACAAGATTCAACGAGCTCCTTGTGGATGCATAATTAATAAGCTGAAATGCGGAAGATCGTATGGGTTCATCACACCAACCTTCCCATCCCCCACCGCACTTAGGGTGGGTTTTAATGGCCCCAGCCACTGCTGGGATTATTCGGTCCTGCTGAAAGTCAATGGACTGTTGGCTAGGCCGCTGAATTTCCTGTGATGGGTCTCACCATGATGGGGCCGGAAAATCCCGGTCTTCATCTTCAGAATGGAAAATTCCACCCGTTATCTTTGTTCTCTAGGATACTCCTCAAGTCTGATCCTAGATGAGGGCATTCAAATGTTGTAGCAGAAAATATTTAATTTGTTCAATTTTCTAATTATAATTTACCTGGTAAGTCATTCTGCATGTAAATTTAGTCCCATTGCAGCTGAATTACTCACTTTTAATCTACTCACTTTGCTCTTGGCCAACCACACTGCAAATTGTGTTTTGAAATTTATAAAATATAAAAATGTATATCTTTATAAGTGTTGCAGTTCAAAACCTTCTTAGGGAAGAAAGTCAGCATTGCGAACGTGGACCTGAATATGTCCAGCAGCTTGTGGATTTACTTAATAGCCATTTTAGAAACATATGAACATTGCTAAACCATTTTCTCTCAAAAAATGCACACCACGGCTAGATGAACAAATTTTGACTTTTAAACCACTTCAATAATCCATTAGCCATTTTTTTCGTGAGTGGTATTATGATTTTCTGCTATTTTTCACCTCAGCTTACAAAATCATATTTCAGGAATCAAATATTTCAATCTTGTGAATTCCCCCAATTATATAATGGTGATTATTTATTTTTCATCTTGCCCATTTTTCTTAATAAGAATTTTAGCCCCATGGGACCATGTTCAGAAGAGTTTGTGGGTTGCACAAAGGTTGATCAAGCAGGCCAAGTTATATTAGGCCTTTCCTAATATATCTATTGGCTCATAACAGATCAAATAGAGTTGTCTGCTTCAATATTTTCACCTCTAATTCCCTTGTCTTTCACAACAGACTGCCTGCAGCCCTGTTATGATTTTAATAGCTGCCCAAATTTCTAGCAACATCTCAGCTCCTGGCTGAGTACTTATGAACAATTCAGCAGTTAGTCCAGCCTTTATGACTAATGGTGCTCCCAGGACAATCCCAACTTCTGGCTCAAATTCCAAACCAATTTCTGGCTTACCTTTTGTCAACAACACTGGTTCTTGGCTCATCATTCACTGGCAATGCAACTTCCAGTTTAAATTTCATTCTCAATCTTGGCACAGCTTCAGTTTCCACAGCCAACTGTGGCATCTAGCCAGCTATTGACACCATCGCAACTTATAATTCAACTCCGGTTGGTAATTTAATTTGAAGTTCATCACTCATGTTTGTACCCACTCCCAGTTTAGCCTTCCTAGTTTCCGAAAGTTATTTTCTTAGCACAATGGTCTGCATTATTTTCACTATAGTTTCAATTTTTCCTGTTTGTAGTGCTCTTGCTTTTCATGTAATACTCTCCAACGCTGCTCAAAATTTATTTGAGACTAATGCTCTTCAGTATACAGCAAGATACAAAACACTCAGGCCTTACTGCTTCAACTACCATAGCAGAACAAGTCTTCCACTGGTTCACTTTTTACCACAAACCATGCTTCAGATTGTTTTCTTTCTATGGAGTCTGTGGACTAAAAAAACAGGCTCTTCATAGGCATCTAATGCCCCAAAGCGACAGGCAGGAGATACACACCCTCTGGCTGAGGAGGGGTGCCAACCGCCATAGTGATTAAGGACAAAAACAAGAGGTGTAGTTTAGCCAGACACAAAACAGGCCTTAAACCCTTGCATTTGTAAATAAGAGGGCCAATGTCTGCTTGAGGACCTTTCTCCAAGAATGATTTGCTCTGAGGCAGCCAGCACCACGGTGAGCCTAGGAATCACATGCAACAAATAAGGTAACAACTGAATTGGAGCTGGGAGGACCAGCTGTGTTTCTTTCAACCTCACATTTAACTAATTCTCTACCATTTCCTTTGTGGCAGCTTTATCAGCAATACAATGGCTTAACAATTAGGTTCACCATCATCTTCACAGGGAAATCAGAAATGGACAATGTATTCAGGTTGGTTGGCATCAACTAAGGAAAAGAAAGCAAAAAAAAAAAATCCTGTCCTTTATTTTCCTCCTTCTGGCTATTTTGTTCGTTTGTCTTATTCCTATTAAATAATCCAGTATTTTGTATGCCATGTTCTGTGTAGACTGGTCAAAAAATATTTGTTTCAATCCCAAAAAGGTTGAATGGAAGATCCCTCTTTCTCATGATCTGAATTAGCCCTATCCAGTGGGCAGAATTTTATGGCTGACTTGTGGGTGGCGGAGCCAGCACATCAGCACTTAAAATGTTGCGCGCTGACGTCGGGAGAGCATCCCGAAGTCAGTGCGCAGCATCGCGATATTTAGCTGGGCGGGTGCACTATGAAGTGTAATGCACGCCTGCCATTAATTAAAGGCCTTGTTAAGGACCCTAACTCGGCAATCGATGCTGATTTTGAGGAGCCCGTGTGATCTTTGCCTCGTCGCATGGGTGCAACAGGCAGGCGGGTAACTGATTTATAAAAAAACTTCATCCATGGGTGGGATATGTGGTCTCTGAAGTATTTATTGCAGAAAGTATTTTAAACTTGCCTGTGTGATTGTTGGCAGTTTAGATTGATTTCCAAAAGCTTTCTCTGTACTTTGAAGCTTCAGCTCAGCAGTCTGCAAACAGTAATCATTATTGGGCCTGCAGCTTTCTGGAGGCTTCCAATTAACTTGGGTATGGGTTCTGACATCTCCACTGGAGGCAGCTCCTCTGAGGAGGAAGAGACAGATAGAATAAGGAGGAGGCCAGGAGTGGACTGTCAGCCTCCAGGGGAGCCACCTTTAGGAGGCCAGGCGCAGGCACAAGGGGCACAGGGCCAAGAGGTTGTCCAAGGTGGAAGGGGCCACAGCAGACACCACTATCCTGCTGCCAGGATATACAGGCGGCGAGGCAGCTACCTCAAAATGACTGAGGTGCAGTGCCGAAGGAGGCTCCAACTGTCAAGAGGAACAGTGAATTATATATGTCAGGTGATTGGCCCTGAGATCTCCCCTAACTGGGTGGGTAGACACCCCATGCCAGAGGCTCTGAAGGTCACAGCTGCCCTCCACTTCAATGCATCTGGCTCCTTCCAGGACTTGGTGGGTGATCTTTGCAGTGTCTCCCAAACAGCTGTCCACACTTGTGTCAAGCAGTTTACAGACGCTCTGTCCAGATGTGCATTGACCTTCATCCACTTCCACTGCAACCAGGCTAGTCAGGCACAGCAAGCCAGAGGCTTTGCGGCCATTGCTGGCTTCCCCCGTGTCCAGGGTGCAATAGGCTGTACACATGTGGCCATCAAGGCACCAGCAAGTGAGCCCGGTGCTTTCGTCAACAGGAAGGGTTTCCACTCCATGAACGTGCAGATAGTGTGTGATCACAGGATGCGATTCTATAAGTTTGTGCAAGGTACCCAGGCAGCTCCCATGAAACCTACATCCTCGGACACTTACAGGTGCCGGGGCTCTTCATTGCTCTGGCTCAGCTGGGTGGTTGGCTGGTGGGTGACAAGGGCTATCCCCTCAGAAGCTGGCTCATGATGCCTCTCCGCTGTCCAAGAACAGAAGCTGAGGAACGCTACAATAGGAGCCATGGCACCACAAGGGCTGTGGTGGAGAGAGCCATCGGTCTTCTCAAGATGCACTTCCTTTGCCTGGACCGCTCGGGGGGGAGCTCCAGTACCCCCCAGATTGCGTCTCCCTGATCTTGCACTGGAAAGGAGAGATGCAGTTGACAATGAAGACCTTGACGCAGTGGATGAGGCTGTACATGATGAATCCAGCAGTGGCTCAGAGGATGAGGAAGCAAAGAGCAATGATGAGGGGCAGCACGCCGACCTGCTCCTACACCAAGGAGGCAGGGACATCCGGGACACTTTAATCCAATGAACCTTCTGTTAGCTCCACACACATGGATCTGCAGGACCAGCATTGCCTGGTGCTTCCACATATGGCACTTAGGTGCTACATTTTCCACCTCATCAGCTGCAACTAAGGGCCTAGTACAGAAACATCAATGTCCACTCAAACACTCATGATATATCTGAAACATACAAATGCAGCACAAAGGAAACACCCTCAGCCATGGTCCTAAAGGTGGACTTTATTGCCACCAAAGTAAACCACAAACGTTGCTCAGACGCAAATAATGAAACATTCCCTAATCCAGGGCCAATACAAAATCACCAGTGACAAACCCGTGGAGTGCCTAACCTGCTTTATCCTTACGTTTGCGGGTGCTACGTCTTGCTGCCGCCCCATCATCTGCTGTCCTTTTGGCGTCAGTGACCTTGACGGCCGTTCTCTGGCCCGCGGAGCCTGTGCTGGCCCTGCCTGGGAGGGAGTGGCCAGTTCCAGAACTGGCACCTCCCCAGTTGTCGCAGCCTCAATGGATGCAACAGTCACTGGCAGAGGGGCGGAGGCACTCTGAGAGGAGCTCGTAGCAACGACAGGCAGCTGCTGCGCCGGTGAGGTCACATTGGACCTCCCTGCTCACCGAAGATGGATGGGCTGCAATACTTGGTGCCCAGAACAACTCCCACATTACTAATGACCACCTGTGGCCATTAGCACTGTGCAGGCTTGCAGGCCAGAGTGTAACCCAATCAGATGATTCTCAATATGTTGGAAGCTCCTCTCCATGAGAGTCGCCAAACTCTCAATGGAGGAAGCCTGAAGCTCTGTCCTGAGGTTCATGCCATCACTGACACTCTGCCTGGATTCCTCCACCACAGAGACCAACTGAAGCACACCTTCATGCAACCCTGCGAGATGATCCCACGCACCCTGCCACTTGTCCTGCAGCTGCTGCATGGCAGACATCTCCAGAGGCACATCATCACTGCCCAACTCAGCATGTGCCTGGTCCCCTGCAGTCCGTGCACTCTCTGACCGTGCCATCTCCTCCAGCGATTGTGAAGTGCCCTCTCCACTGTGCCCCGGGACACTAGCCAACGTCATAATCCCCACCGATGTGGTAGTCACTGTGCTGGTGCCTGGCTCGCTGAAATGATGTGACGCAAATTGTAAATGATGCCCCTCAGGTGTGGAGGGGGCTCTCTGGTCATGTTCCTGGCGGCCATGCGGTGGTGATGCTGAAATTAACAACAAGGACAGTGCATCAGTTAACTTTCAGTCAGTAACATCATTCATCACTTTCCTCCCCCCAGGCTCATAATGCGCTCAACCTTCAAGAACCTAAGGAGACAAACATTTTGCGGTGGTAAGTAGTCAAGAAGAGGCCCAAACATTACACGCGTACACAGACAGGCTGGTCAGATGGCCTAAGGAATGCCACATGGAATGTTATGTGGATAAGTGTGCAGTTAAGCACTTGGGCAAGACAAACAAGGTACGAGAATACATGAGTAATGGTAGGACCATGGAAAGTCATGACGATTACAGGGACCTTGCTGGGCAGAGCCGTTAAGGTAGCAGAACAGGAACAAAAGGTGTTTAATAAGGTAAAAGCCAAACTTGCCTTTATTAGCCAATGAATAGAATGTAGGAAACGGGAGGTCAATTTGCAATTGCAGAAAGCACTGTCGAGGCCACATCTACACTTCTGCGTTCACTTGTGACCTGCGCTTCATGGGCGGGATGGCATTGGAGTGGGGAGAGTGCAGAGGTACCTGGCCTGGATGCATGCTGGTCAGGAGAGTTGGAGTTATGAGGAAACATTGCATATATTTGCCATGGAGCGCAGGAGATTGACAGGTCACATTATTGACCTTCATACTGTTATGAGGGGCATAGAACGGGTGGACAGAAGGCAACATTTCCCCTTGGCGCAGGGATGACTAATGTGGTGGAATTTATTTGAGTGCCATGAGGTTGACAGGTCAGGTGCTGAGGACTTTTTGGACAGAGTAATGTGGGACGCACTGGCTGAAAGGGGGTGGAGGTACAAACCCTCCTAAGATGCAATAAGTCTTTGGATGTACAATAGCGATGCCATGGCACGTTAGGCCATGGGGATAGTGGTCACAAATGGGACAAGATGACTTTGGAAGGTGCTAGAGACGTGCATCCTCAAGGGGCCGAGGGACCTTTGTGTATGACCCACATGCCTGACTATATCAGTCTGTGAATGTGCATTAACAATTGCAGCAATCATCAGTGCTTTGGATGGTGGGGAGATAGAGTGGATGGGTCTGTGGCCCTCAAATATTTGGCCACTGCACCCCAGCCTCGCCGACACCTGCCGACCTGGCCGCTTGCCTCCTCCCCAGCTCCATGGCCTGCTCCTTATATGTGGTTAGTTGCTGCAACTTGGTGTGCCCACCACCAGTCTGCAAACACTCCCGGCTATTATTCTCTGTTTTTGCCTGCAGAACAGAGAAGAGCATTTATTGGGGCTGATCGCTCAAGTACTCTGCACGTGCACGCTGCACCCCAACCAAAGTGGCCCATCTGAGGCCTCCAGCGGCTCCTGTCCACACTACTGGTGATCAGTCACCAGAAGGTATAACAGCTGCTCCCAACCCCCTCCTCCAATGGACACCTTAGGCACATTTGGCGTCCATCACTTCCTATAACACATGGGTCTTAGCGCCCATGGCAAGGAGGCGCAAATAGGTGCGGCGCCAAGGCCAGCAGATGGCTCTTGGCCATGACACCTTGAGGCTCCCCTTCCACTATCTCATCACCATCAATAAGATATGTGTTGGAGTTCTGAGTACGTGTCTAGCTGCCTCCCCTGCAAGTTGTCCCCAGACTACTCAAATGCAACAAACACCAACATATGCTGCGGGGAGAACCCATCTTCTCTTCAACCACTAAGGCTGATGTAAGCATGGTCACTATCTGTTTGCTCACCCAGCGCGCGCCAAATGCCCAATGCAGTAATGACACTAAGACGTGGGGGGGAGGGGGAGGCCTCAAAGGCTAAGGCTACCTGCTGGGCAAAATGGCCCAGGCTGACATGGTACTCACCCTTCCAAAGTGCATCAAATCATTGAGGCGCTTGCGGCACTGGGTCCCTGTTCACTGCACAGCATCTTGAGAGCGTACTGCCTCCGCCATCTCCTGCCATGTCAGCCTGGTCACCTGGGGAGCCCTCCTCCTCCCATCCTCTG
The DNA here is from genome assembly GCF_017639515.1 of Carcharodon carcharias. Classification (NCBI taxonomy): domain Eukaryota; kingdom Metazoa; phylum Chordata; class Chondrichthyes; order Lamniformes; family Lamnidae; genus Carcharodon; species Carcharodon carcharias. The sequence continues at coordinate 168,350,253 of NC_054468.1, forward strand.
GAAACAACACCTCCCGACGATTTGCAAGGCAGGCATCGGAGAATCGAGGGTCACATTGGCCCCCCACTGGCCTACCCTGCAGCCTGCCCCCCTTCTCCTCCTCTGCCCTCACCTCCTCTGGAGCCCAGTCGCTGGCCATGGTGAACAGCCTAAAGGAGGCTGCCTGGCCTTTGTTTATACAGGCTGCCAGTTCCCCAGTGGAACCGGCAGTCTGAACACGCCCGCCACACATTTGAATTTCCCGCTGTATATGGGAGCCTGAAACGCGCTGAGCAGGCCTTAACTGGCCCGCCCGTGCAAAATGGCAGCGCTGCCCGTTTAGCCAGCGACGATCAGCTCTGCGCCCACTGCCAATTGGGTCGGCCCCACCCACCCGACAAACAGAAAATTCAGTCCATTTAGTATTTTACAATAATGAATTGCATGATTATCACAAGACACTAACTGAAGAAGGGATTTAATAATTAATCTCTCTGCCCCTTTATAGCAACATAATTCCCAGTTACTCATGTTTCCTGGTTAAATATTATTTTTCTTGCTACCTCTTTTCTGAATATGATCTAACTCCTGTACCAGATCTTCGATGTAACTTTTTATCGTTTGAGAAGGTGATTCACTTCTGCTGCAGTAGAACCCTACAGTTCACGTCATTAGCTCACCTTTTCTTTCATATGATTTATGGGATGCTGAATGAAGCCACTCAACCGTTCCTCTCTCTGGTTTCCTATTAGCATTGTTAAGATCCAGGAAGAAATTGTTTTCAGGGTGGAGCTGCTATAAGAAAATGAGAGATGTCTGCCCACCCTTGGACATCCAGGCTAACTGTAACTTATTTTGAGTTGTGTCTGCTGTGGATCAGTCAGCAGCACGCTTGCCTTTGAACCAGAAGGTTGTAGATTCAAAGTCCCACTCCAGGACTTGAGCACACAAATTTAGGATAACAGCTTCTATCCAGGCCCGATCCGCGCCTTGCACAAGGCAGCTCTAGGAAGTGGCAGTAACTGTGGTGGACTTGGCAGAAATCTTCTAGGTCCCTAGGCCGCTCCTTAACGCTAACATATGCATGAGAGAAGCAGCTAAGGAAAAGACGGTGGCAAATGCTGGTAGCAGTGTCAATGGGAGTGAGGAGAGGGAAATTCCCATCAAGCAGTCAGAGCTAGCAAGTCTCACTACCCTTTCCATTGCACTCTGCTGCATTGCAGTCCAACTTTGGGCACAATCATAGCAGGGAATTTGACCATTGAGGAGTTTTGCTCCTTGTGTAGAACAGGATCCCACATCTGTGCCTCCATTCAATCAGCTTCTTATGTTTTAGCATCCTACCAATCTTTCTAGAGCACTGATGTCAATTTTACCCTTGAACAACTAATTTCAGATTCTGATGCTCCGAGTTCACAAGGTGTTTATTCAAGTGGTTTTAATGCCTGCAAGCTGCTTCTGAGAATGTATGACCTTTGGGTTTTCTATAATCCCTTACCTCCTCCAACTGAAGATATTGCTTGCTATTTTATCACCTGCTGCTTCAATATTTTGTAGTTCAAGTATTTCTCCATCAGACTATTATTTGTCAGCAGTGTCTTTCCATTATCAAACTCCAGTATTCCAGTTCAGCTTTTGACTCCCAATAGGCATTGTATTCTCAGAGCAATGATGCTGCTCAATGGCATTTGTTGTATCCCAAGTTCAAACTTTCCTGTAAATCCATTACTGTTCACTCCATCCTTGTGAAAAATGGCAAAGTGTCCTTGGTTAGGAATGATTTCATCTTTAATATTATTGCTACTTTTTGTTGATGTAAAACAGTTTTGGATGCAGATTAATACAAATGTGATGGTCTTAGTCCATTAAAACTCAGCTATGTCAAAAGCTCATTATGGAGACTGGTATAGCCAAGTTGATTGTGCACTGAGTGCAGTATGTGATTGGTAGCAACAGTTTAACCTCAGCCTTAGATTTGATCTCCTCCTCTTTTGAAAGGTGCTTAATTTCTCTCTTAAAGCTTTCGTTGATTATATAATTAAAATTGGCTCTATTAGCCTCAAACTGCTCATGGGAGATTTTTGTCATGGAGGATGGGGCAGAGATCACTGACTGCCCTCTCCCTCCCAACTGGGACCTCACTCCCTCTCCCAATCGCTGCCTTCCTTCTTCTCCTGATCAAAGTTTCACTTCTGAAAGATCTAACTCTCATTTTTAAATTATGCCCCCTAACCCTAGACTCTAACCAGTGGAAAAAATTTCTCTCTATCTACCCTACCTTTTAATATCTTGAAACTTCAATTAAATCTCCCCTTAATTCTTAAATTTCTTCCAAATTTCAGGGAATACAACCTTAGTTTGCATAACCTCTTCTCATAATTTAACTCTTAGAGCACAGCTTTCCTGCTACTAAACCTAAACTGCACTCCTTCCAAGGCTAATATATCCTCCCTTAGGTGTTTGAAGCACAGTAATCCAGGAGTGCTCTAACCAGGGCTTTGTATAGCTGAGGTAGGACTTCTATTCCCTTACGTGCTAGCCTTTAAATATAAAGATCAGCATTCCATTTTTGATAACTTTTGGTGCCTGTTCATATTTTAAACATCTGTGTACTTGGACTCCCAAGTCTCTTTGGGCCTCCACTGTTTCTAACTTTTCAACACTCAGGAAGTACCCTGTTATTCACTTGCTCTAGCAATATCTCTTCGTAATGTTATGCTTCCATCTACACTACTTCCAACCTTATGTCATTGGCATATTTGGATATATGGCTTTTTACCCAACCATATAAGTCATTAATAAATATGGTGAATAGTTGAGACCCCAACAAAGATCCTTGCAGGACACCACTGTTCTGCTAATTAGAGTACTGTCCATTATCCCTACCTGAACAGTATCTTATATGGGGCTTTAGCAAATGCCTTATGGAAGTCTCGTATCCATAGACACTCCCCTATCCATTACTTTAGTCACCTCTTCAAAAAATTCAATCAGGTTCATCGTGGATGACCTATCCTTTGCAAATTTATACTAGCTGTCTTTGATCAGCTGATAATTTTCAAGTTCAGTCACCCTATCTTTAATTTTAGACTCTAGTCATTTCCTGCAACAGGCTTACTGGTCCATAATTCCATGGTTTCCTTTCCTCACTACTCTTCAATGGGGATGTGACATACACAATTAAAGGAATGTTCCCAAACTGAGAGAAATTTGGAAGATTAGAGTTAGGGCATCTGCATTGCTCCCACCTAAAACGCTGTGATAGAAAGCATCTGGTCTTGGGGATTCGGCACTCTGTGGTGCCACTTCTTTTCATTACTGTTATTCTGATTACATTAATTTTGGTGAGGCCCTATCCCTGATTCAATATTAGTTTTCTTGGGATTACCAGCAAACTGACCTCCTCCTCTATTTTAAACACTGTGCATAGTAATTATTCAATATTATCTGCCATTTCCTTATTTTCATTCACAATATTGGTTTACACTTTTCGAGCAACCCAAGTTGTTCCTGATCACTCTATGGGCAGAATTTTCTGCCTGTCAGGCAGGCGGACCCGACCCAATCTCCGGTGGGCAGGGAGCCAATCCCCACCAGTGAAGCGGGCCACAACGCCATTTTATGTGGGCGGGCCAATTAAGGCCCGCTCAATGTGACATTCGGCAGGAAACGCTATGTGCTTCCTGTGCGGGTGGTGGGGGGGGGGGGGGGTGGATTCCCTAAAAGTGAGAGTGCTAATATTAAAAATAGAAAAAAAATTCCCTAACATGTCCCCCTCATGTGACAATGTCACATGAGATGGGACATGTTCATAATTTACAGATTAACTTTATTAAAATTTTTAACACCCTGTATGAAACCTCATCCCGCTGATGGATGAGGTTTCATGTTTTCTCTATTTGCCACCAGGACTCCTGGCCTGCCCACCAAACTTAAGGTTGGACAGCAGGTCCTTTAATTGTTTAAATGATCCTGTCAATGGCCTCAATTGGCCATTGACAGGTTGGCGGGTGCACAGCTGATTTTGCTGCGGGCTGCCTTCCTGAAAATTTAAATGCGGCAGGATGACGTCGGGTGTTCCGCCTGATGTCATCCCACATCGTTTTACGCGTCGGCGAGCAGGCCCCGCCCCCTGCTCGCTGACGGCAAAATTCTGCCCTATTTTTTCTTTGTGTAATGGTAACATTTTTCTGTTGATATTGATGTCCCTGGCAAGTTTCTTTTTACTCCCTTTTTATAGTTCTTGCTCTCTGTTTTGTCACCCTTTGCTCTTCTTCATATATTTGCTATTCATCATTTGCCATTTTATAAGCTTCCATATGCTTTTTATTTTAGTCTAATGTTGTCCCTCACCCCTTTATTTGTCCATTTTTTTGGCAGAGCAGCGTAATACACTAAATACGATCTTCCTTCAGCATGACATAACAATAGCATAACTGCCGAAGATTGTGAAGAAAATTCAGGATTTTTTTTTATATGCTTGGAGCTTCCTTTTGCCACTGCAGAACTCTTTTGTGAGATCAGGACTCAACCCTCCCCCGACTTACCAGATTGCTGCAACGCAGCTTGCTTGTTAAACTTAAAACATACTAAGGAGGTCCTGCCCCCAGCCTCACTGGGTTCTTCTTCCAAATTTCTCCTTCCCTGCTTCCTCCCTGCCTACCCATAAATATGAGGACCAACATGTTGTCTGGTCAACACACTTTCACTCAAATGATAATTGAACAGTAAAGACTATTGAAGGGCGCAATATAACTGAGTTCAAGGGGCAATTAAACTTGAGAGAAGAGCTTCAGGACGGCATTGCAGAGAGATACCCTGGGCTAAGGTCAATGCTAGGCACAGTGAACTTTTCCTGTTCCTCAAAGTTAAGTGATTCTCTTTCAGTTGTGTTAACTACTGTATCAATTAATGCTTATCGGATAAGGTGCCAAACATTTTGGAATGTCTTGCAGCAGCCTTCAGAGAATGGAAACAACGTGCTTGTGGTCAACTGACATACACCAATATTGGTAGCATGTATGGAGAAGTCCATGGTCAATGGACTGATCCATTTCCAGACCAAAGGAAGGTAGAAGATGCACTTATATATAATGGAAGGAAAGAACTGCCGGAAATTCCGATGAGGGAGAAAGGAAAAATAGCTTAAAGCTATTTATTTTGAAAGAAAAGAAGCTCTACAAATCACCTGATTGAAAGCAAGTATAAATGAGTACCTTTATAATATTTGAAAATTATTTATAAACGTAATACTTTTGGGTTATTATAGGTCAAAATAAATTGCAGCCAACAACATTAGGTTTTTCATAATGATAAGTTCAACCACTCATGGAGACAAGCATATAAGGCACTGTAATATATGTTTATTTTTAAAACAATGATTACTGGCAGCTACTGAGATATTAATGTGCAAAGAAAAATGTGCAAACATAAAAGTCACAAAGGATGTTAATAATTAATAATAATTGATGGTGACCTGGCCCTGACCTGGGCAAATGGCAAATCTAGTCAACCCTGCCCATAAAGAAACTAGCAAAAGAGCCAAATAAATATCTTTAAAAGATTCAGAGTTGCAACAAATAAAAAATTTAGTTTTTGGTAAGGTCACAATCTGACTATCCCAAACCAGCACTGAACAAAAATGTATTTCTGATATTACAACAGGGATAACATTGTTATAGGGAAATGCACAAAATTCTTGCATTTCTTTTTCCAGAACTTAATTAATCTCAGTGTTCAGAGGTGACTCCGTGATCTGTTGCTTCCAGTAGACAGCTGTGCTTGTAGGGAGCATATCTCAGGAAATTACATGTGAGTAGAGAGTGTAAAATCATAACTGTGCCCACAATTTCCTTACACAAACTCTCAGTGAATGCAGCTGCCTGATAAGAGTGATGAATCACAGGATCACAACCTCTATGTGCAGCACTGATTTTTGTTTGGGACTTAATATGTTGCAATAAAATTAGATGAGCATGCTCTGGAAGGGTGCAATGATGAGTAACTATTGATGAGAAACATATCTCCAAGAACTATATTTTCTTTTAAAATTTGGAAAGACATTGCATTATTTGGTCACTTGGATTTTTTTTTTAAACGTCATAGGTTCATGTTGGACAATGAGCAAGGATGCCTTTTCCAGGAACTCACCTGACCTGCATGGCACTTGAGGAGGAGAGCTTTTTGCTTATGTAAATTGCAATTACTTTAATTAATGGGAAAAAAAACTGTTTAAAGGCAAAGGCCCTGGTGATTTACTGGAAATCACTTGACGAAGATGAGCTTTAAGCTTTGAATTTGTTGTTTGAACTCAGCTGGAAAGAAATGGGAAGGAGGAAAGCTGCCCAACTCACGCTCTCCTTGCCTTGCCTGAAACACAGTTTGATTATCAATATTCAGCTAGGAATCCTCATCTCAGTGGAACTGGTCTGTATTTGGAAACTTGAGAGATTGAGACAGGAAGGATTGATCCGGCTCTATTCTCCTCCATGTCGATGCTCCATTGGTGAAAACCTCCAGGCATCTACTGGGACCAGCGACCCATCCTCGCACAAGGGAGCACCAGATGAAAGGTGTCAAAACCCTGTGCACTTTATCCTTTTTATAAAATTTTTCCTTCAACTGCCCATCTCTCTGTAGAGACCCTGTTTGTTTGCCTTTGTTTGTTTGTGTGTTCATGTGTGTGTGTGTCTGTCTGTGTGCTAGAGAATTTTAAAAGGGATAGTTACACTTCCAGATTACCAATTGTGTGTTAACCAGTTCTTGCAACTTGTTTTACAAAAGAGGTTTTGTTTTATAATAAATCAATCATTCTGAGTTTATTTAAAGAGGCCTGGTTAATGTCTCTTTTATTCTGGGTAACAGTAGTGAAGGTAAATAATTGGCCATTTTGGTGAGGGAATTAAATATTTACTCTAATACTTCGAACTGTGGAGTAGTGGGGCTGGATCAACTGCCTACTCCTCCCATCCCAGTTGTAACACCACTGCTTACCATTCTGCACAGTCCAATGCAGTAACTGCAGAACTCAAGGTCCTTATTCATAGAATATTTACAATGACCCAGGTTTTACGATCATCAGTGAGGTGATAGTACTTAGTGCTGGCCTCAAAGAAAGCTGCCTGCAAACTTCTGGTAGTCTCTGTGGATTTTCCCTTTCCACCTTAATTTGACTCTGGTGCCAAGTCATCGGGAACTCCAGGTATCCAAAGTGATGGCATCAAACTGGGTAAGCAGCCTATCACATTGGAATATTTTTATAGACAGCAAACCAGGAAGTAAAATGCAATGATTATCCTTCACTACACAAATATAAAATCAGCTTTTCAGGGTCAGAGAGGTTCTTCAGGAGAATTATGACTTAGTACACCATTAATAACCCAGTTACACCTCATTCAACATGGCATAACTTCATTGGGGGGTTTTACCAGTAATATTACATGGCAAATGAAGAAGATCTTATCAAGTCAGTAATTTCTAAATTATTACAGTCTGCAAGGATAAAGAGAGGCTGGTGCAGTCGGGGAGGGAAAGATTGGAAACACTAGAGAACAGTGCAGTTTTGCAGAGCTGTATTCAGAGTAAGACAGAGTAAAACCTTATATTCACAGTTATTAAACCTTTCCTGGCATTGCAGCCAGGTTTGATGCTGCTGGCACTGACCTGCTTAACCATCTCTCTCTTGCATGCTCACATTTTTTTGGCACCCATCTGCTATCTCTGAGGGAAACAGGATTTTCTTTCTCACCCTGACTTCTTCAATAAATACTTCTTATTGCAATACCAGAAAATGATGGCAGTTTGCTGCCCTATGTACACGTTTGACCTACTATGCCTTTAAGTGGCGCCTACTGACTTGACAGGCCTGCTGGATTTGACATTCTTTGAAGTGAAAAGCTGCTTATGAGCAATGTAATTTACATAGTTGCTCTCTTTGCACTTCTACTACCTTACTTGCTGAATTCTTGCTAACATTTCTCTATGTTTGTACAACCTATTTGGAATATCTCTTAAACAATTGCTACCATGAAAACTTTGGTACTCAACCTCCAAGGGCTAGATTTTACATTTATTGGTGGGGTGAGGCAAGCAGAATGGAAATTGACTGTTCCGCTCACTCCCACCCTTGCAGTCTGCTCATCGGATGGTTAATTAGTGGTTGCCCGGTGGGTAGAAGGCCAATTATAGGTGCAAAGGGTGCCTCCATACCCAACGGGCACTGTAGGCCAGGGCATCATGTGGCAGAGGAGTACTGCCACGAATAGGAAGTCTGTAACGGCTAGAATTGTCAAGACTCTCTGCTCTCAGGATCAGTCTTATTTTGTATTGAACACAAAAAAGATAAATAGAAAAATCATTAAAAAATATTCAGACACTGCCACCTTCCCCAGAAGAATCTGCTGGTACATTCAACCATGGTCCCAATGGCAGGTCTTTTCTACTGCCCTTGTACCGCCTCATTAAAGCTGGCAGAAAAGACTCCTAGCCTTTTCGCATCCAACATCCGAAAATGCAACGAACAACGAAAAAATTGCAGACAATTGGGTTGTTGATAAACTTTACAGTGTGTTAATCAGTAATTTCAAAATGGTGGATGAGTGGGCTGCTGATTTTGCATCCACGCCAGTTTCCCAAATTACAAAAGGCGAGTGATGATGTTGTATTGCCAACACAATATCATCATGCTAAATTTTCCGTCAGTGCATGGGGAGGTAGAGGCAGTGCAACCAATTTGGGGAATGTAAAATCCAGCCCAAAATGTTGATATGGCCAGTTTCAACTTATTTGGACAAAAAGATTGCAAGCGTTTATAGGTACACACTGTTCCACACTAAGGCAGATCAATGGGCATTGTGAGATGTCATCCAACATTGCGTGGGCAAGGAATATCACAACAGCTCTTGTTTTCTACCATCATGCAAATTACAACCTCATTTACCCTCTGCAATAACAGGCTACCTACTTCTTCTTGTCAAGTGTATGATATTCAATGCATCTCAGGAACACACGGAATATACAGTGCTTAAAAAAAACTCACTGCAGTATATCTGTCCCAGCCCAATGCTCTCTATCTCTTCTCAAGTGATACTTTGAAATTTTCCTGCACTAGGTCTGACCTCTAGTAAAATTCACATTTATTCACTGGATTCTACAGTTGTGCATTGTTGAATAATATCATCAATCCCCTTTAACAAGGACTCGTCAAACATGCTTGAATCTATTTTTCTCAATTTTTTATTAGTCTATTTTTAAGGGCAACAAATCCTATGAGTAATATTAAATAGTAACAAGTCTTTTACCATTTGTGGCATTACATACCTATTAATCTCTGGCTACTTTTCAATAAAATTGTAGCAAACTCACAAATACAAGGTGTGCAACTCCCAGTAGATCTACAACATTTAATAGAATCAATTATCCAGAGTAAACTTGAGATTTATGATGTTCAATAATCTGTAATAAGGTTCATTTATATAGGTTGTGATTCCTTAAAACTAAAATTTGTGATTCCTTAAAACTTAAAATTAAAACTATTACATAAATATTTCCTATGGGACTCTTCATGTGAAAATGTCCACATTTCTCTGTTACATTTCTCCACGATGCCAGTAGATGGAGCTTTTTAATCCAGCTACTGGTGCAGGCAAATCAGAGTGTACTGGTACCAGTCCCAGCCTGGATAAATGGGGAGAGTTAGCGGCAGGAAGGGCATCTGGCTGTAAAATCACCCTCCAAATCCAAAAAAATTATGGTTGATATGAGGGCTGATCAACCAGCATTGTGGCGGCCCCATGTAACATGGAAAAAGTCAAGAGAGGAGGCAAGCAAGCCAGTAGATGGAGCTTTTTATGTCTTTTATTGTAGACATGGTTGTTGCCCCGCTGTAGGTCCTTTTCTTGACCATTTAAAGAAGGGTCATATGCACTTGAAACATTAACTCTGTTTCTCTCCCCACAGATGCTAATAGGCCTTCTCTGAGTTTTTCCAGCATTTTCTGTTTTTATTTTAGGCTACGCTTCCTAACATAAGAGATTTTACAAGAAATTAACACAATTAAAATTAATCAGTGATGACTCTCCCAAAGATATTAACTGCACAATAGGAAACCAATTGAGGGAAGTAAATCACTTGCAACAGTAGCCACCCAGCCAATCAAATGATTTCTGAATGGACCATTTTCTGAGCATCCTTGGAGCAATATTGTGTGTAGTATAGACTTTCTTCACTATTTCAACGTATAAAGAAATAAAGACCCATAAAGACAGGTATATTTATCTTCAAGCATAGAAATTTATCACCTACATAAACATGGGTCGTAATGTTATTGACAAATACACTGAGCGGCAGCTCAGTAAACCTTGCTGGGCAATCACTTCAATCTTGACATTGGGAACTCATTTCCAATTTATGGCAAAAGGAAAAAAATAATAAAGCTGAAGACAGTAAAAAAATAGGGTTACTATTAAGATTTACTGCCAATATGAAGTACAAGTATGCAGATTTGAAAAATACCATTGGTTCCTTCCCTTTTACTCCTTGGCTAAAGCTGCTTTTAGCCAAGATTATTCTCCAGAAAAAGAAATCAACTTTCCCATATTGTTTTTCAGCTCACTTTGGTGCAATTTAAACTTATTGGAATTAAGCTACGTTATTATATCTTCAGAAATCATATTGGGAAATTAACTAATAAACATAAGCCAGTGGAAACCATCTACTCCAGTTGAGGTCAACTGAAAAGAATATCAGGTGCAGTGTAAAATGGGCCAATTTATTATTAACCCTTTTGCACTAGCTAGTGAAGACCAATTTCATCCCCAATCTCTTTACATCTGTTATAAATTTGCTCATGCTGCCGTTTTCCACCGGAGCATTTTGACAGAATGTCTTACTTTAAAGCTCATGTAGCATTGGGAATCTTTTGCTCACAAATTGTAATTTCTAAAAAAGAGAATGAGAGTATAAGGATTTGGCTTGCACCAAAATCAAACATAGTGGCAGATTAAGACTGTACTCAAATGACAGCTGTGCTATTAAGATTTCCTAATGAATACCACAGTCTGTACTATTAATTAAATAAATTGCACCTATCTTAAGTCCATCAATACTTATCAAATCTTTTTTGTCACTTAATAATCAGAAAATAGCCCAAATGGTTGAGGTTTTCTGCTTGTGCGCTCACCAGTCACTGGTGATTTTATGTCCATTGTTTTTAATAGACAGCAAGATTGCAGCTGGTAAATGAAGAAATAACAATCCTTGCCAATAGGTTTAAATGTCATAGCTGCAACAATCTAGCTAGGTTGTTTTGGGGGCCAGTCATACAGTGGTTCTATTTGATCATATGGCAAAATAACAGCACATTATAAACCGTACACTTCCAACCCCAATTAACAACAATTTATAAAGCAGTCTTCATAGAAAAAAATCTGGGCACCTAGCAAGGGGGAAGAACAGATATCAAACAGGAAATAAAAGGGTAACAAAGATAAAATATTGGCTTTAGGAGTGCAGTGGGAAAGATAGCAAAATTAAGTTGTTTTGGAAGAGAGGGTTAAGAGGCTAAAGGATAGCAATGGCAAAGTGAATGACAATTGGAGAGACAAGTAGCAGAGACTGGATGCTGGAGTATACAGAATGATGAGATTTCCCAAATGGGATTGGATAAGGCTATGGATTGATTTAAAAGCAAAGATAAAAGTATTTCACTGGACAACATTAAATCAGTGAAGCTGTTTGATAATGAGGGTGATGATTGCACAAGAAAGACCTCAGACTGCAGTCTCTCTCTCTCTCTCACACACACAGTCAGACTGCAGAATTTCAGATTACCTGAAGTTTGTGAAGGGTGGTGACATGTTGATCAGCTAGAAGAGCATCGGATAACTCAATTCTCAAGGTGCTGAAGGACTATATCCATGTTTCAGCAGCAAAGGGTGTGATGCATGGACAGATATGAGTGGATGAGGAGGGAAGCCACAGCTACGTAGTATTTATCTCACATGTAGTTGAAAGAGCAGATTTGAGGTAGGTCAATCGCATGAGAGGGTAAAGGGGGATTTTTTTTAGAATATAAGAGTTAATGGTGACTGAGGGGGCAGAGCTGCAAACAAAATGATACGTGCCGGACTGGGAATGCAACTGGAAAGATTGGAAGGTTAGGAGGAGGTTGGAGAATTAGGATAGCACATGCATGGGAAATGAACAGTGGGAATTTTGCAAAATGCCATGGACTGCTACAAACAAAATACATACAAATTTTCTAGAATAATTATTACTTCATCACTGGTTAAGACTGCATTGAATGCCGGCGCTAAAATCTTGCTCAGGATCTTTAACTTTGATTTGTGCAATGTTCTTAATGAATATCGCACAGCACAATTTCAATCCTTATGAATTCAGGTGCACATAACACTTTAAAAATTATAAATCGCAGTGTATATATGTAGGGGTCAATTTAACAGGACGCAGGTGGACAATATCATTTAGTACCACTGATGGTAAGCTAGCTGTGGCAGCTGACAGCTGGAAAGGAACATGATGGTAAGAAGGTTTTAAAATGAACCTTAATAATTTGCCACCCAACTCCTTAATGCTCCAACAATAAAAGAGTATGGCTAGATTTTCCTGTTACTGTGACTGACCATATTGGATCACCTGGGCGCAGAGCATGGAGGAACATTTAATGGGAAGATGCTGGTAAGGGGCGAGTCCACTTAAGTTATCTTTGAAATTGTTGGAAAATTGTTCTTTGTTGGTGGTGCGTGATCCTCCTGACTATTTTTCCTCAATATGGCACCTACATCCAGGCACTTTAATAACTCAAAGCACTGGTACAGAAAAATGTTTATTGCTAATGTAGTGGAAACTTTGGGTAATAATTTTCATCTTCAGCACCTGGTCAGTAATCTGGCTAAGTAGCTAAACCAGAAATTGTAGAATCCATTCAAATTTCTTGAAATCAATGGGAGGATTATCAGACAGATTGCGCAACAGGTAAGCTATCAACTCTGCCAGACTGCTGCGCAGTCAGTGAATATGAACATTACTCTCTTTGTATTCAAATGCTTGATAGTCTAGTAGCTGGAATTATGACCAAGTTTTCAGGTGGTTTGGCAGTGGGATTGCACACAATTTGAGATTATTTCATAATTAGCAGAGAAACTGAACTTTCTGACATTCTATAATAATGGTGTATACACTGTACCCTCTGCAGTCTGGAAATCTATTGTTTGGAAACACTGGGCAGAATCAGCCCAGATTTGCACTAAATGCTGTAGGGGGTGGATAAAATGACGTTTCACTTGCCGGCCAAAACGGCAGCTTCTCATACCGTATCATCCCAAACCCGCTGCATTAATTATGCATTCCCGGGAAATACGCTGTTTCCATGGCAGGCGGGCTCTCATTTGCCCGCCACACCATCACCTCTCCGTTTCATCATGCTGGGTGCCACTTTTAAAGTGCCGCAGCGCACATACCTCTCAGTGCTTCCAGCCCATGACTGCTGTACAGAAGACAGGATAGCCTCGAAAGGCAATAAGACTGCAGCCCCCCACTTCAGTGACACGCCCTCAAGTGCTTTTTGGACGCCGTGGAAACTCACTGTGATGTCCTCTACCTCCTCTCTGGCTGCAAGGTGGGCAGATGCTTCTCCCATCCAGTGGTAGTGGCTGTCAGTGTCAACGCCCTGCAAAAGAGGACAACCACCCAGCTCCCCTCAATGAGTCAGGCCTCAGTCCCCAGAGGGAGGAGAAGCAGCAGCTGGACATCCCTGGGTCGTCCACTCAGGAATCTGAGGCTGTCCTCTCATTCCGAGTCCCCTTTGCCTGTGAGCAGCACAACCCCGTCCTCTGTCACCGCAGAGGGAGCAGCTGGCAAACAAGTGATTCAGGAGGGAGAAGGATATATGTGTAGCAGGGCATTTCGGTGCCTCATGTAAGCACTCTCCCACAGGTCCTTCACATATAACACTCACCTCAATGTCCTAAGCATTTTGAATACTGCCTGCTGAGGTTCACTTTCAGTTGTCCATCTGAGCTGACCTGCATCTCTGCCCACCCCACTGATCACACTCCCATGCAGCACCTAATCTTGCCCACACGACTATCGTTTCACTTTTGATTTAAACAGCACGATCTCGATTCGGTTTGTCGTGCACTCCTCCGGCTTTTCCCCTCCTCCAGTCACCCAAGTTCTGAAGATGAGTTATACCGACCCGAAATGTTAACTCTGTTTCTCTTTCCACAGATGCTGCCAGACCTGCTGAGTTTCTCCAGCTTATCTGTTTTTATTACCCATTTCCCTTCCTCCCCTATCACTTCCTCCCCAGCATCACCTTCCACCTCCTCTCCCTGGCCTACCAGCCACAACTCTTTTCCTTCGGGGATGTCCAGGTGATCATGCACATTCCCTTATTTCCAAAAATCTCTCCCCCATCTATATTCGCCTCCCTGATCTCCTCCTTCCCACCTCCAGGGTCCATGTCTGCCTCCAAGTCCCCACTAACCACCCTCACTGTCCCTTCTACCACTATGGTTGAACCGTCACCCTCCCACCCTACCATCTCACTCTGCCCTTGGTTATTATCACCATTCCCTCAGTTTGCTCTCCAGGAGGCAGTCATGGATTAGAGCCTTCTCTTGCACATTCACCTGGACATCCCCCCCACCTCCAGGTTCCTTCCCCCCCTCAGAACCCCTTCCCTCCCCCAGACTCCCCCTCACTTGGTCCTCCCCATCCTCCTGGACTCCACCCTTACTTAGGGGACACCCTTACTCCTTCCTCCCGCAATATCATTGGCATTTTAGTACAGTGCGTTGGGAGCAGAAACACTGAACTTACAGTATTTGGTAAGCAAACAGTTTTTATTACTGCTTTATAATGTTTTATCATGGTTTTGCGCTTCAAGTAAATATTGATATCTATGGTGTTTCATGGTTTGCACTCTTGTGGTTGGGAATTCTCACATCATTTCATAATCCAGAAAATTCCAAAATCCAGAAATAACTTGGTTCCAAGCATTCCAGACAGGATATCGAGTTATCTGATGACCATACATTCATCCACATTTACACACAGACCAGGCAATAGATTAACCAATACTGTTGTTTTCTATTTTCCACATAGAAGAGCAGTGACTATAAATATAAAGCTTCTATTTAAAAAATATATTTTTCATCAATTTATCCATTCATCTCATGTTGAAGATTCAAATATATGTACAATTGACAAGTCTCAATTTCATCAATGCTAAGGGACATTACAAAATAGCACTTCTCATTACTACAGGTAAACTGACTCAAATTCGAGTAAATGTTGGTTGGACATAACATGAATTCATATTTTCTTCTTTCCATTACATTAGCACGATGAAACAGAGGAATCACTGCCATGAGGCTGCAGATCATCCTCCTCAGTGTTTTACAGGATGAGATGGAAATAGCTTACATCAGCACACATCATGTATTCTAGGTCAATCAACAGCACACACTTACTGCATTCCCTGGTCAGAAGACATTTCTGGTTCAGGGTGTTCACTGTGGTTTATTAAGGTACACTTACTGACCTGCATGGATCGTTTATTACAGACAGACCTATCAACTCAATCTGCCCGAAGTTTATATAAAATGCAATTCCAAAGTATCAAAAACAATTATATGTTGTCCCCTCTATATTAAGGTAGGATGCTGAAAGCTCTTGGTATGAGTGACTTAAATTAATGAAATCAGCAAGCAATTTTTCCACAGAAAGGATAGTAGAAATCTGTAATCTTAATCTCCCAAAAGGCCGTGACTGCTGGGTCAATGAAAATGTTCAAGATTGAAATCAATAACCTTTTGTTGGGTAAGCTATGAAGGCATATCAAGCAAAGGCAGGTAAATGGAGCTGAGGTGCAGACCAGTCATGATCTAACTGAATGTTAACTGAGTTGGAGGGGCTGAAAGGCCTACTGCTGGTTCAGATAACCAAAACATTCTTGTGAATACTAAAAAGCTCTACAAACGTTTTTTCAAATATATTTGTTTAGAGGGCAATATGGTCATTAAGAGAATCAGATTAATCTGCCATTCAAATCAGTTAAAACAACCATTACACGATTCCCCAAAACAGCTATGCAGAAATTTGAACTAACAATTCACTTTTATAATATTATCAAATGTTAACAGAAAGTACAGCTTTTTTTTTAGTTATTGTTAAAACAGCACATTTTTTGAGTTTATACATAGGATGTTTGCACTGAAGTTGGGGTGTGCATGAGTTTATGTTGTCTTGAAAATATGAGACACCCGCATTGAAAATTACCAGTTGGATGAGATTATAGGCAGTACCTCTTGCAAGATAATGGCCTTACATTACAGAAATTCAAAGCTTTTAGACACTGGTGATTTAACTGCAACATTATTTATACTGAACGTTAAGGTTACATAGGAGCCATATTCTGCAACTTCATCTCATTCACTCTTCGTTGTATTGTGAAGATATCATCCTGACCTTCATGTCAAATAGGTCTTGTATTGATTTTAATTCAGGAAACAGAATCTCAACTTGTGTTGTTCATGATTTAAGGAAGCATTAAATTGATATTTAATTTCATTATGATACATCTGCAATGTGCAAGTGATAAAGCAAAATGCCTACCATCACATCCATTGCCAGAAACAATGACGATAATGGCCTGGATTTTTGCAGATATCAACACTCATGGTTATTAAAGAATAAACTGGACTTCAGGTGACCCCCACACGCATGACTAAAGGTGGAAATCAGGAGGCTGCTGTCCGATTTACCTTGCTCCTCCAAAAGCTTTGCTATACTGGTCCAGAAAAACGGGCCACATCAAATCTGGCCAATACTGTCCCATCAGTTTACTTCCAATCAGCAACAAAATGATGGGAGAAGTCATTGACAGTGCTGTCAAACAGCACTTACTTATCAATAACCTATTCACTAATGCTCAGTTTGGGTTCCACTCGAAATCAGATCTCGCCACAGCCTTGGTCCAAACATGGACAAATGAATTCTAGGAGTGAGATAGAATGAATGCCCTTGATATCATGGCGGCATTGAGTATGACACCAATAAGTCTTCAGAAAATTGAAGTCAATTGGGATCGGGGGAAAACTCTCTGCTGGCTAGGCTCATGACCAGCTCATTGAAGATAGCTGTGATTATTGGAGGTCAATCATCTCAGCCTCAGGGTATTGCTGTAGGAGTTCTTCAGGGTGGTATCTTGGGCCCAATCACCTTCAGCTGTTTCATCAACGACCTTCCCTCTATCATAAGATCAAAAGTGGGGATGTTTGCTAATGATTGCGCAGTGTTCAAATCAATTCATAGGGCAGGATTTTTTTGGAAGGCAGGGTTTCGCACCCCGTCACCCGTCGAATCGGGGAATGCATCCACATCAATCATGACAGTCCTGCAGCCATTTCGTGCTCTGAAGAGTGTTAATTGGCTGGAGATGGGACTTCCACCCCTTACTCAGGAGGAGGTCCTTACTCAGATGCATAGTTCTGCGGTCCCAGCAACACCAGCAGCAAGAGTAGCCAGGACTGAGACTACAAGCAGTCACCAGATTCTAAATCCCAGAGTACAGGTCCAAGCAAGATCAGGGGGAGGTGGTGAGACCTGGGGGTACGGAGGGGTTGGGGGGTTGTGATAGAGAGGCTGGGATGGGAGGAAGCACCCACAGGGGTTTTATCTTGGGAATGGCACTTGATGTTGAATGTGAGCCCTTAAGGGGGACCCTCCTCTGTCCTTGGCACACCAGGCCCAAGCAGGGTGACCTGCCGGGCTTCCGGCTGCCCCTCCCCTAGCTCCCCACCACTGCCTTCTTCCCGTCAGCCTCAAAATTGAGGCCAGGTAGGAAGCAACCCTTAAATGGTCAGTAATTAGCCACTTAAGGGCTCCAGTTGGGCCAAGATTGGGCAGGCTGCCAAAGGATGCATCTGTTCCCCTTCTATAAAAGTGTGTACAGAGTGGGGACAGGAAGACTACCTGTTTCAAAAGACTAATGGGTTTCTGGACTCTCAACTAAGTCTCATTTTGTATCCTTGGCTGAGAGTCCTGACATCCATTAAAGCTATAAAACTCTTGCACCACAAAGAAACATTGCTTGATTGACAGCTCTGGCTCTCTGATCTCTGCTGTCAATTGCACAATGTTTATTTACACAAGATAAAAGAGGTTAAATGCTTGCAGTTTCATTTATCGAAACTTTAAAGGATCTGAATGATCAACACTTTATTGGGCATTAGTAAATAGCTTTTTTTCAAGAAAGTGGCAAGTTATCAATATATGGGTTCATTAGTTCTGTACAGTGTATTTGTGGGTGAATGAGCATGGAAATGCCATACCTTGACATGGGGACATGAGCAACCATATGGTGTGGGGGGCAGACTTTGGCATGGAGGACATTTTGAACTTACCATTTAAAAGTTTCCCTCATGCAGACTATGGTTCATGACACCTTTGGACAGGTCATTGAAAACCTGGCCCAACTCCCATGAGAACTGCAGAGCAGTAGGACCAAGCAATCTGTGCGATGGAGCCAGCCAGGTCAGCCCCATTTGCCATACATAGGTGGGCATAGAAACTCTGCCCCAGTAGCCATATGTACAGCTTCCACCTCTGGATTGTCTTTACTAATGTTTCCATTATCTTATCCTCAAAAGGATCACTTAGGCTTGGACTTCTCCTGTGCACCCTTGCAATTGTAACACTTGTCACCTCCTTGAGGCCAAATATTTTTCCCTTCCTGTTTCCAACACTTAGCCCAGGAGTCATCCTCAGGGAGTCTTTTGACCTCATTTAATTTCCCTTCATCTTCACTGTTCCCCCAGTCTCTTTCTTTGCCTTGGAATGACCTTTTGCCTCAATTATGAATATCATCCTCCTTAACACTTCCTGTTCAGTTTGATCGCCAGTTGAGTTATACCAGGCACTGAACTGGGTCATGGTCACCATAAGAGTTTTGATATCAACACTCACAGCCTATGTCTGCAAGGCTCCCCATCAAATTTATCTCTAACCAAGTCTGTACCTCAACTCTATTCATAAATGGGCCATAAACAATTCAAGAATTCTTCTGGGGATCCCCTGGATTCTGTTTCATGTTGTTCACATGGGCCTCCTGCACCTTACAGCCAACAAAATTGCATTCCCACAGCCTCCAAAGTCCCTTTCCCTCGACAAACTGTTCTCGCTAAGCCAGACATATATAGGTACTTCTGCCTTTAGGACAACCAACATCACTTTTACATGTTCCCCGTCACGACATCTATTTAAGCCTATCACCTGTTCTACTGCCGCAAACCTGATTGTCGGGTTGTCTCACTTTCCCAACTTTGGGATACGCCTCCCCTTGTTAGCTAATTGTTGTTAATATCGAGGACCTCATATGTACTTTGTAAGGCATGTCCGTATTGTTAGTCACTAGAGTACTTCTATTGCATAGGAGTCATCACTACTGAGGAGACAACACTTGCAGGATCTGTGGCCTGGGCTGGTGGGCAACAGTCGCCAAATTGAGGTGCCTCATCAGGACCCACATCTCCCAGTCCCATCAAACAAAACGTGTCCTTCTAATACTCAGCTGTTGTTTGGATTCCTCTATTTGGGCTTGACAGAGCTAATGGTCCTCAGCCCCACGTGACTCCTTTCACTAACCCGAAATGCAGCTTTCACATCTTTTACCAGCCTCTCAAACCGTTTTTCCTCTCTCTTCACACTTAGATTCTACTTTCAAATCATTATATCTGTGCTTACATTCCATCAAATGTGTTTTTAACATTAATTCGGTACGCTGGTATTTCCTCACTATTCCTCCATGATTTCTCTCTCCTGCAATCGCCCCATTAAACGATTCACAATTGCCTCCTCTTGTAACTCTTTCGAGTACAAACCCATTTCCATCTGTTTCAGATGAAGTTACATTGTTTCATAGCTTGCCATTGTGAGATTTGAACTCTTGATACTCTTTTGAGTAAACATGTTTCCATCTGTTTCAGATGAAGTTACATTGTTTCATAGTTTGCCATTGTGAGATTTGAACTCTTGATCTTGGGGTTACAAACCCAGTACCATAACCACTTGGCTATTTAGGCCAAGCTATAAATGCTTTTCGATTTGGCTTATCTACGCTGCTTTTGCGTATTGTTTTTCAGTTCAGATCTCTTTCACCTCAAAACTGCCTGTTTAGGTTTAACACAAACGAATTCTTCAGTCGATGAAAACAAGAGTGTAACTCTTTCGAGTACAAACCCGTTTCCATCTGTTCCTATTCAGATGAAGTTACATTGTTTCATAGTTTGCCATTGTGAGATTTGAATTCTTGATTTTGGGGTTACAAACCCAGTACCATAACCACTTGGCTATTTAGGCCAAGCCTTCCTCTTGTAACTCTTTCGAGTACAAACCCGTTTCCATCTGTTTCAGATGAAGTTACATAGTTTGCTATTGTGAGATTTGATCTCTTGATACTCTTTTTGAGTAAACCTGTTTCCATCTGTTTCAGATGAAGTTACATTGTTTCATAGTTTGCCATTGTGAGATTTGAACTCTTGATAGTTTTGCCATTGTGAGATTTGAACTCTTGATACTCTTTTGAGTGGCTGTAGAGATAGTAACTCTTTCGAGTACAAACCCATTTCCATCTGTTTCAGATGAAGTTACATTGTTCCACAGTTTGCCATTGTGAGATTTGAACTCTCGATCTCAGGGTTACAAACCCAGTACCATAACCACTTGGCTATTTCGGCCAAGCCTTCCTCTTGTAGTTACGCCTTTCCTGACTCCTTTGCTCATGATTCAGCAATTGAGCCGTGTAAGGCATAAACCACATGGCTTTCATCAACCGCGGCTTTGCGAGGAGCGTGTCGTCCAGTCCTCTCTGTCGTCTTCTCCAGGCTTTTGCTCCCGGTTATTTATTTGATCCAAGGCTCTAAAACCTTGATTTTCCCTGTTACAAACTTGCTAAGTAACTCTTCAATGGTTTTACCCTCAGATTAATGCCTATTGTTTCAATTTACTCACTATCCTTGTTGAAGCCCGCCACTTTGAAACGTCCGTAAGGTTGAGAATCTCAACTCTCAATTTCACCACAAATCCATTGCCAAAAACTTATACTCGAAAACAATATCGAGTGATTCAAAACATACAGTTGCCCCCTAGCAGGATTTGCCCGATGCCCGCCATTTCCATGAGGATTTTTAGTCCGATTTTATTCTTTGGCCGCATGGCAACTAATCTCGAGCTCAATCCGTCTGCCTCTGATTGGTTTTTGGAGTGCGCGGGCACCTGTTCCTCAGATTGTCAACTCATTTCCGCAGCAAATTTAAACAACCCTTCACAGATATTCTTACATTACTAACCCTGGCCGCACATTAAGCGAGGTTCCATTGAACCGTCGCGTAGCTTTTGCCTGTCAGGAATCCATGATCACAATTTGTCTTCTCTTGTTGCCAACTTCAACTCCTCCAAATTCCATTTTCGGATTAGGCCTTTGAAAAAAAACTGGGGTTTGAGATTACATCATGTGGGTCCCCATCGCGCCTACTCTACATATTGGACACCAAGCCAAGAAGTTAAATGATAATCAGCAGGCTGGGAATGAGGGCCACTGACATTTTTGTTTCAGATTTCCAGCATCCGCAGTATTTTGCTTTTATGCTGAACTTTCTGCTGGGTTTCCAGCATATTCCCGCACCCCTCTGCTGTCAACTACCTCCAAGTAAATATCAGGGCTTGTGTCTCTCAGGAATGGTTCTTCAATTTGATTGGTGAAGGGGATACACAGGACATACACAGAGGTTACCGCCCTCCCTCCCCTCGGGACCATGCTACGAGTTCCACTGCAAAATTCCATAGGAAGAGTAAGTACAATGCGCAGGCCAATGACAATTCGGGCGATTGAACCACCTAAGACAACAAGAGCTTAAGTCATCAACAAGCCTACAATTATAATAAAAATGAAACAATTCTTCTATGTCATAGAAGTAAAATGATAATAGTTTGTTTTCAAGTCCTCTACATCAGTTCAGATAATTCTATGGTGCAGTGAACAGCAAGTGGAAGTATTGGTTATAAAAGGCATCAAAGAATTATGCCAATCAGGTCAAAGGTAATTTATTCAACTGGTTTATTGCACTAATGGATCATATTCATAGCCTTAAGTGTTGTAATTAAGGGGCTAAATAGCGTTCTGTTCACATGATAATGCAATCAAAAACTTATTGTTTATGTTATAAATAGTCTTGAGTAAGGTGTGAATATGTTGAGATATATCTGCAAGTTGCATTCAGGAAAATTTGAGTGCAGGTTAGTTGTGGAATTGAAAGCTGGATAAAATATGATAATTGAGGGGTTATGTATTAATGAATAGGAAATGATTTGGTCTTTTAGGATTCTGCATTTCAAAGCCGATTATGCAAATAGATGGGTGTCACTGTACGGTTTTACATTTCCACATAATGCATCACCATTTTTTTCAGTAATGTGTACTGCTGACACAGAACCATATACTTTAACCCCTCTTTCATTTAGGATTTAGTCTACCGAGGCTCTGGAAGTATCACAGTCGTAGATAGCATTTATAGTCAATAAATGTCCTCGCCTAGAGTTTCTGCGAGTTTGTGTTTCACCAGCGCAATTCGTCTGAAATAAGTGTAAAAGATCAAGGAATTGTAAGCGCAAGTTACATCGAGTGTAAATCAAGTTTGCACAATCTTTCACAATGGTTTAAAACAATTGTGCTGGTCCGCCCACAAAACCCATCATCTCTCCAGTCAAATTAATTGGCGTAGCAAGTTTCTGCCGATGGCGCACGTTTGCCGCCCTTCGAAGAGTCTGTTCAAATTACGTTTGCCTTTTTGAGAAACAAAGGTACTAATAGGCAGATTTGAAAGATTTAAAGTCTAATATTTAATTTACTAAAATTGAATAGTATACACCAAGGAAATCAGTAAATGGTTCAGTAAAATGTTTTAATTATATAAAATCAGGTTATTCACAATGATAGGCACTCAAATGTTTATTTTTTGTGATAATCTCATTTTCAGCTGTATTAATACATTTGCGCCAGGTTACCACTAAATACATCAAGGGATTTTTTTAAACGCGGGCCGATTGCAGTGGTTACTGGAAGATTTTACATTTGTGATTATGTAAATAACTTGAGCGAAACTTGAAATACAACTTCAATTCGGAAAATCAGCTCAATTTCATATATTGTTGGGTTCCCGAGGAATTGCTGTTAGGACCTCTGCTCTTCCTGACCTATGATCTAGGCTTGGATGTACAGAGCACAATTTCAAAATGTGCAGATGACACAAAACTTCGAAGTATTGTGAACACTGAGGAGGATAGTGACAAACTTCATAGAACATAGAAGGCTGATGGAATGGGTGGACTAACAGCAGATTAAATTTAATAAGTAGAAGCATGAGGTGATTCATTTTGTAGGATAGAATAAGGAGGGGCAATATACAATAAAGGATACAATTCTAAAGGCCCTGATGGTCCAGGGCAATATGTGTGCAAATCATTGGAAGTGGCAGGGCAGTTTGAGAAAGCGGTTAAAATAGCATATGTATACTGAGCTTTAGCAATAGGGACACAGTACAAAAACAAAGGACTTTATAATAAAAGCAAAGCACTGGATGCTGGAAATCTGAAATAAAAACAGAAAATGTTGGAAAAACTCAGCAGGTCTGGCAGCATCTGTGGAGAGCAATACAGAGTAAATGTTTTGAGTCCAATATGACTCTTATTTGGAACTGGAGAGAGTTAGAAATTTATTTTTATTCATTTACGGGATGTGGGTGTCACTGGCTAGGCCAGAATTTATTGCCCATCCCTCATTACCCTTGAGAAGGTGATGATGAGCTGCTTTCTTGAACCACTGCAGTTCATTTGGTGTAGGTACACCCACAATGCTATTAGGAGGGAGGTCCAGGATTTTGACCCAGCGACAGTGAAGGAATGGTGATATATTTTTAAGTTGGGATGGGGAGTGGCTTGGAGGGAACTTCCAGGTGGTGATGTTCCCATGTGTCTGCTACCCTTGTCATTCTATATAGTAGTGGCTGTGGGTTTGGAGGGTGCTGCCTAAGGAGCCTTGGTGAGTTTCCGCAGTGCATCTTGTGGATGGAACACACTGTTACCATTGTGTTGGTGGTGGAGGGAGTAAATGTTTGTGGAAGGGGTGCCAATCAAATGGGCTGCTTTGTCCTGGGTGGTGTCAAGCTTCTTGAGTGCTGCTGGAGCTGCACTCATCCAGGCAAGTGGAGAGCATTCCATCACACTCCTTACTTGTGCCTTGTAGATGGTGGCGTGGCTTTGGGGAGTCAGGAGGTGAGTTACTTGCCACAGGATTCCTAGCCTCTGACTTGCTCTTACAGTCACTGTATTTATATGGCTAGTCCAGTTCAGTTTCTGATCGATGGTAACCCCCAGGATGTTGATAATGGGGGATTCAGCAATGGTAATGCCATTGAATGTCAAAAGGTAATGGTTAGGTTCTCTCTTGTTGGAGATGGTCAATGCCTGGCACTTGTGTGGCATGAATGTTACTTGCCACTTGTCAGCCCAAGATAGAATGTGATGGGTTTTATGCTGTTGTAAAAGTGAGGAGAGGCTGGTGGAGCAAAATAGAAGGTCAGGGATAGATTAGAGTACAAGGGAGATTAAATAGCAAAATGGCATGGAAGACAAAACAAAGAGAGTTGTGATGATAGAATTAAATACTAAAGCATTATGATAATCACATAAAGATGTTATAATAAGTCAGTATGAAACACTGTTTCAGCCTCAACTGAAGTATTGTGTCCAGCCCTGGGCATTACACTTTAAGAGGATGTGAAGGCATCAGAGAAGGTGCAGAAAGGTTCTTGAGAATCGTTCCAGGGATGAGGAACTTTAGTTACGTGGATAGATGGAGAAACCAAGACTGTTATCCTTGGACAAGAGACAATTGAGAGGAGATTTGATAGAGATATTCAAAATTCTAAAGGGGTCTGGACAAAGTAGACAGAGAGAAACAGTCCCCATTGGTGGAAGGATCAAGAATCAAAGGGCATAGATTTAAGGTGATTGGCAACAGCAGCATGAAGAAAATTTTTTTAACCCACCGAGCAGTTAGGATCTAGAATGCATTACCTGACAGTGTAATGGAGGCAGATTCAATAGTGGATTTCAAAGGGGAATTGGATAATTATCTGCATAGAAAAAAATTGCAGAGTTATGGAAAAAAGGCAGGCAAGAGGGACTTGTTGACTTGCTCTTGCAGATAACTGGTACAAATGTGATGGGCTGAATGGCCACTTTCTATTCTACACCAATTCTATGAATAAGACCTTTTTCCCCAATCACAGCCATTTGCCACTTTACTAACAAATAACTTAAAAGCGCTCAAAGTGTGATTTGCAGTTTCCTAAAATCTTTCAGTTACAGCTGTGATCAGAGTCGCAAATGACATTTCAATTACATCATTTAGAAGATAAGAGGACTTAAAATTACTTTGCACTAGACACAGCAAACAGGTGACTGCTTGCTCTGTAAGCGGATTAGATATGTGTAAAGTGGTTTATAATCTTTTGCACGCTGCCTTCTATCTGTCTTTTAAAACTCTTTTGGATGCAGGCACAGTTATATTGTCTATTGACTGATGAATCAAGAAATTACTGACACATTAACCTTAGGTTAAAAATTAAGTTAAGCCTATTTTTGTGCAATACACATCAGCAATATGATTTTGATCAATATTTCAGGATTATAATTTTGTGGATAGCATACCCAATCCATAACCTATTAACAAAGTAATGCGAGTTGTAACTACATGCTGACACCCACCTCCTCAATCATTGGGTTGTATGAACTATAAGAATAAGAAATCAGAAATGTAATTTTGTCTTTTTGAATTTGCATTAATCTAAAGGATCAAAGGGGGCTGGTTAGCTCAGTTGGCTAGACAGCTAGCATGTGGATCAGATTAACACCAACAGCATGGTGTTTGATCCCTGTTCTAGTTGAGGTAGATACAGGGCATGCCTCCTTGCCCTACCCATAGTGAAAAAAAAAACACAACACTTTGCTGCGGTTCAATGAATAATTGCCAAGGACCTGCCTTCAGGCAGATAACTCAAGAAGAAGGAATCAAAATGAGATTGCAGAGCAACCATCAGAGCATACTTCTTGGAGCCAAACTCAGTTTTCCTGACCATTCTCACATTTCCTCAGTGTTAAGAAGCAATGAAAAATAGCTTCAATTGAAAATGCTGTATAACAAATCTTGCTTATATTTGCAAATCAATAGAAGTCTTAGCTCCAGTCACTAGAGTGGAGAGGAGAATTTATTTGAGTGAAATAATAAATGAGACAAGCACCAAACTTATCTGTATCTGACCACTGGAAAGTGCTGTAATTTTTCATGCTTATAGGTTTATTCTAATCTCACATTCCATTATTTCTTCATTATTATAAATGTTTGTATGAAAGAGTTTGAAGTGGTCCTGTTCGGGCTACTTTCTTCATGTAGCCCACTTTGCCATGCAGGGACAGAACATTCACAAAATAAGCAACTACCAAACCATTTGCAGATGTATGTCAGTCAATTTGGGTGAAGCATGACCCAGGAATTGATAGTTGACTAATATGCGGGGCATGGAAGAGGGGATAATACAAAATTTGCAACTCATCTGAAGCCAGGCAAAGACAATAATCTTATATAACTAGAACATAGGTTAATGTAGGCAGGACAATTGGTCCATTAAGGTCAAGCAAAAAATATTGGGCAAAACAAAATTCCTTCACCCGCAAATATGCATTACTTCTACCCTAACCAGAGCTGTGCTGGTGTTATAATTCACCCACGTATTCTCCTGCAACCACTGAATAATCTAAACATTAAATGGTCCCAGGATATTAGGCAACTATAAATAAACACTTGAATATTAATAATTTATAAAATGCCAGTGAAGAAAATCTTTAAACACCAATATTGTTTTCAACATCTCATTTTACCAAATCAGGGTTTATGCACATCAATATTTTGCTATTAGAAAGCAAAATTCCATCAGTGCCTATGATATCCTGAGGCTGGTTATTTACCTCCTGTTTTATGTGTAATCACAGAATGATATAGCACAGAAGGACCCCATTTGTCTCATTGTGTCTTTATCAGCTCTTTGAAAGAGCAATCCAACGAAGCCTACTCTGCTTCTCTTTGTCCATAGCCCTGCAAACTTATTTTCCTTGAGGCAATTATCCAATTCCCTTTTGAAAGCTATCTGCTTGAAACACCCTTTCAGACATGGCTTTCCATGTCATAGCAAAGTTGTGAGTAGAAGAAAAAAAATCAACATGTCACCTCTGATTTTTTTTGCCTGTCACCTTAAATCTGTGTTGTTACTGATGCTTCTGCCATTGGACATGATGGGCTGGATTTTTTGCTGAGGTCATTGGGACCATTTCTTGGTCCAGACCCCTTTTGGGGTCGTTACATGACATGTGGTTGAATTTTGAGGGAGCAACCAATTAGCAGTTTACCTCCACGGTATTCGTCCAATAGGATGGCAAGCACATTCAGGGGACAGGAGCTAGATGATGTGAATCATATTTAAAGGATGCCTGTCAGTCATCAATATGGCTTCAGACAGACTGTCTCATCATTGAATGTGCAGGAGATTATTGTGACAACATGGCAAACTGTCATAGAAGGATAGTCCCACAATTTCAGCAATACTTCCTGGAGGTCGTGCTAGACGTGGTGCGAGCCAAGAGGAATGTCTTACTCCATGAGAGCAGCAAGAGGAATCCAGGCAGTCAAACTAAGCAGGCATGACTGGCGGTCGCTTGAGAGGTCAGCAGACCCAATGTAGTGAACAAAACTTGGATACATTGCAGGAAATGCTTCAATGACCTGACATTTGGCAAGGTAAGGAACATGCAAAGCCAAACTGGCAGCCAAGAAGGTATTAAATTCACACCTCTGAATGGGAGGGCCTCAAGGCAGACAGTGCATTGGAAGACTGAAGAGATATGTGACCAGTCCCACCCTGTTGTATGATGTTGTATGTGCCTGCATGACACTAATGTGAAGTTAAAAGCAAAATACTGTGGATGCTGGAAATCTGAAATAAAAACAGAAAATGCTGGAAAAACTCAGCAGGTCTAACATCTGTGGAGAAAAAAAAAAGTTAACATTTTGAATCCTTATGACCCTTATTCAGAGCTAAAGAGAAATAAAATGTAATGAAATTTATACTGTTTAAGGGGGAGTGGTGGAGTAGGTGAAGCTGGATAGGCCAGTGATAGGTGCAGGCAAAGGAGAGATTGCCAGAGATGTCATGGACAAAAGGACAAAGGGGTGTTAATGATAGTGGCACTGGCTAAAGGAGGTGCTGGTGCCTACCTGCTGAGTTTTTCTAGCATTTTCTGTTTTTGTTTCAGATTTCCAGCATCTGCAGTATTTTATTACAACCTTCTGGACTTAACATTGAGTTCAACAACTTCAGACCATGAACACTCTGCTACATCTTCACTCCCTTTTTTCAATATTCATTTTCATGTTTTCATTTTTATTTTTACATTTTTTAAATTTTATTTTTTATCCATTTATTTTTATTTATTTTCATTTTCATTCATTGCTTTATCCCCACCATTTATCCTATTTTTAATATTTTTTCCCACCACTTCCCCCCCGCCCCCACCTCACCCCACAAGGGCCATCTGTCACTTGTTCATGTTGTTCTTTCCAGAGTGCTTACCCTTGCCCTGCTAATATCACATTTTGCTTTCTGACCTTAATGTCACCACCAGCACTTTCTTTAGCCAGTACTATTATCATTAACACCCCTTCATCCTTTTGCCCATGACATCTCTGACAATCTCTCCTTTGCCTCCATTCTATCCAGCTTCACCCCCTTAAACAGTGTAAATCTCATCAGATTTTTACTTCTCTTTAGCTCTGAATAAGAATCAAAGGGCTCAGAACATTAACTCTTTTTTTCCCTCTTCACAGATGCTCTTAGACCTGCTGAGTTTTTCCAGCTTTGTCTATTAATGTAAAGGTGCTCAGTAGAGCAAGGATTAACATGGGGCTGGAGAATAGCCCCGTTCATGGTATGATATATCGAATCACATGGTAATAGACTGAGAGAACAGTTTAGAGGGAACATTTGAACCAGCACCTGCATAAAGGTAACAGCACCATGCTTAACAGTAACCTGGGATCTGTAAAGAGTTAAAAACTAACAATAAATAGGTCATGTTTAAATATACAAGTCTCAAGATCTCACCATGCACCATAATACAACATGGCTGGCAACGGTTTCACTTCTACAAGATAACACATCAGAGAGAGTAGCATAATCCAACATGGTGATCCTGGTGATATGAAAGGTGGCAGCTAAATGCATGAACCCAGAACAACATCATAAGGTATGAAAAATTAAAAGCAGCTGAAGTTGATCTAGAGAAACATGCATTTAAGAAAGAAAAACTTGAAGCAAAAGTTGAGGAAGCTTCACTACAAACTTGGAACTGAGGAAACCACCAGAATGAATGGAAGTCAAATACAGAAGATTGCAAGAACCTGAGTGACATATTTCACGAGATGGTAAGCAAAAATACAAAAAAAGTAGCTGTACTTACATTTTAGAATGGGTGGTGGTCCCAAAGGCTCAGCATCCAGAGGACAGCTGAAAGAGAGCTGCAAGTTAAAAAACAAAGATTTTTTTAAAACCTGTAAAAATTGGCTGGCAGAGTCAAAAGTTTAAGCAGAACCTGCAGAGTTTACAAAAAAAGAGACCTGAAAATTTTAAGAACAAAGTGCTGTCATTTTAAGTTTAAAAAAAACTGACCCTGATCGGACAGCAAGCCTGCCAAAAATCACAAAGTGTGGGACGTTCACAGAGAGAAAAAAAAACACCTGCAGAGTAAAATAAATAGAAAGAACTAGCCTAAAGAAGAAAGTGCTGCAGTAATTTTTTCAAAAGTTTAAAAAAAAGGCCCACGACCACGGGGATACTGAAAAGCATGGGAAAATCATAGGCAGCTACAGACAGTCTGAAGTGAAAAAAAATATTACTGCACTGACAGCTCTTAAAACAGTAATGACATTTAAAGCAGTAACTACAAAAGGAAAAAGCAGCCATAGACGTAAAATTAGAAGAGCCAGATGCATTTATGCTATGGAAAGGGCTAAACCAGACCCAAGAATAAGAGTCTTGGAGAAGACAATTTTTATTTTACAAGAGACTTACTGGATTAAGTAAGGAATCAGAAGACGTACAGGTTGATAAGTTTTTATGTGTCTTTGGTTTATTTGCAGCTGAAGTATAAGTGTATAAATCAATACTTAACAATATTTGGTGAGATATTACATGGCTTTGACAGATACTTTAATCTCCAAGTTGTGGAGAACACAGACCATAGAAGAAAGTCTAGCGCACCCCCGATAATGTGCCGGGGGTAACAACAAGAGACCCCAGAGAGAGACAAACTCCCAATGAAGTGCTGAGGTCAACAAAAGACCCCAGAGGAAGGGCAACAAAAAACCTCAGACCGAGGGAGATGGATGACAGTGCAGAGTGAGCAGATGGCTATCAATGAAGGAAAGCTATCTGATGTAACTCAAAAGAAGCAAAACATGCAAAAAGAACATGAAGCTGTTCTACAGGAAAATATTTGCATCAGAGCTGAACTGGACGATTTGAAACACAAGATTCAAGCTGAGGATTTACCTTGGAAAATGCACAATAAACTGAAGTCTTTAATGAACCAAGCTGTTCAGGATCTGAACAAACACATTTCAGGGATGGCACAAAGATACCAGGAGGAATTAATGATCCTCAATTCCAGAGTTGGCAAATCAAAGCTGGAGTTGGGAAAACTCAAGCAGATATACAGCCAGGCGGAACACGCAGGCAGAAAAGGCAAACACAGAAAGACTCCTTGAAGAACCAACATGTAGCCATGGAAAAAACATAGGCAGGAATTTGCCCTTGGTGGGGGTGCTCGGCAGGGGTGGCGGGGGCTGTCGGGAAACCAACCGCCATCTGCAATCGGCTCCACACCACGATTTCATGTGGGCGGGCCTGTGCACCTGCACAGGCCCGCCCATGTGAGCTGCCTCAGGGAGGGAGATTGAAGTGCTGTGTGTAAAAAAAAAATTATATACATATATATATAAATAAATAAATGAAGAGAATGAAAATTTAATAAAACATGTCCCACATGAGTTGGGACATGTTTTTAATTGAAAAATAAAGTTTTTATTTAATGTTTATTTGCTTTAGGAAACCTCATCCCACTTGTGGATGAGGTTTCCTAAAAAATGTTAGGGCCGCTTGGCCTTTTTGCCTGTCCGCCAACCGTAAATTTGAATTTAATTAGATTGTAAATGGTCTTAATAGGTCTTTTAATTATTGGCGGGTGTGCAGCCTTCTCTGCCATGCACCCGCTGAATGAAATATCGTAAGACTGATGTCAGGACGCGTGCCCGACGTCATCGTACATCATTTTACGCTCCGGCGTGTCAGATGTGTGCCCGCATGCCGAGTGTAATACTCTGCCCTAGGAGGTAAAAAGGATATTGAATATTACTTCAGAAAAATATGTTTTGGAATTATCAGTAGCAACAAAACAATGTACTAAAGCCCAGAGTGAGTTGTCAAGAGGTCAATAAGAAAATAAACAGCTGAAAGAACAACTCATTATCCTTCAAGATCAAATGCAAAAGGAATGCGTAACCATTCAGTAACACGAAGAAGTGAAGATTTTCTTAAACAGTAGAATGGAAGCACATCAGAAGGAACCCAGGAATATAATGTTGAATTACTGGAAAGCTCAAGATGAAGCATGTGAGCTTCACAAAGGAAATGAAAACCCGTTGAAGAGCCTTCACATGTTACAAGAGTCCCTCAGGACAAAGTTTATTCTCCTGGAAAATTACGAAGAAAAGCAAAATGAATTTAACGGCACTCTGAAACTGAAGAACCAGTTGGGCAGAGAAGAGTCAGCAATGTCTATATTATGGGAGGAAGCCAAACACTACAAGGAACAGACTGAAGAGCTGAAGAAGCAGTTGAATGGAAAAAATGAGCCATTGAAAGAAAAAGCTGTCGAACTTTCCAAACTATGAGCGGATAATGAAACCATAAATTGCACACTTAGAGAACTGAAACAGGTTAAGACTCCGCTGGGGACAGATCTGGCCAACAGTGAAACCAAAATGAAGGACAAGGACACAACTCTGTTTCACACAGAGAAAGAAAAGACAGAAATGAGATCAGACAATGTAACTCTGACACTTAAGCACAAGGCTCTAGAAGGAGAAAAAGCTGAGCTGAATAAAAAGATTCATAACCTTGCAAAATGATTTGAAAGTAAAGCAACCAAATGTTTGGCTGAGATTGCAAAACAAGTAGAAATGAAGGTTCCATTTGTGAAATATATACATCCAGCAAGAACATAATGGGCATGGTGAAAATTTGAGTACACTCTAGGAATGAATGGAGTGCACATTCCCTGTGGAAGGAATGGGACAAACCCATCCGAAAAAAGCAGATGAGTTATTAAAAAAGAGAAATGCAGCTCTAAGGAATGCAAAAAGAGAATCAAATGGAGATAGCCAAGTACCAGAAACACAGAGTACCACTACCATTCCTCCAAACATGACAAACAGATATGGAAGAACTGTTAAGCTTCAAGACTGGCTGAATTTATAAAGTAAGAGACTTGGGATGTGGGAGCAGAGGTTGGAAGTAAAGATTGTATTACAAATAGTTATACTCCATTGGAAGGGAACATTTTCTTTGGTGAAGAAAGGGGATGTCGTATGTATCTGCATGCCATTGTAATGTAAAGGTGCTCGGCAGAGCAAGGATGACTGTGGGACTGGAGAATTCCTCTGCCCATGGTATGATGAATAGAGTCCCATGGTTATAGACTGAAAGAACAGTCTAGGAGGAACACTCTGGAACCAGCCTGTATGGAGTTAACAGCACCTGTTCCTGCATGACAGGAACCTGGGGTCTGTAAATAGTTAAACATTAACCAATAAACGGTTCATGTATAAATATAGAAGTCTCAAGATCTCACTATAGAGACATCTGATGAACCCATATTGCCACACAACCTTCACCAGAGGGAAGACCTCACATGAATGTATGTTTAGATGATACTCAGGTAATCCCAGGGATAATGCAACACTAGGATCAGAATATGTGAAACTCTAGCATGTTGGTCAGCTGGGAAATTTCACTATTGTTAAACTCTTCATCTCACATTGTAAGAAAATGCAGTGCCCATGAAAGGAATTGTTCTGGGGATGGAACAACCCACCTGGCAATATTGATGCTAAGGGAGGAGGAGGCAGATGGCCACAGGGCAGGGAGTCGCCAAGGAGAAGATGGGTATCCAGCAGAGAGAACATAAAAGCTCCTTGTCCTGTACGTGCAAGAAGCTTCGAGCAGCTTCCTCATTTGTGTAGTCGTATGCAATAGATCACAGTAGATGATCTGCCAGATGTCTGATGAAGCATTTCTTGATAGATGAAAAGTTGAGTAACTGATGCATCCTCTCTCCCAGAGGACCAATACTAGAGGAGCAGCAGCAAATTATGTTGGAAGCTGCACAACCTCAGAGGAAGAGGGACACTCTGAGGATCCACCATTACAGCAGTTAAACTCACCCTCCACCAGCGCAGATGTACCCACCTCATTGGAACTTCAGGCGCAATTAGAACAGGTGGCACAAAGATCATGTCACCTGGACTGAGTCATGTGATGGAGGCAGTGGCAGACATGGGCATTCCTCAACAGAGGATAGAGGACACCTCTAGCCATGCTTACCCAGCTAGAGATGCTGAACATTGGAGGGCCTGTACAAAATGGGTGCTTTTGTAGCAGCAAAGGGAAATGTGTGGCCATCTGTCAATCATTCCCTGAGGCACTGCTGACTTTTGAGCAGAAAATGGAGGAGTCCATTCATCACAAGAGCACTGCAATGCTTCAGGCACATGAGTGCATGAGCACCTGAGCTCCTCCATTGAAAAATTGGTCAACCTCATGGAGAGTCGCATGCGGTGGTCTACTGAATGGATTCAAAAACAGCAGTCATAAACTGAATGGATGATACATTCTGGAGCATTGACCACTCCATTGTAGCAAAGGCACACAGATGCATAGACAGGTAGCCAGGTTGTCTCCCCCATCTTGGTCAGTGTGGGTATGCAGGTGGGCCATGAAAGGGCTCAGGGGGACAGGGATAATGTTGATGTGTGCCACTCCTGAAGGAGCCTTATCGTCTGATGCCACCCCCTTGGCTCTTCTGACAAACACAATGGAAACCTCAAGCCCCCATCACCCAAGGTTCTCCTACACACATGCAGCAGGGACTGTCTGTCATGTTGCCCTCACATGCATTGCGACCCTAAGGGCGAGTGTCAAGCGCATCTCATCGACTGGGACACACGCTGGAGCAGCTGCCTCCACTTTTGCTCCAGAGAGAGCACACAAAAGAAGCTCTTGTAAGAGGACAGAGAAGTAGTGTTAACATCACTTTGGGTTTCATCTGGTGCAGACCGTAAAGCTTCAGGTCAACGCATGAACATTAACATAATAAAATGAGTTGTGTCTGATCCCGAACATGTGTTATGTTGTTTTTATCATGAAATTACCACCTCATCATCAGGTTCTGCCTGTATCACATCTGTGCAAGTGGCATGTGCCAATGTGAGACCACTGTTGACATGATGTATAATGAATGCTAAACCCCAGGAGAAGTGCATTAGTCATTCACCTTTTCATAGGGGCTAAAAAATATGAACTGGTTGGCATGAATCCATTGTAGGATCTGCTCTGTTCAGCAAAAGCATTCTTGGATCAGGGCAGCCCAGGCTTCCCTGCCATCCTGGTTAATGCGTTGCTGCCTTAGCCCGAGCCCCAGATGGCTATGCAATGCAGTGTCCTGGTCCTCAACAACCTCCTCTCCCTCCGACGAGGCAGAGTGCTCTTCTCCATGCTGCTCGTCCAGTTCCACTCCTGTCTGCAGGGCCATGTTGTGCAGAGCACAGTAGATCACCAAGATGTTGGATACCCTTGTAGGTGTTTACTTAAGGGTGTCTGCTGACCAGTTAAGGCACAGGAACCGCAGCTTCAGGAGGCCAGTGATCTGCTCAAAGATGACCCTTGTGGTGAGATGGCAGCAGTTATGTTGCTCTTACACCACTGTTGTGGGGTTGCAGATAGGTAGTATCATCTTCTTTTCAAAGGATATACCTTGTCAACCAGGAGCCATCAATGGAGGTTGTCCAGTGACATGAACAGCTATCCTGTGACGGCCTGAAGATGAATGAATCATGACAGCAGTTAGGAAACCTCATGTACTTTAAGAAATTGTTTATAACTGTCACACTCCAGCTGCACGCTAAATGAGTAGAACAACTTTGTTAATGCTCCGGCTGAGATGATAGGATCTTGATGGCAACTTGGTCATATCCTGTCAGCCATTGGCAGAGGGCTTAAAGCCCAAGATCCTCCTTCAGGAACGTGCATAGATCAACCATCACCTGCCTTGATGGTGCAGCTGTCAGTGGCATGATTGCTCAGATGTGCTCATTAAGCTGAGTCTTTGACAGCAGTGTCATAGCTGCGGGAATCACCTTGCCCCTCCTGCTCCATAACTAGCACCTTTGTAACACTTTGCACCAGGGGAGTGCATGTGTTGCTGAGGATGCTGCTCTTCATCACTACTGCAGCCCACCCCTGAGCTGATGGCCCCTATTATTCTGAAATTGCCTCAATCTCAGATGCAGAAATTACCTGGCATCTTATTGTGACCCAGATTGACCACAACACCAAAAACCTCTCTCAGCACTCCCACTCCAAGAGCTCATCTTCCTCAGTGGAAATTCTGCAGCAATTCTTAAGCATCTCTCATTTTTAGACAAAAAATGTGAAGTACAAAGTGTGAAGTCCTTGGGAAGAAACAATAATATTTAGTAAGAAGCAGAACACCTGCACATGCTATTAAAACATGGGTTCCTTATTCCCTCTGGACCCCCTCTGTTGATATGTGTGTATGGTAACCATAACTGGACAAAATGCAATTGTCAATATACTAGATTGATTGTTTTTTTTTTCATTCATGGGATGTGGGCACTGCTGGCTAGGCCAGTATTTATTGCCCAACCCTAATTGCCCTTGAGAAGTTGATGGTGAGCTGCCTTCTTGAACCTCTGCAGTCCATGTGGTGTAGGTACACCCACAGTGCTGTTAGGGAGGGAGTTCCAGGACTTTATCTCAGCAACAGTGAAGGAACAGTGATATATTTCCAAGTCAGGATGGTGAGTGGCTTAGAGGGAACCTCTAGGTGGTGGTGTTCCCATATGTCTGCTGCCCTTGTTCTTCTAAATGGTAGTGGCCGTGGGTTTGGAAGGGGCTGTCTAAGGAGGCTTGCTCAGTTTCTGCAGTGCATCTTGCAGATGAAACACACTGCTGCCTGTGCATCAGTGGTAGAGGGAGTGAATATTTATGGATAGACTGCCAATGAAGCGGGTTGCTTTGTCCTGGATGGTGTCAAGCTTCTTGTGTTGGAGCTACACTCGTCTAGGTAGTGGAGAGTACTCCATCAAACTCCTGACTTGTGCCTTCTTGATGGTGGACAGGCTTTGGGGCCAGGAGGTGAATTACTTGCCACAGGATTTTCCTAGCCTCTGACCTTTTCTTGTAACTACGGTATTTATATGGCTAGTCCAGTTCAGATTCTGGTCAATGGTAATCCTCAGGATGTTGATAGTGGGGGATTCAGTCATGGTAATGTCATTGAATGTTAAGGTGAGATGGTTAGATTTTCTCTTGTTGGAGATGGTCATTGCCTGGCACTTGTGTGGCCTAAATGTTATTGGTTGCTGCTTACCACAATGGCCTCCTGGTGTGCAGCCAACTCATCTGCTTGTACGATGTTCTGACACAGCGTGGAGCTTTTGTGTTGTTAACAAAATTGCATGCCTGGGGGCAAAATAATCCTCAAATGGCTCCCTAATAACCTAAATTATTTATCTGCCCCTCCATGCTAGGTAAACACCCTCCTCAAGATACCACCTTCGGAAAAATCACACGGAGGCAGCAGCATGCTGAGCAACTGGTACACCTCACGCCTCTGTGAAATTACTGGCACATCTACTTCTGAACCAGCCTCTGCTTCCATGGCAAAATTTAGCCAGTGTTTCCTTATTTATTCTCAAAACTATTCATGATTTTGAATGCCTCTAGTAAATCTCCCTTAAAGTTGTCTGCTCTAAGGAGAAAAACACCAGCTTTTTCAGTCTCTCCATGTTCCTGAAGTCCCCCATTCCTGAAACCATTCTGGGAAATTTCTGCTGCATCCTCTCCAATGCATTGACATGCCCTTAAACTTTGGTGCCCAGAACAGAATGCAATAATCCAGCCAGCAGCCCTTCCTGCCACTTCCCTGCCAGCTGCTGCCCCCACCACAATTATACCAGTAGTGGAAATGGTTTCAGGCGGCCAGCCCACCAGATTGAGACCCTTCAGTTAAGATCCCACCGCCACAGGCATTTAGGCATCAGCAAGAGAGCCCCAAGCCAAGCAGCCAGCCCGGCAGGTTTCCACGCACAGGCTGGTGGTGGGCAGTGGTGTCCTTCCTTAACTGACCCCATCAGAGGCACCCTCCCCACCTTGCATGAGGTAAATCCAACAGGTTACCCTCTCCCCATGACCTCTCAAACCCCAGCCCCAGCCTGCCTTGCTGAACTCCCTCATTGACCCCCAAACACTTACCAAGCTCCGATCTATCGCAGCTCGCCAACTCATTGCCCGAGTGCAGTACTGGCAGTGCTCACCGCTAGCACTACTGGTACATTGAGAGCTGCTGATCTTTAGCTGGCAGCTTTCCGAGGCGGAACTTCCTGCCACAGGGCAGAGACTGCGTTTCCAGCCTATTAACAGCCAATTCACTGTTAAGTGATTGCGGAGCAGCTATTCTTCCCCCGGGCGTACCACCACACCCCATGCCCCCACCCGACCCCCCGCCCCACCCCCTGCCCCAGCCACCCCCCTCCACCCCATTTCACCAGCCTGTCTATGTTTTCCTAAAACCTGTTATTATCCTTCTCATGGGTTACTATACTTCCAAGTTTTGTATCCGAAAGCTTTGAAGTTATACTGTATATTCATTAATATACAACACCTGGAAAACACCACACTATATTTCCATCCTGTGAAAAGCCATTAACCCCTTCTGTCTGCTCTCTCTCTTTGCCAATTTCATATCCATGCTGCCATTGTCCCTTTAATCTCAGGGGTTTCAGTTTTGTGAGCAAGTCTTTGTTGAGCATCTTTTGAAAGTCTATATACAAAACAACAACAATCTACCTGTATCAATCCTCTCTGTTATTTCATCAAAGGAAACAATCAAGTTAGTCAAACACAATTTGCCTTTGACAGTTAGGAACCTAGGAACAAGAGTAAATCATTTCACCCCTCAAGCCTGTTCTGCCATTCAATGAAATCATGGTGGAGCAGCAACCGAACTTTATTCCCCTTAATACCTTTATTGAACAAAAATCTATCAATTTCAGATTTAAAATTAACAATTGATCAGTTAGTTGCCCCGTTTCTGGACGGGAATTCCAAAATTGCACTACCCTTTGCATATATAAGTATTTCCCATTTTCACTGCTGAAAGGTTTGGTTCTAGTTTTTTAGAATATGCTGCCTAGTCCTAGAGTTTCTCTTTATCTCTTCCCATAAATAAACCCTTGGAGTGCAGGTATTGTTCTGGTAAACCCATGCTGCATTCCCTCCGAGGCTAATAAACCTTCCTAAGCTGCAGTACCTAGATCTGCTAATAGGTGGGTCTAACCAGGGGTTTGTACAGCTGAAACATGACTCCTATCCCCTTGTGATCCAGTCCTTCAGATATAAAGGCTAACATTTCATTAGCCTTTTTTGATTATTTTCGGTATTCTGCTCATGACATTTTAATGGTCTATGTACATGGACTCCAAAACCTCTTTGGACACCCACTGATTCCAGCTTTTCACCATTTAGAAAGAACACTATTCTATCCTTTTTAAATCTATAATAGATTACATTACAAACCCATGTTAGCTCTCTCCATCAGCTGAAACTTTTCAAGGTGTCCTCTCACTCTATTCTTAATTATAAACTCGAGCAATTTCCTGACAACAGATATTAGGCTAATTGATCTATAATTCCCTGGTTTTCAAATCTTGAAGGATTTGGTTCCCAAGTTGAGTGAACTTTGGAAGATTATATTTAGGACATTTGCAATGTTTTCAGCAAATTCCTTTACCCTTGAAATGGAAATCGTCTGGTTCTGGAGATTTATCACTCATTGGTGCCTTTCTTTTCTTCATTACTGTTATTTTGTTGTGTTAATTTTGGTTATTTCCTGACCTTGATTCAATATTAATTTCCTTGGAATGTCTGGTATGCTCTTGCCTTCATCAACTGTAAGTACTGATGCAAAGACATTTGGCAGAATTTTTCTCTTGTTGAACGGGCGTGCACCTGACCTGAACGA
This sequence comes from Carcharodon carcharias, assembly GCF_017639515.1. NCBI lineage: Eukaryota > Metazoa > Chordata > Chondrichthyes > Lamniformes > Lamnidae > Carcharodon > Carcharodon carcharias. The sequence goes on from NC_054468.1 coordinate 168,389,802, forward strand.
GAGTAAAATAGCACGCGATGACGTCAGGCAAGCATCCCAACATCATTGCGCACTCGTAATATTTTGCTCGGCGGGCATGTGCCCGCCGGCAATTAAGAGGCCTATTAAGGCCCTTTAATCAATTAATTAAATCAGAATTTTTGCTGCCTGTCCAACCGTTCAGTTAGCGGGCAGGTGAAGCAGCCTTTGGATGTTTTATGAAACCTCATCCGACCAGTGGATGAGGTTTCCAACAGGAATTAAAAATGAAATAAAAATGTTTAAATATCATTTATAACATGACTCTGCCACATGAGCAGGGAAAGTTCACATTATTTTTTAAATTTTATTTGTACTGTTATAAATCTTCAGCTCCCTGAGGAAGCTCTGTGCCTTCAGGGAGCTCTGTGTATGCACTCGCACGCACATGCAAATTTCTGTGCTCGCCCTTCTTCCGCCCCCCCACCCTGGAAGCGCTTAGCATTGCAGCATGTGATTTGCACTGGCTGGCTGATAATTGGCCAGCCAGCATGAAATCGCGGTTGGGGCCTGATCGCGGGTTGCGGTCAGTTTCGCAACCGCTCCTGGGCCCGCCTGCCGCGCCTGCCCAATGAGGTAAAAATCCTACCCAATATTGCTATTATCAGTTTTTGAGTGGCCCCTGCCCTTTTTTCCTGACCACCCTGTTTTTCCTAATCCCATTGTAAAAGTTCTTTTTAACGTTGACTTTGACATCTCTTTTCATACATCTTTATTGTCGATCATACTATGTATTTTGTCACCGTTCCTTCTTTGTATTGTTCCCATTCGCCAGAATCTGTGCTTTTATATGCATTTTTGTGTGGCTTACTTTTTGTTTTATATTATCTCTTACTTTAGTTGTCCATACCTCTTTTTTGGCAAGTAGGCCTCTTGTCCCTTAAGGGTATGAATTGGCTCTATATAACTTTAATTTATTTTTGAACATCTCCTGATCTTCTGTCATTTTACCCTTTAACAGGTATGGCCAGCATTCTGTGGAAAATCTTTATCTCATCCCATTGAAGTCAGCCTTACTTAAATCTAAAAGCGTAGTAACTGATGATTTGCATTTATGAACCCAGGATTTTCCAAGTATAAATTAATTTTGTCCCAAATTATTGTCTCTTTGGGCAGAATTTTACAGTCCCCCGCTGACAGGCTTGCAGACATCAATTTCCCTGGCTGCCTTTTCTGTCAACCTCCTAACCTGCTACTGACCTGTTAGCAAATTTTCATGGGGCTGGCAAGGCTTAGGACAGCTATCCCATCCTTGCCTCAATTAAGACCCTTAAGCGGCCAATTATTTTTGAGGCTGGGAGTGGGGGGATGGAGTTCAGGGGCGGGAGGAAGCCCTGTTTGGGCTGCAGGTGAGAAAGGGGTGCACTTCCCTCAAGGACCCCCTTTCTACATCTGGCGCCCTCAAGTTTTGACCCCACATGTACTCCCTCTCCCCTGGCCACTCCATCAAGGCCCCCACCCCTTTCCCCACACATCCCCCTCCCTACCAAAAGACACCCCCACACATCCTTGCTCCTAGACTCTGGGACTTAGAGTTTCGGGACTGCTTGTAGTCCCAATCCTGGCCATTGCTGCTGCTGGCTCTGTGGGGACTACAGAGCCACCAGCCAGTCAGATTGGTGGGCAGCTCTCTGAGGTGGGATTTCATTTGGGCAGAAGTCCAGTCTCCAGTCAATTAATGCTCCTTGGATTGTTAAAAGGCTGTGGGCTGCTGTGATCAGCAGGGATGTGTTCCCTGCTGAATCTTTAGTGGTGGGATGGGAAACCCTGCTATCTGAAAAATCCTGCCCTATAAGTTTCCTCACCACTGACGTTAGACTGACTGATCCAGAATTGCTGGGTTTAACCAGCTCCCTTATGTCGAACAGTTGTGTAACATTTGTTATTGGCCAGTCCTCTGACACCACCCCTGAGGTGGATTGGCAGATTGAAGTCAGTGCCACCATGATTTCCACCCTTACTTTCCCAAGTAATCTAGGATGAATTCCATCCTGATGACCTAGGATTTAGTTGCTCACTCTTGTCCCCATACTGATGTTTAGTGGATCTGTGGCAGGTGGCTTTTCGAAAATGCGCACTACTGCCATTTTCCAGTGGCGAAGCCTGTCAGAACAAGCTATCTCCAGCCATATAAAGGCTGGTGAATAGCAACAAAAGGCACATGAAGAAAACACATTTCCTGCCAATTGCTTATTTGTTCGACCCCCGTTTGTGAAGTAACTGCACTTGTTTTACAGAACCTTAACAATGAATTTTGGACTTGTATTCAGGTAAATAAATGCATGCAAAGAATTGTGCCTTTGTTTTCTGTTTCTGAATCAATTATCCATTTATCTATAAACTCCCCAGTTACGCTTTAGTTCTCTCAGCAAGTGCCCTAATTTTAGAATTCGGAGCTCTCTGCCACATACCTCCATTACCTATATTATTCTACTGGATAAAATAATTATGCAGCTATATAGTCCTGGCACAGCTGAAAGCAGGAAGGGGTGAGGCAGGCATGACACTTGACAGTTTATGGTGGGAGTTGTAAGAGATTGAGAATGATCTGAGTCAAGTTCGTCTAGGTTGCAAAGCCATGTCTACCAGGGGTGTTTGTTGTGCCACCTGCTCATTTGCTTGCCACAGCTGCTTAGTTGAAGTGGTTCCATTTCCTGTTCCTGCCCCTTTGTAGGTGAGGTGCCTGACTTGCACCTATTGTAATATGCTTTTAAGGGATAGGGGCATGCCATCAATAGAAAGGAAATGCGTCATGTGATCCAATCTCAGTTTCACTTTGGCCTGTGAGTAGAGTAGAGCACAGCACATACAGCTCTGCTGCTGATGCCTTCAAGTTTTCTATCCATGTATATATGTTCTCATGTGCCTAGATTAAATAAATGAACCCACATTGTGCTTACACAATCTCTTATGAGTGATTGGTGCCTTTATACTATTATAAAAACACAACAGTACCCTCTCCCACTACATGAATTTCAATCCCAACAGTTCGCATGCATTTTGGTCTGTAAGATTTAATGTCACACTCAAACATCGTACCGATCTATATCCATTGTTTCATGCTTCTGTCATTGTATGGTTTTTATATTCCTCTCCACACTCTATCTAGACACAGGCATGACCTTAACTATCTATATTTCTGGTTTATTCCTGCTATTGGCACAGTCTGGCAGGTCCCAAGTGTGAGCCTGCAACCTGCCGGAGTCCAATATTCAGGAATGGGGGAAATCCAAATGCTATGCAGACCTGAAGGGTAGGGGAGGTTGCTGGTGGTACTAAATGAAGAAAATAACTTCATTTTTTGTTAATTTCTCACTTTGATTAAGGTAATCACATATAAAGTTGTCCTTTAGTTTTGACTTTCCCCACAGAATTAATTATGTTTCATAATGGCATCCTGTCACATGTCCGACAGACTGGCAGAGCATCCCAGATGTAGCATTTAGATGGTGTGGAGGTGACAGAATCATTCCTTGTCCGAATTTCTTTCTGCCAGTCCATTGCCTGTCAAAGTGGTACAATTGAAGTGTCGTGCATGCAAATTCATATTAGCATCTGAATGGTTCAAATATCAAATAGCAACAAATCACAATTTGATTAATATTAAAAGTGCATAAAAAGAGAAAGAAAACCAATCATTTTCTGTTTTTTGCTGACCTTAAGGGGAAGAACCATGGGCTAAATTTGCCCTTGACGGGTGGGCAGGCCCGACTGACTCGGCGGCGGGTTGGCAGCCGATCACCGCCGCCGAAATGGCCAATTAAGGCCCGCCCAACGTGATGCCCGACAGGAAGCGCTATGCACGCGAAAGAGTGCACATCTCCCTGAGGCTAAGTGGTGCCTCAGGGAGATTGCTGAAAGATTTTTAAAGTTTAAAAATAGAGAAATTAAAAAATTGTTAACATGACCCCCTCATGTGACAATGTCACAAGAGATGGGACATGTTAATAAAGTACACAAAAACTTTAAGAAAATTTTTAAAAACCAACATGAAACCTCATCCCCCCCGATGTCATCCCGTGTCATCTTCACGTCAGCGAGCGAGCCCCGCCCCTTTCTCGCCGACGGAAAAATTCAGCCCATGAGTTTACAAGGAACTGCCATTGCACAAATCAACTTCCCTGAGCAGCAAGGCAGCCTGTAAACAACCCTAAAATTAGGTTGTTTCTATTTTAGAGATTTGCGCACAGAAAGTACTCACACTAATCTTAAAGAGAAAGGTGCATTTTAACATACTCACGCTCACACAGACACACATTATCACTCACACAGACACACACTCTTGCTCACACAGACACACACTCTCGCTCACACACTTAGTGGACAATTTTCCTCAAGGCAATTTCTTTACACTCATTACAAAATGGCTATCAGGATATAAACACACATCATTAGGACATAAAACTGCACTGTACGTTATGTTCTGTAACATTCCTGTCATTATATGCAATGCTGTAGGAATTACACTATTATGCATGAAAAATTCCATTTAAGATTTTAAGTAAAATGATGAACTTCTGCTAGAAACAAGAGGGTATATGGGAATTATTTTACTTCAAGTTGCATGCAAAGTTCTACTCACCACTTTTTGAATACTAATTAAACGTTACAAGTGAGCCAACTGTACCATCAGCTCCCTGTTGACTATAAAAAAAGATGAAAAATTAAGAATAAGTATTCCGTGAGGGTCGACCCACTGGAAATTTATAAACTTGGCATTGTCAAGTGATATGAGGATGAGTGTGAAGTGGAACAGTATGAGATTACATTCTCTGTACACACACTATTTACTTCTATTCAATGAGCTCAAATTAGAATCATAAAATGATTCAACACAGAAGGAGACAATTCTGCACACTGTGGACATGCTGGCTCTTTGAAAGGGCTACCCAATTAATCACACTCACCTCCTTTCCCCGTAGCCCTGTAATATTTTTTCCTTCAAGCATTTGTCCAATTCCTTTTTTAATGTTACTATTGAGTCTGCTCACACCACCCTTTCAGACTGTACATCCTATCTAACTGAAGTTAAAGGTCTTGTTGTGTTAAACTATCTCATGGTGATGGACTGACTATCTAAAAGCCAATGTATACATTTTAGAATTTGGAAAGTAAGTAAGAAGGATCTCAGAAGTTGCACCCTCACTGTAAATTATTTCATTTAAAGCTGTGAGTAGTTCAGGACTATTTTATAGAACCCCCTAAGCGACAGTGAAACATATTTGTCATGACATAGCTGCTGAGCCAAATAAAACTGACAAAATAATATGCCAGTTATAACAAAAATACATTATTTATCACTTAAGCCTATTGACAACTATGTTCAAAGAGGAACCCTCCTGTGATATTGCAGGCCAATAATTGTTCTCTTCTAAACAACAATGTTGTATCTCTGGCAACTGTGCCTGAAACTGAAAAAAATCAATAGCACTTCATGAGAGAGGTCCCGGTCTTCTGTTTTATGAGGAATTTGTCAATGCGAGTGGCCATTACTAGACTTTAAACGTGTGATGTGGAAGCGCTTGAGCAAGGTGAGAGACTAGTGTGAAAGGCAACCTGGTGAGAGTATTTTGGTCAAAATGCAATAATATCATCAATTTGTAATTATTTATATGGGCACCTGTCCCATTGGATGATTATTCTCACATGGTGGTGCACCATATGATCTGATAGATCAGAATGGTTGATATTTCTCTCTGATTTTCAACAAATAAATGCCATCAGTTATTACGACCCACCCCCAGGCGAGATTCCCCAAAGTTGTTGATCCAGGCGAGACCCCTCAGTTTGTCACCGCCTGGCTGGGACAACCCCAAATTGTTATGTCCCGGGTGAGGAGGGATGAACTGGCTCCCTATCTTTACACAGCATCCCTCCCCCCTCTGTTGGTCGCAATAAGATTTAATCTAAAAAGGATCCCTTCACTGATACTTTTTTCTCAGACCCAATTGTTCTGGTTTTGAAGGAGCTAATTTGATCGCACTTTCCTGAGTTAAAGGTTAGAGTAAGCTTATTAACTACTAAAGGCAAGGAAGGATAAAACACATGCATATATGGTCATACAGATAAAAAGTAAGAATTTAGCTTGAAGTAAGTGACCACAAGACGTAGGAGCAGAAGTAGGCCATTCAGCCCATCGAGTCTGCTCCGCCATTCAATGAGATCTTGGCTGATCTGATAATCCTCAACTTCACCTTCCTGCCTTGCCCCCAAAACCCTTGATTCCCTTACTGATTAAAAATCTGTTTATCCTAGCTTTGAGTATATTTAGTGACCCAGCATCCACAGCCCTCTGCGGTAAAGAATTCGACAGATTGACTACCCTCTGAGAGAAGAAATTCCTCTTCATCTCTGTTTTAAATGGGCACTCCCTTACTCTGAGATTATGCCCTGTGGTCCAGACTCTCCCACAAGGGGAAGCAATCTCTCAGCATCTACCCTGTCAAGCCTCCTAAGAATCTTATCTGTTTCAATAAGGTTGCCTCTCATTCTTCTAAACTCCAATGAGTACGTAGATAAAAACAAAAAACTGCGGATGCTGGAAATCCAAAACAAAAACAGAATTACCTGGAAAAACGCAGCAGGTCTGGCAGCATCGGCGGAGAAGAAAAGAGTTGACGTTTCGAGTCCTCATGACCCTTCAACAGAACTGAGTGAATATTCGGAGAGGGGTGAAATTTAAGGTGGGGGGGGGTGTGGTTGTAGGGACAAGCAAGCAGTGATAGGAGCAGATAATCAAAAGATGTCACAGACAGAAGAACAAAGAGGAGTTGAAGGTGGTGATATTATCTAAATGAATGCGCTAATTAAGAATGGATGGCGGGACACTCAAGGTACAGTTCTAGTGGGGACGGGGTGGAAAACCTAACGGCATAAAAGATATAGATTTAAAAATAATGGAAATAGGTGGGAAAAGAAAAGTCTATATAAATTATTGAAAAAAACTAAAGGAAGGGGGAAGAAACGGAAAGGGGGTGGGGATGGAGTAGGGAGTTCAAGATCTAAAGTTGTTGAATTCAATATTCAGTCCGGAAGGCTGTAAAGTGCCTAGTCAGAAGATGAAGTGCTGTTCCTCCAGTTTGCGTTGGGCTTCACTGGAACAATGCAGCAAGCCAAGGACAGACATGTGGGCAAGAGAGCAGGGTGGAGTGTTAAAATGGCAAGCGACAGGGAGGTTTGGGTCTTTCTTGCGGACAGACCGCAGGTGTTCTGCGAAGCGGTCACCCAATTTACGTTTGGTCTCTCCAATGTAAAGGAGACTGCATTGGGAGCAACGAATGTAGTAGACTAAGTTAGGGGAAATGCAAGTGAAATGCTGCTTCACTTGAAAGGAGTGTTTGGGCCCTCGGACGGTGAGGAGAGAGGAAGTGAAGGGGCAGGTGTTGCATCTTTTGCATGGGCATGGGGAGATGCCAAAGTGGGGGGAGGTGAGGAGTAGGGGTGATGGAGGAGTGGACCAGGGTGTCCCGGAGGGAACGATCCCTACGGAATGCTGCCGGGGGTGGTGAAGGGAAGATGTGTTTGGTGGTGACATCATGCTGGAGTTAATCTCCACCCCGCCATCATTTTCACATGGTCCATCTCTGACACTTCCCTTCCCTTCCTTGACCTCTCTGTCTCAATTTCTGGTGATAGACTGTCCACCAATATCCATTACAAGCCTACTGACTCCCACAGCTACCTCGACTATAGCTCCTCACACCCTGCTTCCTGTAAGTACTCCATCCCATTTTCTCAGTTCTTTCGCCTCCGTCACATCTGTTCTGTTGATGCTACCTTCAAAAACAGTTCCTCTGACATGTCCTCCTTCTTCCTTAACCGAGGTTTTCCACCCACGGTCGTTGACAGGGCCCTCAACCGTGTCCGGCCCATCACCCGCGCATCCGCCCTCACGCCTTCTCCTCCCTCCCAGAAACATGATAGGGTCCCCCTTGTCCTCACTTATAACCCACCAGCCTCCACATTCAAAGGATCATCCTCCGTCATTTCCGCCAACTCCAGCATGATGCCACTACCAAACCATCTTCCCTTCACCACCCCCGGCAGCATTCCGTAGGGATCGTTCCCTCCGGGACACCATGATCCACTCCTCCATCACCCCCGACTCCTCAACCCCCACCTATGGCACCTCCCCATGCCCACGCAAAAGATGCAACACCTGCCCCTTCACTTCCTCTCTCCTCACCGTCCAAGGGCCCAAAAACTCCTTTCAAGTGAAGCAGCATTTCACTTGCATTTCCCCTAACTTAGTCTACTGCATTCATTGCTCCCAATGCAGTCTCCTCTACGTTGGAGAGACCAAATGTAAATTGGGCGACCACTTTGCAGAACACTTGCGGTCTGTCCGCAAGAAAGACCCAAACCTCCCTGTCGCTTGCCATTTTAACTCCACCCTGCTCTCTTGCCCACATGTTTGTCCTTGGCTTGCTGCATTGTTCCAGTGAAGCCCAACGCAAACTGGAGGAACAGCACCTCACCTTCCGACTAGGCACTTTACGGCCTTCTGGACTAAATATTGAGTTCAACAACATTAGATCTTGAACCCGCTTCCTCCATCCCCACCCCCTTTCCGTTTCTTCCCCCTTCCTTTTGTTTTTTCCAATAATTTATATAGATTTTTCTCTTCCCACCTATTTCCATTATTTTTAAATCTATATCTTTTATGCCCTGCTAGTCTTTCCACCCCACCCCCACTAGAACTGTACCTTGAGTGTCCTGCCATCCGTTCTTAATTAGCACATTTGTTTAGATAATATCACCACCTTCAACACCTCTTTGTTCTTCTGTCTGTGACATCTTTTGATTATCTGCTCCTATCACTGCTTGCTTGTCCCTACAACCACACCACCCCCCAACTTCTCTCCCTCCACCCCCCCCCCACCACCTTAAACCAGTTTATATTTCACCCCTCTCCTAATATTCACTCAGTTCTGTTGAAGGGTCATGAGGACTCGAAACGTCAACTCCTTTCTTCTCCGCCGATGCTGCCAGACCTGCTGAGTTTTTCCAGGTAATTCTGTTTTTGTTTCCAATGAGTACATGCCCAATCTACTCAACCTCTCCTCATAAGAAAATCTCCCCATACCTGGGATCAACCTAGTGAATCTTCTCTGGACTACCTCCAATGCCAGTATATCTTTCCTTAGATAAGGGGACCAAAATTGTTCACAATATTCTAGGTGTGGTCTAACTAGTGCCTTGCATAGTTTTAGCAAGACTTTCCTATTTTTATACTCCATCCCCTTTGATTGTGATTTGAGATTCCAGTGGAATTGACTCCAGTAGATGAATAATCGGATTAGAGGTTCAACTGGAGTTGCCTCTGGCAGATGAATAGTCAGTTTCAAGGTTCCAATAGAGTTGAATTCGGTAGAGAGGGAGCGAGATTAGGATACCTGTAAAATGGCAATTTTCAGGGGTACTGTGTGTGGCTGTTACTTCTGAGTCAAACTTCCAGCACTAGCTTTTTCTCAGAACACCCACTAACACTCAGACACTGGGGCAGCTTTTCAGCTCACTTTTTTGTATACTCCAAGTGGGAAGCGAATTAACAAATCTGACTGGGCATTGCTCCCAGGATTTCTTGATGAAACGATACTCATCTCCCATTATGTCCCATTGTCCCTACAGGAGGGAGCAATTATTTTCTGGATGTCTTTAGAAGTACCTAGCCTGGCAACAGGATGAGGTTCCATGACATCATAGAGAGTCACCCTGCAGCATTCCAGCCAGTGGCTTGTGTGCATTTTTAAAAACTCAGGTCTTATTTTTAAAGTGCAATGTTTCCAGAGACAATTTATAGTTTTTCCTTCATTATCATGACACAGTAAAGCTGCTGCTACAGTTTGTTGTTTTATAGCTTCTAACACTCAAAGCATGTGGTACAAGAGAGCGGAGTTATAACTCTGAAAGCTGAAATAATCTTATGTAAGTTTATTTGGTTGGAATAAATGCACAGAGTGGTCATAGTCATAAAGTTAGAGAATAATTACACAACAGAAGGAGCCATTGAGTCCATCAAGTCCATACGGGCTCTCTGTAGAGAAATCTGAACCCCATTTCCTGTTCTCTCCCCGTAGTCTGGCAAGTGTATTTCCCTCAAGTATTGATCCAATTTCCTTTTGAAATAATTGATCATCTCTGCTTTCACTACCCTCATATGCAGTGAGTTCAAGCTCATACCACTCGCCACATAAAAATGTTCTTTCTCACATCCCTCCTGTACCTATTACTGAAACCTTGATACTGTTCCCCAAGTCCTTGTACCTAATGGGAATAGCTTTTTCTGTTTACCTTATCTAAACCTGTCAATATCTTGTACACCTCTATCAAATCTCCCCTCAATCTCCTTTGCTCCAAGGAGAACAAGCCCAGCTTCTCCAACCTAATTTTGTAGCTGAAATCCCTCATCCCAGGAACCATTCTGGTTAATCTCCTTTGCACTTCCTCAAGCACCTTCCCATTCTTCCTAAAGTGTTTTAACCAGATTGGACACAATACTCTAGTTGTGCTTTATAAAGGTTCACACAGCTTCCCTGCTTTTGTACTCAGTGCACCTTTTTGTGAAACACCAAATCCTATATATTTTGCTAACTACTTTTGCCAAATAGCTTGCCACCTTCAAACTCATATGCACATGAAACTCCAGACCCCTCTGTTCCTGCATGGCCTTTCGAACTGTGCCAAGAAGTATATATTATCTTTCCTTTCCCTTTCTGCCAAAATGCATCACCTCACAGTTCTCCATATTAAATTCCATTAACTATTTCTCTACAAATTTTGCTGGCCTATCTATGTCCTGTTGCAGTCAATTGGCATCATCCTCACTGTTTGCCATACCTCCAAGTTTGGTATCATCAGCAAGCTTTGAAATTATACTCTGCATTCCAATATTCAAGTTATTCATTTTATATATATATATATATATATATATATATAAACATATATCAAAAAATGAAGTGGTTTTCTCACTGACCTTTATTGAACACTACTGTCTATCATCCTTTAGTCTGGAAAACAATCATTTTCCACAACCTGCTGTTTTCTGTCCTTAAGCAATGTTTTTATCCAAGCTGACACAGACCCTCCTGTTCCATTAGCCCAATTTGTTAACTAGTCTCTGATGTGCTACTTTATCAAATGTATTTTTAAAATCCATATTGACAACATCGACTGCATCCCCCTCATTACCCTTCTATGTTACTTCATCAAAACAATTCAATTAGATTAATTAAACACAATTTGTCTTTACAAATTCTTTTTTACAAATCTCCTTAATTAACTTAAACCTCGCTAGTGCCTGTTAAGTTTTTCCCTGATTATTAATTTTAAGCATGACTCATCATTGATGTTAAACTGATGATTGACCTGTAGTTTCTAGGAATGCCCTTACACCCCTTCCTTGAATAAGGTGTGACATTTGTCACTTTTCAATCTGATGGCATTTTTCTCGTATCTGGGGAAGAATGTAAGATTTTGGCAAACTTTTCCACTCTTTCCACCACCGCTTCCCTTTGCAACATGGGGTACAATCCGTCTAAACCAGATGACTTATCCATGCTAGGCTAAGCTTACCCAGCCTTTCTAGTACATCCTGCCTCTCAATTTTCACCCCATCCTTTACGTCTAGCATTTCTCCTTCTACTGATATTTTGCCAGCATCCCCTTAGCAAACACCAATACATATTACCCAACAAGTATTCTATCTTTGCCCTGCACCTCTAAACACATATCACCTTCTTTGTCCCTAATAGGACCCACCCCACATCTTAGTATTAATATTCTGGTAGAAGAGTTGGGTTACCATTTATGTTAGCTGCCATTTTATTCTCATATTCTCTCTTTGCCAATCATATTTTCCTCTTCACTTCCTCTCTTAACTTTTTGACGTGGTCTTGGTTGAAGAATTGATCTTACCTCCATTATATACCATCTTTTTGTTTCATTATATTCGCTATCTCCCTCATCATCCAAAGAGCCCTGGCTTTGGTTGCCCTGCCTTTCCCTCTTCTTTAAATGTACCAAACCTGTATCTTCCTTAAAGATTATCTATTGTTCTATCGGTTTTTCCTGTCAAACTTTGGCTAGCTCCTCTTTCATTCCATTGAAGTTGGCCCTCTTCTAACTTAGAAATTCTACTTTAGATTGTCCCTTGCTCTTCTCTGTTATTATTGAAACTTCATAATGTGATGGCCACTCAAACCCACTGAGCCTTGGTCCTCTTGGCCCACCTCATTCCCCAACACCAGATATAGCAATACTTCCTTCCTATTTGGCCTAAGAACATATTTATTTCAGGAAGTTCCCATGAACACATTTCAGAAATTCATCTCCCTCCTTACCCTTTACTATAACATTATCCCAATCGAGATTTGGGTAATTAAAGTCCCCCTGTATCACCATTCTGTAGCTCTTGTACATTTCTGTGATTTCCTTTCGGATTTGCTCCTCTATCTCTCTCTCTCACTATTTGGAGGTCTATAGGATACCCTTTTTGTTTCTCAACTCTAACCAAATGGATTCTGTGCTTGTACCCTGATGGGCACCCTCTCTTTCCAACACTACAATGTGTTCACTAATCAGTACTGCCACCTCACTTCCCTTTTGTCTTTCCTTATCTTTTCTGAAGACTTTGTATCTGTGAATAGTGATAGTGAATAGTGGATAGTGCCCAGTTCTCACCTTTTTCAAGCCATGTTTCCGTTATTGTCACTACATCATAATCCCACATAGCTATTTGCGTTTGTAACACACCAACCTTATTTATCACACTTTAGTGCATTTACATATGTATTCTGAACCTGTGTTTATATTCCTCATAGCCCTTCTTAACCTTCTTTTATTTAATATGGTACTACTTCCTTTTCAAGTACTGTTCAACACTCTCACTTCTTTAGGTAGCTTTTTCTTCCTTTTTACTTCTATATGCTGGTATCCAAACTCTGCCAATTTAGTGCTCCAACCATATTGCTTCTTCTGCTTTAGTTGTGTTGGCATCACAGGCGAATATCCATATTCCACCAACATTTATGTGGGCAGCGCTACCTAAACCAGGTATGACCTGCTAAGATGATAGTGCTGATAATGAAAACTTTTAAATGGAAATATTCTAAAGATTGTGCTTGAAGATTTCAAATGATGGGGTTGTGACTATTTCCTTTGGTAGCTTGTTCCATTGTGGGATTTTCCTTGGGAAGAAAGATTGGTGATATAATCTCTTGGAAACAAATGGTCTTTGTAGTTTGTGTGACTACCTTGTATTTTGCTGGAGGGAACCAGGTACTTGTTTCTGTCAATTCTCACCAGTCTATTCCACATTTTATAGAACTTTGTCAGTCTATTTCTCTCCCTCCTTTGCTGTAGTGATTCCCAATCCAAATCTGTGATCCAGGATGTAACACTGGTGTATTTCCCATACTGATTGGTACAGAATCACATAGCACATTTTTGATTGCTTCAATGTTATTTATATCACTTGGCATATATAGGTCCCACACACAACTTACATATTCCAGAATTAGACAAATAAATATTTGGTAAGCTATAACTCTGATATTTTTGTTGCAATACCAAAGATTCCTCTTCAGAAATCCAAGAATCCTGTTTGCTTTGGGTGTTATCTGCTTGAATGTGGAAACCCCATTGAAGATTATTTTAAAGATGACCCCCAGGTATGGTTGTGTATACACCTGTTGGAGAATTTGATTACAGAACTTAAAGTTATCTGTTGGTGAACCCTTTTTGTTGGTAATGCACATGACATAGCATTTTTTGGCATTGAATGCCATCTCCCATTGGTCCTGCCAATTTTGCAGAAGATCATCTTGTAATGAATTGATATAATCTTGAGTTTTCCCCGATGCATAAATCACACAGCCACCAGCAAATTTTGAACTAGTTTTTTAACTTGTTGGGGAGGTCACTCATGTTTGTCAAGAAGAGTAAAGTCCCAACACAGTTTCCTGGGGCACTCTAGGAGAGAATGATTCCCCATGACGCAGCACTGGTGAATCTCAGGACGTTGATTCCAGTCCCCTTTGTATTACAGAATGCTTCTAAATATTGAACCTAGCACAAGAGACTATGTTCTGAACAGCAGGAAATGTTCTGAATGGTACTGCCATGGTCAAAGTGATATTCAATGGGAAATTTAGAAATTTCTTCTTTTGCTGACTTGCACAGGTTGGCTTTGCTATTATAAAATCTCTTATTTCGAGCCTCTTTTTGTAGTTAACTTTTTGTGATAAGTTTTTTCACACTGAATAAAAGCAGCATGATCATCAAAATCCTAAATCCCCTGAGTTCATAAAATAAGGTGGCTGCATATCTGCTAGATAAAAAGTTCACTTACACTCATATTTGACTTCCATGTGTAAAACACCTATGTAGGCACTGCCAATACAATAATGTAATGTACTTTAAACTGAAAATTAAAAAAACTCCTCCAATTCTAAACTTTCTAGTAAAATGTACAAATGGATATTAAAAAAACAGTTTCCTCTCTGCGAATCTCTATCTCTTGCTTGTTTTCCTGCATGTGTGTGAGGAAAATCTCCTGCAGAAAGGTATACACAATGAACTGTAATTATGAAGTGTTTTTTGTTACATTTGGTAGAAGTATCAATCCACGAAATCTGTAAATTAGTTTATCACTTTCATCGTTTGGCATTTTTTTTTCCATCAGAAGTGTACTTAATTGCATTTATGAGGCAACCTTGTTAACCTTTGCATCCTCCCCAACAGATATTTAGAGAGTGTTCAGCTAATTGGATAATTCTTTGAAAAGTACTTCATGATAGTACTTCATAATGATGAATCAGTGCTTCTCCATGTTGAACACCACTTGGAGGAAGCACTGAGGGTGTCAAGGGCGCAGAATGTACTCTGGATGGGGGACTTCGATGTCCATCACCAAGAGTGGCTTGGCAGCACCACGACTGGCATAGCTGGAAGGGTCCTAAAGGACATAGCTGGTAGATTGGGTCTGCAGCAGGTGGTGAGGGAACTATGAAGAGGGGAACACATACTTGACCGCACCCTCACCAACCTGCCTGCCACAGATGCATCTGTCCATGACAGTATCGGTAGGAGTGACAGTCATTGTGGAGATGAAGTTCCGCCTTCACATTGAGGGTACCCTCCATCATATTGTGTGGCACTACCACCGTGCTAAATGGGATAGATTTTGAACAGATCTAGCAACTCAAGACTGGGCATCCATGAGGTGCTCTGGGTCATCAGCAGCAGAATCGTACTCAAACACATTCTGTAACCTCACGGCCTGGCATATTCCCCACTCTACCCTCTACCATTACCATAGGGCATGCCCGAAGTAGCACCAAGCATACCTAAAAATGAGGTGAAACCTGATGAAGCTATAACACAGGACTACTTGCATGCCAAACAGCATAAGCAGCAAGTGATAGACGGAACTAAACAATCTCACAACCAAAGGATCAGATCTAAGCCCTGCAGTCCTGCCACATCCAGTCGTGAACAATGGTGGACAATTAAACAACTCACTGGATGAGGAGGTTCCAAAAATATCCCCATCCAGAATGATGGGGGAGCCCAGCAAGTCAATACAAAAGATAAGGCTGAAGCATTTGCTACAATCTTCAGCCAGAAGTGCTGATTGGATGATCCATCTCGGCCTCCTCTGGAGGTCCCCAGCATCACAGATGCCAGTCTTCAACTAATTCAATTCACACCATGTGGCATCAAGAAACGTCTGAAGACAATGGATACTGCAAAGGTTATGGGCCCTGACAATATTCCAGCAGTAGTACTGAAGACTTGTGCTCCAGAACTTGCTGCACCCCTAGCCAACCTGTTCCAGTATGGCTATAACACAGGTATCTACCCGGCTATGTGGAAAATTGCCCAGGTATATCCTGTACACAAAAAGCAAGACAAGTCCAACCTGGCCAATTACCCCCTCATCAGTTTACTCTCGATCATCAGTAAAGTAATGGAAGGGGTCATCAAAAGTGCTATCAAGCAGAACTTGCTTGATAATAACCTGCTCACTGATGCCCAGTTTGGGCTCCACCAGGGCCACTCAGCTCCTGACCTCATTACAGCCTTGGTTCAAACATGGACAAAAGAGCTGAACTCCTGAGGTGAGGTGAGAGTGACTGCCCTTGACATCAAGGCAGCATTTGACCAAGTGTGGCATTAAGGAGCCCTAGCAAAACTGGAGTCACTGGGAATTGCGGGGAATACTCTCTGCTGATTGGAGTCATATCTAGCATAAAGGAAGATGGTTGTGGTTGTTGGAGGTCAGCCATCTCAGTTCCAGGACATCACTGCAGGAGTTCCTCAGGGTAGTGTCCTAGGCTCAACCATCTTCAGCTGCTTCATCAATGACCTTCCTTTCATCATAAGATCAGAAGTGACGATGTTCGCTGATGATTGCACAATGTTCAGCACCATTTGTGACTCCTCAGGTGCTGAAGCAGTTCATGTTGAAATGCAGCAAGACCTGGACAATATCAAGGCTTGGGTAGATACCAGTGTTGTATCCATACTGGAACAGGTTGGCTATGGGTGCGGCAAGTTCTGGAGCACAAGTCTTCAGTACTACTGCTGGAATATTGTCAGGGTCCGTAACCTTTGCAGTATCCAGGGTCTTCAGCCGTTTCTTGATGCCACATGGCAAGTAACATTCACGCCACTCAAGTACTAGGCAATGACCATCTCCAACAAAAGAGAATCTAACCATTGCCCCTTGATGTTCAATGGAATTAGCATCACTGAATCCCCCACTATCAACAACCTGGTGGTTGCCATTGACCAGAAACTGAACTGGACTAGCCATATAAATACTGTGGCTACAAAAGCAGGTCAGAGGCTAGGGATCGTGTGAAGAGTAACTCACCTCTTGACTCCCCAAAGCCTGTCCACCACCTACAAGGCACAAGTCAGGAGATGGAATACTCTCCATTTGCCTGGCTGAGTGCAGCTCCCACAACACTCAAGAAGCCTGACACCATCCAGGACAAAGCAGCCTGCTTGATTGGCACCACATCCACAAACACTCCCTCCCTCTACCACTGACGCACAGTAGCAGCAGTATGTACCATCTACAAGATGCACTGCAGGAATTCACCAAGGCTCCTTAGACAGCATCTTCCAAACCTACGACCACTACCATCTAGAAAGTCAAGGGCAGCAGGTAGATAGGAACACCACCATCTGGAAGTTTCCCTCCAAGTCACTCACCATCCTGACCAGAAAATATATCGCTGTTCCTTCACTGTTGCTGGGTCAAAATCCTGGAACTCCCTTCCTAACAGCACGATGGGTGTAACTATACCACATGGACTGTAGCAGTTCAAGAAGGTAGCTCACCACCACCTTCTCAAGGGCAGTTAGAGATGAGCAATAAATGCTGGCCCAGCCAGCGAACCCCACGTCCCAAAAATGAATAATTATAAAAATATTTGGGAAGTTGAATCCAGGGAATAGGGAATGAATTTCCATGGGAGTTCTGTTCCTCATTTGCTGTGAGCCATGAAAACCTTGGAAAAATAAAATGGACATCTTTGGGACTTATCTGGCAAAGTTACATTATATGGGCTTCCTGGTGCAGGCTGCAGTTCTTGTGGAAGTGGTGCTCCATCATGTTGTTGTTTAGGGAATTTCACTATATTGATCCAGTGACATTTCGGTGGCAATGTATGTTCACATCAGGATGAATATGACTTGGATAATGTTTCACATATTGTTGCTCTTGTTGCAGGGAAGCGACCTGCTGTTGAAGAAACCTCAGTGGGTCGTTGCAGTGCTTTCTGTAGTTTATACATACTGTCACTGTAATGTACCAGAGTAAAAGGGGTGGTTATAAGTTATGTTCTAGATCTTGTTGAGTTCTTTAAATGTGTGCCCACATCTGTCCAAGTGAATGAAAAGTATACCATCACACTCCTGATTTGACTCATGTAGATTGATGAGTGGGCTTTGTGAGGTCAGGTGGTGAGCACTCAACTTCTGTCCTGAGCTTATCATCATGTTGTTAATTTAGCTACTAGTCAGTGATCACCACCAAGATGTTTTTGGCGGGGATTTGGCAGTGGTAGCAGCATTGAAGGTCAAGGGTTGCTGGTTGTACTTTCTATTGTTGGAATAGTCATTGCCTGCCATTTGTGTAGCAAGTATGTTACTCCCACATGTCAGCCCAAGCCTAGATGTCATCCAGCTTGTATGGATTGCTTCATTGTTTGGAGATCTATGAAGAGAGCTGAAAACTGTGAAATCGTCAGCAGACAGCCCTACTCTTGACCTTATGATAGAAGAGAGGTCATTATTGAAGCAACTGAAGATGCTCAAGCCTTGAGTGTTTCCCTAACCAGTTCTTGCGGTGATCTACTGAGGCTATGATGACTAACCTTAAACAACCACAACCACTTTCCTTTGATTCAGGCACGACTACAGCCACTGCAGGGTTTTCCCTTTAATTCTCACTGACTACAGTGTTTTTATGGTTCCTTGATGTCATACTCAATTGACGAATGCCTAAATGTTGAGGTCAATTACTCTCAATTCTCCTTTGGCATTCGGCTCTGGTGGCCTTGGCTAAAAGCCCTCATATAGTAAGTGTCTGAGCTCCTTTTATGCCGCTTTGGTGAAATGTGCTTTTCTATTTCACATCACCATGTTAACATCTTCAGAAGACCTATGTTGTCTGCACATTAATCAATGGTAAAATCAGGTGCTGTCTACCCCTAAAATTGTGCCTCACTCTTCTGTCTTCCATCTTCTCCTACTCCTACTTCATCATCTCTTCCCTGTTAATGGCAAACACAGACATACAACATGCCCAAATAGGATGCCCCAGAGGGGTCTGGAGGGGTCCTTACTCAGTGGAGCATTAATTGGCTGAAGGCAAGTCTTCCACCCCTCATTAAGGAGGAAGTCATGTCTCAGAGAGCTGCTGGATAGTATGATTGGCCAGCAACTCTGTTGTCCCAGCAGCACGACTGAGAGTGATGGACAGCGCTAGGATTGCAAATAGTGCCAACAGTCCTGAATGGCAGAGCCCACAGGATTAGGTAGATCCTGGGTCTTGTAGCGGGAACAGGAGGGGAGAGGGGCATGGGGGGGGGCAGACCTGGGGGGGCACCCAATCTGAAAAAGGGGCCAGTGATTGGGGCGCCCGCCCCACTCTCCCGTCCGTGGCTCAAGCAGGGTGACCTGCTGGGCTTTCAAACCACCGCCCCCCCCCCCAGCATCACATCAGTTTTGGCCCCCCTCCCCACTTAAAATTGCAGACAGGCCGGGAACAGGCTGTTAAATGTCAGGAAGTTACCTGGGGAACAATACTAACACCCCTGCCTGCAAATCTGCCAGTGGAGCATGTGAAACTTAGCCCATTGTTACCAGTTGAAATAATTGCCACTCAGACCTTCGAACAAGCTTCAGGGCATTTGCTTCTACCAATCTTAGCTGATCCTGGCAACAGATGTGCATTATTTCTCGTTCTGAGAATTAAACCAGCAGATTTGGGACTCCAGTGTTTTGGTTCTCATGATCTTATATTCTAATTAGGTGACTGGTGATTCTATGGATCACATGGAAGAGCCAAAAATAAATTGAAAATCCAGGCAGATTGATAATGGGGGTGAGAAGTGTTTGAACTGGTTTCCACCTCAGGAAAATTACTTCCCTTAATTTTACACATGCCAGTGGTGGTGTGGAAGTTCAGGGCTGATGTTGGAGGATGCCTGCGACGATCAATAAAAAATTCTTGAAAATGTCCTGTAACTCATCTTGTGTGTGCTTCTTTTCCCAGTTAATTTGGGTAGGTGGTGTGCTTTCTATTACTTATTAAAGTGACAAGTGACTGTGAAGGACAATGATGCATCCTATGGCTTCATGCCACAGAACTTAAGAGTTTTACAGCCTCTCCATAGTTATCTTTAATGATTCTCTGAAAAACAAGGTAATTTTCTTCCTTCTTTACAGTTTATTTATCTGCCTTGAATATACACCTTTTTAAACTTTCTTAAACACAGTTCCATTCACTCTTAGCAAATCTCATATTTAAAGAATGAGGGCCTCAACAATAGCAACAACAACTTTCATTTATATAGCACCTTTAAATGTGTAAACTGTCTCAAGGTGCTTGACAGGAGTGTTGTAAAGCATGACCTGACACCAAATCACATAAGGAGATATAAGAGGCCAGAACTGGGTGAGGTCAGATGTCTAGTAGGGTTACAGGGCTAGAGGAGACCACAGGGATAGGGAGGAGGAAAGCAATAGAATGATATGAAAATAAAATGAACATTTTAAAATGTAAGCCTTGCTTAAAGAGGAGCTAATGTAGGTCCAGCGAGCATTGGGGTGATGGATGAACCAGGCTTGGTGTGACTTAGGATATGGAAGCAGTGTTTCGAATGGCCTCAAGTTTATGGGATAAAGAAAGACGTGCATCTATATAACAAGTTTCACCAGACATCTCAAAGCACTTCACAGCCAATCAAGTACACTGTTGTCATGTAGAAAACATGGGAGCCAGTTTTTCCCACAACAGCAATATGATAATGACCAGGTTTTTTTTTGTGATATTGATTGAGGGATAAATATTGGCCACGACACCAGGGATAACTCCCTTGCTCTTCTTCAAATTAGGAGGGTAGAACATGGGCGCTTGGCCAGGGGTGCATTAGAATAGGCAAGTCTAGAGGAGACAGGCATTGATGAGTGTTTTAGCAGCAAAAGAGCTGAGGCAATGATAGAGCCGGGTGTCATCACAGAGGTGAAATGAGGGGGGCTGAGTAAGGGCTCGGATGTATGGTCATGAACTCACCTCGTGGTCAAATATGTCACCAAAATTGCAAACAATGTGGTTCAGTCTCAAACATTGTCAGGGAGACAGACGGAGACAGTGTTTGTAGCGGGAACCCATAGACAATGGCTTCGGCATTTCCAATATTTGGTTGGAGGAAATTTCCACTCATCCAGTACTGGATGTGGACAAAGAATCAGGCAATTTAGAGATAGTTGTTACAATCCCTGTAGAGATTGTTAACTTACAAAAGAAAGGAATCCCCACAAAGCCACCGAAAAGAAAACCAATGGACAAGATTTCATTTTTAAAAACTTTTACTGTGCAACTAAAATCAACCAAATTAAAGCATTATTTGAAGGTGAAGAATATTTCAAATAAAAAGATAAATTTCACTTTTATGTGTTGATACAAGAAAGATATGTCTCGTGTAGTTACAAGCACTCGCATTACTCCCTGCACAAATGTGGATCCACATGCAACCTCACGGTGTTTCTAACTCGGCTTCCAGTATCTAGGGGGTTTCAATTCCCACTGAATTGTATCAACCCTTGAGTCACATCTCCAGTTCCTTTAAAGGTCTGGTGGGCTCTGGCAACATTGAAACAGCAGCAAAAGGCCTTGTCCAATCCACAACCCCTTGCCCTTCCTGTCTTCAGCTCTCTGCTCTTTCCAACTGGATAGAAAACACAGTAATACAGTCTCTGCTCTATTTTCAAATACCTGTTTCAAAGCAGGATCTGTTTGAAGATTGGCAAACTGAAATTTGTTCCATTTGGAGTGAACCTTGCTTGTTTCCTCTTCATACAAATTTTAGGTGTGTTCTGACCAGCCAACCAGAAAACACGGGCTGGCCCAGCCCTGCTGCAATTAGCTTTCTAGTTACCCTTTGCTTTTTAGTTGTTCATCCCCGTGACTTCAGGTCTCATGGGTATTTCTTGGAACCTAATAATGTCATTATCAAAAAACAAATTAACTCTCTTTCAAAATACTCCACAGTCCACTTTAGTAATAAAGGGACAATGCACAAAATAAAATAAAGGCATTTTTCCAAAACAGACTTTTCCTAAAACACATTGAGGGATCAAGGGAGGTGGTGGTGAGTTAGAATTGATGTACATATGGAAACTGATGTTGTGCTTTCAGATGATGTCACTGAGTGATGGCACATAGATGAGAAATAGGAGGCCAAGTTTAGAGAGGAAATGGCACAGGTGTGGGAAGAAACGCCACTGTCGGTAGTTCTCTGGCTGCAATTAGATGAGAATGGATGTGTCATCCACCCAGCTGGATGATAATGGAGAGGTGTTAGAAGAGGATAGTGTGGTCAACTGTGTTAAAAGCTGGACAGGTTAAGAATGATGAGGAGGGAAAATTTACCTTTCAGGGTCACACAGAAAGACATTTATGATATTTGTTTGATAAGAGCCTTTTCAATACTATAGCAGGGTATAAGCTTGATTGGAGGGATTCAGACATGGAGTTCCAGGAAAGGTGGGCAACAACACATTAAAGGACTTTGTTGAGGAAAGAAATGCTTGAGATGGGGTGTTAATTTGCAATGATGGAGGAGTCAAGGATTGGATATTTGAGGAGACGGGTGATAATGGCAGATTTCTAGGAGGGAGGGACAGTGCCTAAAGAAAAACCATCAATATCAACTAATATAGGGAGCAGGAAGGGAAGTTAGATGATTGCTAATTTAGTGGAAATAGGGTTGAGGGAGCAGTGGGTGGGACTCATGGACAAGATTAGCTTGGAGAGGGAATGAAGGGAGATTGGAGAGAAACTACAGAAGATGGAAGTTTAGGAGTAGGGGGAAGGAACCTTAGAGGAAGTTTGTTCAGGTGAACTAGGAAAAGGGAGGAATGCAGCAGAGCAGCTAATTGGGTGGTCTCGATCTCCATGACGATGAATTCCAAGGGCAAATGGTACTTGTTGTTGGAGGTAAGAATGGAGCAGAGAGGGGAGATGGGCTTAAGAAATGATTTTCAGCAGAGAAAAGAAGTCAGGCATTATCTTTGCATTCCAGGATGATCCTGGAATAGTGAGCAATTTTGGCGGATGAGAACAGAAGCTGCGAGTGGTTTATGTTGTTCAGCCAAACTGGCAGTAAATTATTAAACCAGTTGTCCACTATATTCTTCGAAGAGAGATAAAGAGAAAATAAGTTAAAAGAGTGGAAAAGGTGGAAATAGAAATGATGGGCTCGGGTGTAAAGTGGAAGCCAAAATTTGCACATGAATGGGCCAGGAGAAATTCCTTCAGTTTTTTCTTCTCCACATTCTTCAAAGAGGCAAGTTTTGCCTTTATCCTTATGGTGAAGTACTTAATCTCACCTTAGTCCTCTTCCCCCTCAGCCAATGGCATTGTTTACAGTGTGAACTTAACAATTAAGAAATCATAGGTGTTTTTATGGTGTACCACAGCCCCTGTCTGCTCCCTAGTAGGCCCTTTAACATGTTCAAAATTGGATGTGTATTACCTATAAAATTAGTCTTTTTTCAATACAATTATAACTCATAAAAACACCTTAGGCTGGAATTTTCTGGCCCCGTTAGCATCAGGTGTCATAGCAGGGGGAAGATGGAAAATATGGCGAGGATGCCAAAAATCGTTTTTACACCGTCATCAAACCAGTTTGTGATCGTCCGCTCCAGCCATCAAAGGCAGGCTGAGTTAATCACCAGTGCGGTGCAGGTCAGACTGGAGGGTGGGGGGGTGGGGGCAAGGCAGCACAGACTGAAGGAAATGCTCAAGCACATGCTGCGGGGTGTTGGGGGGAGGGGTGCAGTGGTTATGGAAGTGGCCACACACTTGGAAAAGCTTATCAAAAGTAAGCATTCTCCAATAGCTAAAACTGTTCAGTTGCAGCTCCTTTGACATGGTTGGAATCAGGCCTCTGAAGCTTTTCTGCGCTCTCAAGTAATGCAAAAGCGTGAAAGTGCCACTAAATGCTCCAGACCTTTTCACCCCTTGGGCTCAGACTGCAAATGAATGTGGGTTTTAGGGGGCAGTGGAGCAATTGGCCGATTGGACAAGTTGTACAATCCACTTGCGAAAAGTGGCGATTACACAGTCACTGGTGGAGGAGCTCCCAGCCCCTTGCAATGTCTTTATTAAGGTTTGGGCCAGTATCCATTATGGTTAAAGCTAACAGCATAGCCTTGCAGTGCAGGTTTGGAGTATGCATTCGCCTGAGCTGAGAGGACAGCATGCAGTGCAGTGGCCAAAGCTGCTTCCAACCGGTCAAGTGGAGTTGCGCTGAGGTGGGTGGGTTTTCAGACAGCCAATGAGTGCACTACACACTGGCCATCAAAGTGGTGGCCAGCATTCTCCTGCATCAGTGAAGGGGATTTGAGACTTAACCGAGAGAGTTTCTTAGGACACAAACACTAACTCATGCATCTCTCTCTTTGATCCCGCAGGCGAAAAACATCAGGATCATGGATCCTGCTGATCTAGTGGTATGCCTCATAGCTTATAGAGACCAAACAAGATGAGAGCGGCGGAAGCGCCTGGCTCGGCAAAGTTAGGAGCACCTCTCTCAAGATAAAGGTGCGGCAGGACCTGCTGTGCACACAGCCGAAGATCCACAGTGAGCCATCGCTCATAGGCGCCTCGCTAGACCTAGGATCTATAGACGGCGCCTGTCATTGCTGCAGATGACAAGAACCAGTGTCTCCCAAGACTGCACATGCCTAGGGAACTGATTGATCACATATACCACCTGCTGCAGGGTTTGGCACCACAAGGACGTAGAAGGCATCCATTGTCAGTGACCGTGAAAGTGACTGTGGCACTCAATTTTTACACCAATGGCTCGTCCCAGTGCTCCACAGGTGACCTATGTGGGATCTCGCAAGCCTCAACACACAAGTGTATCCCGGAGATCACGGATGCCATCTTCGCGAAGGCACAGAACTTTGTGCATTTCACTTGGGATCAGGAAAGCCAGGAAGCAAGAGCGCTGGGGTTTTCGCAGATCTCAGGTTTTCCACAAGGTGCCATCTATTGCATTCACATGGCGTTTAGATCTCCATGGCAACAAGCAGTCAACTACGTCAATCGCAAGGGTTTCCACTTGCTGAATGTTCACTTACAGGTCTGCGCATGATTCCCCAGGAGCATCCATGACTCCTACATGCTTAGCAGGTCTCAGATCCATGACATCTTCCAGGACCCAGAGAGGCTACAGGGTCGGCTGCTCAGGGACAAGGGCTACCCACAGAGGACGTGGCTCATGATGCTCATGTGGCGGCCTCAGACTGAAGCAGAGCGATGGTACAGTGAGGCTCATGCTGCAACCTGGACTTTGGTGGAGCAAATGATGGGCATTTTGAAAATGAGGTTCCGGGGTCTCAACAGGCCTGTTGGAGCACTGCAATTCAGTCCCCAGTGGGTGTCACGCATCATCGTCACTTGCTGTGCACTCCACAACCTAGTGCTACAACGGGGGGAGGAGCTAGCTGAGGAGGAGATGGAGGAACTGCATGTTTCCTCTGATGAGGAGGACTCAAAAGGATGAGCCGAGACTGTGAAGATACGGTGCAAATATCTGCCATTGCGGCCGGCAGGTAAAGCGTCCTTTTTTTTCCACCTTCTACTGCACTTTGTGTAAATCTGGGATGATTCCGCCCTTACCCTTTTACATTAAAGATACATAAAACAGTAAAACTGAATTTCTAATTAGAAAATGATGGCTGGGCAATTCTTTGAAGTGGTCCTGCTTGTGGTGTTACTCTGCCAGAAGTGTGATGGTAACCCACATATTCAGGATTTCCACCACACTTCCAATAAAGGAACAACAGCAGAGCAAGAGCAGCTCTGAGGAATTTCCCAGCCATTGTGTAAATCATTTTCATTTTCCTTGATGCTGAGTTTTATTCTGTAAAGCTTAAAATAATGTAGAAAGGAAACAATTTGCTGATCAGGGACTGTTGTTGATTTTTATGTCAAACTGTAAGTTCGTACTGGAGAGCTCAAGTTTGGTTCAGCCATTTAGTTCAATTCAAACAATGATAAAACCCCATTACCCCTAATGCCAGAAAGCATTAAACCCATTTTACATGACACATGATAACACTTCTCGGTTAAAAACAGCCCAGTCAGCTTTACATCCACTTCCAAGTCACAATTTATGCTCCTATTCATGGCTTATGCTTTTCTCCCTGGATCTCACAATTTTTCAATTTATTCTGCTGCTTAATTCCTCTAATTTTGTAATTCAAAAGCGAAGTGCTTTTATTTCATAATTTTTCCTTGATTTTTTTTTCTCATTGATTTTATCCATTTCTTGTTTCCTCTGAAGGTCTTGCTTCCTTGTTGGGGTACAATTCTATGAATGCCAAATACCTTCTTGTATATCAAAATAGATGCCAATATTCAGGTGCAAATCATGTCAGCATTTGACAATGAGGGCAATACTGTGGCTACAAGAGCAGGTCAGAGGATGGGAATCCTGTAGCAAGTAACTCACCTCCTGACTCCCTAAAGCCTGTCCGCCTTCTACAAGGCACAACTCAGGAGCTTAATGAAGTACTCTCCACTTGCCTGGATGAATGCAACTCCAACAACACTCAAGAAGCTTGACACCATCCAGGACAAAGCAACCTGCTTGATTGGCACCCCATTCACAAACATTCACTCCTTCCACCACCAAAGCACAGTGTACCATCTACAAAGGTACTGCAGCAACTCACCAAGGCTCCTTAGACAGCACCTTTCGAACCCACGACTGCTGCCATCTAGAAGGATAAGAGCAGCAGAGTCATGGGCCAGGGTTTTTTGCTGAGCGGGCTGGCACATGCCTGGCCCGCTCGAGCGTAAAATAGCGCATGTTGACGTAGGGCAAGCGTCCTGACGTCATTGTGCACTCGTGCAATATTTCAGTTGGCGGACGTGCGTGGGAGTTAGCAGCACACCCGCCACCAATTTAAAGTCCTATTAAGGCTATTAACAATCCAATTGAATAAAATTTTCACTGCCCGTCCAACAGAGTCACATGAGTCACATGAGGGTATTTTTCACGCCTTAAAATTCTTTATTTTTTAGCTCTGCACCTCAGTAAACTTCTCCAGCGCGCACCCATGGTCATGCACGAAGTTCGTGCTCATCCTCTTCCCAACACTCTCCCCCACCCCCACACAGGCAGCACTGAGAGCTGAAGCACACATTTCACACTGGGTGGGCCTTAATTGGCCCCCGCCAAGCCCACCCGACGAGGGCAAAATTCTACCCATGGGAACACCATCACATGGAAGTTCCCCTCCAAGCCACACATCATCCTGACTTGGAAATATATCGCTGTTCCTTCACTGTCACTGGGTCAAAATCCTGGAACTCCCTCCCCAACAGCACTGTGGGTGTACCTACATCACATGGACTGCAGCTATTCAAGAAGGCAGCTCATCATTACCTTCTCAAGGGCAGTTAGGGTTGGGCAATAAATGCTGACCCAGCTAGTGAAGCCCACATCCCTTAACTGAATATTTAAAAAAATTACCATCACAGCTGAACTCCACCTGTTTCTAAACCTACATCTCCACCCTCTGTGGTCACTGGCTAGGAATTAGGAGTCAGACCTTTAGCCAATTTGGTGGATGAATGGTTCTGAGGCTACTTGTCATACCTCTGCTGTTACATGGCCTGAGATCAGTAATTCAGTACACACTGGGAATTAAACTTGGGAAAGTTCATTAGCTCAACTATTCACCGACTAAACCTGGGGCCTCATCACCCTTAATTCTTTCATTGCTTTATGGTGCCAAAGGTAATCCCTCCAAAAGAGAAACAGGCAAGCTCATGGACCTCTGTTGTATGGCTTTATATGTCCCCTGGTCCACTCCACCTCCACCACCCCACCACCCCCAACCCCCACCCGACGCCCGCATGCCATCACAAACACCCCGCCAAATAATTCTTTCTTTCTACTTCGCAGTTCCCCCAGACACCCTGATAATGGAATTTGGGAATTATCTTATGTCAGAATCATGGAATAAAACCAATGTCCAGGTATTCCCTTCAGTTCATATTTTGTATTCTTTCAAAGACCTTTGTCTTTTATTGTATCTTTTATTTTTTTCTGAGATTGAATTTCCATCTTCAAAATATTTTTTCTGACAGATTAAAGACAGCTATGTTTGTAATAATAATACATCAGTTCATTTTCTCTTTATTCTTCATTTGAAGAGAAAACTGAGAGCCATTTACAATTCTAGAGTCTAGCATGATGAGGGGGCTGGAGGTTGTTATTCTTTGATCATAAGCTGAGATGAACCAAATGCATTTATTAACTTGTATTCATTTTGTGATTGAATGCAAAACCATGATACACAGCTGTTTGCAATAGTAAGAACATTATAAATAGGAACAGGAGCTGTCCGTTCAGCCCCTCGAGCCTGCTCTGCCATTCAATAAGATCATGATTGATTTGATCATGGCCTCAACTTCACTTTTCTTTCTGCCCCCAGTAACCCATGACTCCTTTGCAGATCAAAAATCTGTCCAATTCAGCTTTGAATATATTCATTGACTTAGTGTCCAATGCTCTTTGGGGGAGAGAATTCCAGAGGTTAGTGACCCTCTGAGAGAAGAAATTCCTCTTCATTTCCATCTTACATGGGAGACATTTATTCTGAAGTTGAGCCCCCTAGTTCTAGATTCCATCGTGGAGGGAAACTTCCTCTCAGCATCTACCTCGTCAACAGCTGAGGTCCCAGTACTAATCCCTGTGACAACCCACTAATTCCAGTTTGCCAACCTGAAAAAGGCCTGACAGTTTCCTGACAGTTTGCTAATTATCTATGTCCAACACCATGAGTTCTATCATGTGCAGTAACCTTTAATGTGCCACCTCATTGAACGCTTTTGAAAATCCAAGTACACTACCTCTACTTTTATCCACCATGTTTGTTACACCCTCAAAGCATTCCAATAGATTTCTTAAATATGATTTCCTTTTCATAAAACCATGTTGACTACTTGATTATATTATGATTTTCTAATTGTTCTGCTATTGCTTCCTTAAAAATAGATTCCAGCACTTTCCCAATGATAGATGCTAGGCTAACTGACCTATAGTTTCTTGATTTCTGTCTCCCTCATTTCTTGAATAGAGATGTTACATTTGCAGTTTTCCAGTATGCTGGGACCTTTCCATAATCTAGGGAATTTTGGTAGATTACAATCAACGCATCCACTATTTCTGCAGCCACTTATCTTAAGACACTAGAATGTAGGTCATTTGGTCCAGAAGATTTGTTATCCTTTAGCCCCATTAATTTTCCTAATACGTCTTCTCTAATGATCGTGATCGTTTCAAGTCCCTCCCTTCCTTTGGTCACTTGATTTTCTACTATTCTTGGCATGTTTTTAGTATCTTCTATGCTGAAGCCAGATATACAAAATACTTGTTTAAAGTCTCCGCCATTTCCTTGTTTCCCATTATTGATTTCCTATTCTCACCGTCTAAGCAACTAACGCTTACTTTAGCTACTCTCTTCCTTTTATATAATTGTAAAGCTCTTACTGTCTCTTTTTATATTTTTGTTAGTTTACTCCTCAATTCTAATTTCTCCCTCTTTAATTTTTTTTAAGTCATTCTTTGCCGATTACTAAACTTTTCCCAATCTTCTGGCCCACCACTAATCTTCACAGCATTATATGTCTTTTCTTTCAATTTGATACCGTCCTTAACTTTATTAGTTAGCCACAGATGGTTCATCCTTCTTGTAGAGGCTTTCTTTCTCAATGGAATCAATCTATTTTTTAGAGCTATGACATATCTTCTTAAATGTCTAATCTTTTAACCCATTTTCCCAATCTACTTTAGACAATTCTATTTTAATACTCCTGTAGTTGCCTTTATTTACATTTAAGACAATAAGGAGGTAAATGTGGCTAATGCTTTGGGTAAAGGTGCAGAAAAGATCCCTCTTTTCCATGTTCACAAAACAATGGCATTTGTTACTGAAATAAGTGTAACTTCAGGCTTAGCCCTCTTTCATTAAATGCAGTTTGAATGGTAATTTCTCCCAACAGCATGCCTGGTGGTAAAATGTTGTTACAGAACAGAATAAAAATTAGTTGCATGTGCAGCTGACTTGCATCATAAAACAGGAATACTGATCTCAGGCACTCAACTGAAGCTCTGGACTGATCAACAAAAAATACAACACTGCTTCCTTAGCCTGCAATATACCTAAATTAGTGTGCTTAATAACTTAACTGAAACAGTGAATGCATCAAGCACAGATCGAAGCTGAAATATTTCTGTAATGAGAAAATAACTGTCTTATAAATGAGTGAATCTTCAAGAAGACTGCCTGACTGCACTTTTCACACAATGCAATATATCTCTGAGCAGCAATTTAATCAGCTGGATAAATGAAGATCAAGACCTTTTCGAGGATATCATTTAGAAAACAACATAACAGCTCCCACTTTTGCCAATCTGAACATCAGGAAGTTGGATGTTAATTGAAGAATTCATTAAAGGTTAACCCCTTTCATTCTGAATCTAATTAAATTTGATTCCTTTTCACTAAAATGAACCAGTTATGTTCACTTCCCCCTGTCTATTCATCACCTGCTGAAATGTGCTTGTGAATGGAGGTAATTTTGGGTAGAGTAAAGATCAATGAACAAGTTGCCCCAAGAGTGAATCTAAATTTGGCTGATTCACAAAAGAAAGATCAAAGGGAGACAAACAGTTCCTTCAGGCCTTAAAGTGTCCTTCTAGTTTGTAGCATCATCCAATACCTCAGAGTGTCTATCATAGACAGTCTACAGCATTGATCGGTACCCATCAAACAATCTCTATAATATCTATCAGAGAAGCTCAGAGCATATGTCAGACATTGTCTAAAGTGTCAATCTTGGAGCGTAGCAACTACAGGAGGCCTGAAGGGCCTATATGCGTAAACAGAACATTAGCGAAGTTGACTTTGATACTGTCTAAGGAAACTATAGCTAATGGTATAACATTTTTTGCCTATGTTGGGTGATAACATTAAATGGAAGAAGTAGGGGAACATTTTTCAGTCTTATGGTATGGGATTCCACCATCACCAATTTCACAATTGCTTACATTTCCCAATTTTCTCACTTTATTTTTTTCCACAGTGTTAATCCCCCAAAAGTTCAGGACAGGGCCCACAAAATGAAGCAAATTGTTTAAAATTTAAAATTTCATGGGAGACTGTTTTTTGAGGAGAAAGACTGATTCATGCACTGAAAAGAAATTTGCTGGCCATTTATGGAAATAGGTCAGAAATAGGAGACTAAGAGTTCAGTCCTGACAATCTGTACTATTATTTTTTTTTTTGCCATGCGGTCCTGCCTAATGTAGCTGCCGCTAAATCAAGCAGTTTTGTTCTTGACATGTTCAATCAAATCAGTATCAATGAGGTCATTTTGTTAAGCCTTCCACATAAATTAAATCACTTCTAAAACAAAGATTTTTTTAACTAATACATCCATCTGTTAGATAGTGGTACCTAACATTCACATTCTGCTTTCAACAACATTTAACACTTAAAATTCCTAGGATTTCAGCCAGTACCTGTTGAACTGCTATTGAAAGGGTTTTACTTGAATCAAGTTGCATAAATGTGAGGTACCACTGAACCCTGATCTTGTCATTAAGCATCAGCTGTAGCTCAGTATGTAGCTCACTCATCTACAAGTTATAAGGTTGTGGGCTTAATTCTCATTCCGGTCCTTACTAATGTGTAAAAACAATCAAGGCTGACTCTCCAATGTAGTACTGAGGGACTGCTGCACTGCTAGAGGTGCTGTCTTTTGAATGAGCTGTTAAACAGAGGCTAGACATGCCATTTGAGGGTTGTGAAAGATCCCATACCGCTATTTTAAAAAATAACAGGAGAGTTCTGTAGCTACTATGATTTGCTTAGTAAGTGTAACCTCACCTCAATCTTTGGTGCCCTAGTCCCCAATCAAAATGTTACCCTTTTTCACCTTGACCACTTGCCCAGTACAGCCCTCGTACACAAGGGACGCAGACTTGAAAGTATACGGCCATCCATTGCAAGATCTGGCCACAACATAAGACACTATCAGGTGCTGCTCTCTTTTGCTATAACTGTTCACTATTCGAAGATCATCCTGAAATGCAAAGATAAACCCCAGCTTCCTTCATCTCCTGCAAACCATCTTCTTAAACTCCTCTCCTCTGCTCCCTCCACCCTCACCTCCAACAATAAATGTGTGGAGTTCACAGACTTCTTGGTCATGAAGATCAAGATAATCTTATCAACCGGCTCTGCCTTGTCCCTCCCTTCTACTAGCCCACTGGGCTAAACTTACAGAGCCACAGTCGTAAAGCTGAGTTATAAAGTCATTAGAGCCCAAAAAGAGGAAATTTGGCCCACCGAGTACACATCAGCTCCCTGTAGAGAAATCCAATCAGTCCCATTCCCCTGCTCTATCCCTGTAGTCCTCTAAGTTTAGTTCCCTCAACTGCCCAAACAATTTCCTTTTGAAATCACTCATCATCTCCACTTCCACCACCCTCATATGCATTGAGTTCCAGGTCATTAGCACTCACTATGTAAAAAAATTCTTCCTCACATTCCCTGCTCCCCTTCCCACACCCACCTCACTGCATCTCTTGCCCAAAAGCTTAAATCTGTGTCCCTATAGTCCTTGTATCAGCTGATGGGAATAACTGTTATTTGTCTACCTTATCTAAACCTGCCATGAACGTGTACACCTTTATCAAGTTTCCCTTTGCATCAAGGAGAAAAACCCCAGGTCCTCCAAGTTAACCTTGAAGCTAAAGTTCCACATCCACAGACCCATTCTACAACTTTCCTGCTTCTGTATTCATTACCTTTGTTTAAAACCCAAGATTTGATATGTTTTTCTATCAACTCTCTCAATATGCTTTGCCACCTTTAAAGATTTAAGTACATGAAACCTCGGGCCCATCTGTTCCTGTACACTTTTTTGAACTGTGTCATTTAGTCTATATTGTGTCTCCCTATTCATTCTCCCAAAATGCACCACATCACTCTTCATCTTATTAAATTCCATCAGCTGCTTTTCTGCCTATTCTGCTAGCCTGTCTATGACCCAATGTAGGCAATTGGCATCATCCTCACTGTCAGCCATATCATCAAGTTTTGGATCATGGGAACGCTTTGAAATTTTACTCTGTACTCCAATATCTAATTCATTCATATACATCAAATTAAGTAGTAGTCCTAGCACTGACCCTTGGAGAACACCATCCTCAAGTCTAAAAAATAACCATTTCCCATGACTCGCTGTTTTTTGTCCTTAAGCTAATTCCATGAGCTTCAATTTTGTTAATCAGTTTTTATGTGATACTTCTGCAAAGGTTTCTTCATATCCACGTAGAGAACATCCATTGCTTTCCCTTCAACAACCTTCTCTATTGCTTCATCAAACATTCAATTAGATTAGCCAAACATGACCTGCCTTTTACAAATCTGTGCTGTCTCTGCTTCATTAACTCAAACCTCTCCAAGTGCCTGTTGATTTTCCTGTAAAGTTCCCTGCTTCCCTGTCCCTTAAATTACATATTTCTCTCATTTCTCTTCTATCTCTCCTTCAGTCCTGCCTGAGCTTATCTTTTCCATGTGACTCATGTCCTGCTGCCTTCACTCTATTCTCAAAACTGCTAACAACCAACTTCTCCTCCTGGTTCCCATTAGGCGATATTGTTAATGGGTCCCTCCATGTTATCACTTCCTCTTTTAAATCTCTGCCAACATCCCATCCACAAGAAATTACTCTTGACCCCATCCAACTTGTCAACTACCTCCTCATCTCCAACTTCCCTTTCCTCTCCAAGATCCTTAAATGTGTTGTCACCTCCCAAGTTCATGCCCACATTTCATGGAACTCCATGTTTGAATCCTTCCTAACAGGTTTCTGCCCTTGCCATTGTACCAAAATGGTTCTTACCAAAGTCACAAATAACATTCTCTGTGACCGTGATAAAGGAAAACTTTCCCTCCTTATCCTTCCTGACCTGTCTGCATCCTCTGTCATGGTTGACCACACCATCCTCCTCCAACCTCTCTTCACTGTCACCCAGCTGAGTGGGACTGCTCTCACCTGGTTCCATTCTTACCCATCTAATCATAGCCAGAAAATCACTTGCAATGGTTTCTCTTCCTGCTCTCACAGCATTACCTCTGGTGTTTCATTAAGATCTATCCTTGACTGCCCCTCCTATTACTCAGCTAATGCTTCTCTATCGAAAAGATAGGCAGGTTGGCAGAGAGGGTAGGGTTGCTTTGTTAGTAAGAAATGAAATTAAATCGATAGCAAGAAATGATGTAGGGTCAGATGATGCAAAATCTGTGTGGGTAGAGTTGAGGAACCGCAAAGGTAAAAAAACCATAATGGGAGTTATGAACAGGCCTCTGAATAGTAGTCAGGATGTGGGGCATAAGATACACCAGGAGTTAGAAAAGGTGTGTAAGAAAGGCAAGGTTACAGTGATCATGGGGGATTTCAATATGCAGGTAGACTGGGAAAATCAGTTTGGTAGTAGATCCCAAGAAAAGGAATTTGTAGAATGTCTACAAGATGACTTTTTGGAGCAGCTTGTGGTGGAGCCCACTAGGGAACAGGCAATTCTAGATTTAGTGATGTGTAATGAGGCAGATTCTACACAACTCCAACATGATCTCCCTACTTTTGTAATCTATGCCTCAACTGATAAAGGTAAGTGTCTCATATGCCTTTTTCACCACCCCACTAACATGCTGCTCCACCTTCTGAGATCTATGGACACACACGCCAAAGTCCCTTTGTTCCTTAGAACTTCCTAGTATCATGCCGTTCATTGAATACTTCCTTGTCAAATTACTCCTTCCAAAGTGTATCACCTCACACTTTTTAGGGTTAAATTGAAGGTGTTTTATCTCAGTATACAAAATAAGGTAAATGAGCTTGTGGCACAGATTGAAGTTGGCAGATATGAGGTGGTGGGCATCACAGAGACAATGCTGCAAGGGGATCACGACTGGGAGCTAAATATCCAAGGATATACATCCTAGCAAAAAGATAGTCAGTTTGGCAGAAGGGGTGGGGTTGCTTTGTTAGTAAGAAATGAAATTAAATTGATAGCAAGACATGACGTAGGATCAGATGATGTAGAATCTGTGTGGGTAGAGTTGAGGAACCACAAAGGTAAAAAAAACCATAATGGGAGTTATGTACAAGCCTCCGAACAGTATTCGGGATGTGGGGCACAAGATACACCAGGAGATAGAAAAGGCATGTAAGAAATGCAAGGTTACAGTGATCATGAGGGATTTCAATATGTAGGTAGACTGGGAAAATCAGGTTGGTAGTGGATCCCAAGAAAAGGAATTTGTGGAATGTTTACAAGATGGCTTTTTGGAGCAGCTTGTGGTAGAGCCCACTAGGGAACAGGCAATTCTAGATTTAGTGATGTGTGATGAGGCAGATTTGATAAGGGAGCTTAATGTGAAGGAACCCTTAGGAGGAAGTGACCATAATATGATAGAATTTACCCTGTAATTTGAGTGGAAAAAGCTGGAATCAGATGTAACGGTATTACAGTTGAATAAAGGCAACTACAGAGGCATGAGGGAGGAGCTGGCCAGAATTGATTGGGAGATGAGCCTAGCAGGAAAAACAGTGGAACAGCAATGGCAGGAGTTTCTGGCAGTAATATGGAAGACACAGCAAAAATTCATCCCTAGGAAGAAGAAGCATACTAAAAGGAGGACGAGGCAACCATGGCTGACAAGGGAAGTTAGGGACAGCATAAAAGCTAAAGAGAAAGCATACAATGCGGCGAAGAGCAGTGGGAAACCAGGGGATTGAGAAACCTACGAAGACCAACAGAGAACAACTAAAAAAGAAATAAGGAGGCAGAAGATTAAATATGAGGATAAACTAGCCAGTAATATAAAAGAAGATTGCAAGAACTTTTTTTTAGATATATGAACGGTAAGAGAGAGGCAAAAGTGGAGATTGGGTCGCTGGAAAATGACGCTGGAGAAGTAGTAGTGGGGAAGAAAGGAATGGCAGAGGAACTGAATAGATACTTTGTGTCATTCTTCATGGTGGAAGACACGAGTAATATCCCCAAAGTTCAAGAGAGTCGGGGGGCAGAAGTGAGTATGGTGTCCATTACCAAGGAGAAGGTGCTAGGAAAACTGAAAGGTCTGAAGGTGGATAAATCATGTGGGCCGGATTACACCCCAGAGTTATGAAGGAGATGGCTGAAGAGATTGTGGAGGCGTTAGTAGTGATCCTTCAGGAATCACTGGAGTCAGGGAGTGTCCCAGAGTTCTGGAAAATCTCTAATGTAACCGCCCTGTTTAAGAAGGGTGTGAGGCAAAAGACAGGAAATTACAGGCCAATTAGCCTGACCTCGGTCATTGGTAAGATTTTAGAGTCCATTATTAAGGATAAGATTTCAGAATACTTGAAAGTGCATGGTAAAATAGGGCAAAGTCAGCATGGTTTCATCAAGGGGAGGTCACACCTGACAAATCTGTTAGAATTCTTTGAGGAAGTAACGAGTAGGTTAGACAAAGGAGAGCCAATGGATGTTATCTATTTGGACTTCCAGAAGGCCTTTGACAAGGTGCCTGACAGGAGGCTGCTCAGTAAGATAAGAGCCCATGGTGTTAGAGGCAAGGTACTAGCATGGATAGAAGATTGGCTGTCTGGCAGGAGGCAGAAAGTGCGGATAAGGGGGTCCTTCTCAGGATGGCGGCCGGTGACTAGTGGAGTTCCGCAGGGATCAGTGTTGGGACCACAACTTTTCACTTTATACATTAATGATCTGGATGAAGGAACTGAGGGCATTCTGGCTAAGTTTGCAGATGATACAAAGATAGGTGGAGGGATAGGTAGTATTGAAGAGGTGGGGAGGCTGCAGAAGGATTTGGACAGGTTAGGAGAATGGGCAAAGAAGTGGCAGATGGAATATAATGTGGGGAATTGTGAGGTCATGCACTTTGGTAGGAAGAATAGAGGCATGGACTATTTTCTAAATGGGGAGAGAATTCAGAAATCTGGAATGTAAAGGGACTTGGGAGTCCTCGTCCAGGATCCCCTTAAGGTTAACTTGCAGGTTGAGTTGGTAGTTAGGAAGGCAAATGCAACGTTGGCATTTATTCCGAGAGGACTAGAATACAAAAGCAGGGATGTGCTGCTGAGGCTTTATAAGGCTCTGGTCAGACCACATTTAGAATATTGTGAGCAATTTTGGGCCCCGTATCTCTGGAAGGATGTTCTGGCCCTGGAGAGGGTCCAGAGGAGGTTTACGAGAACGATGCCAGGAATGAAAGGCTTAACATATGAGGAACGTTTGAGGACTCTGGGTCTATACTCAATGGAGTTTAGAAGGATGAGGGGGGATTTGACTGAAACTTACAGAATACTGAAAGGTCTGGATAGACTGGACATGAGGAAGATGTTTCCATCAGTAGGAGAGACTAGGACCCGAGGGCACAGCCTCAGAATAAAGGGAAGACCTTTTAGAACAGAGATGAGGAAAAATTTCTTTAGCCAGAGAGTGGTGAATCTATGGAATTCATTGCCACAGAAGGCTGTGGAGGCCAGTTTATTGAGTGTATTTAAGACCAAGATAGATAGGTTCTTGATTGGTAAGGGGATCAAAGGTTACGGGGAAAAGGCGGGAGAATGGGGTTGAAAAACCTGATGGGCCGAATGTCCTAATTTCTGCTCCTATGTCTTATGGTCTTCTCCTCGGCAGCATCATGTAAAAGCACGCCGTTGGTTTTGACATGTCGCTGACAACACCCAGTTCTACATCAACACCCCTCTTTCGATGACGCCACAGTTGCTAAATCATTCGAATGCCATTCCAAAATCCAGCAGACATTTCCTCCAATTAAAGGATGGCAAGACTGAAGCCATTGTTTTCAGCTCCCACTCCAAATTCCATTCCCTAACTATCGACTCCACACCTCTCCCTGGAATAATTGAGACTAGACCAGTCTGTTCACAATCTTGATGTCATACTTGGCCTTAAGATGAGCTTCCAACCCCGTTTGTGCCATCATTAAGACCTCCTATTTTCACCTCCATAATGTCGTCCCTGCGTCAGCTCATCTGTAGCTGAAACCCTCATTCATGGTTTTGTTACTTCTAGACCTGATTATTCCAATGCGCTCCTGGCTGGTCTCCTACTTTCTACCCTTCTTATGCTTGAGGTCATCCAAAACTCTGTTGCCCTTGTCTTAAGTTGCACCAAATCCCATTCATCTATCACCTCTGTGCTCTCTGACATACATTGGCTCCCAGTCAAGCAACATCTTGATTAGAAAATTCTCATCTTTCTTTTCAAATTCCTCCATGGCCTCACCCCTCTCTATCTATGTAAATTCCTCAAGCACTACAGACCTCCGAGATATCTGTGTTGTTCTATTTCGGGCCTCTTGAGCATCCCCAATTTTAATCTCTCCACTATTGGTGGACGTGCCTTCAGTTGCCTTGGTCCTAAGATGTGAAATTCCCTCCCTGCACCTCACCTCCTTTCTAGCTCGCTTTCCTCCTTTAAGGCACTTCTTACTTTTGGTCAGCTGACCTAATTACTTCCCTATGTGGCTCAGCATCATATTTTACTTTATAATGCTCCTGTGAAGCCCCTTGGGATGTTTTACACTAAAGACACAAAAAAATATAAATTGTTGTTATTGTTGCTACCTGAAAAAAAAACTGCTCCCCTTTGCAGGTTTGCTGCAATGTATATTTAGGTTCTGGATAACTCGACCACTTGTTTGCAGAATTTAATTTTACTTGCCTCTTCTTAACCACTTTCCTGTTCATTCCTAGCCACGGTTACATAGACAGAGATGTCCATTAAGAATGTCCAAAAGTGGACTAAATATCTGTCCCCCAATTGTGTCACCCTGTTTTAATCTTCCCCATCACTTTTAAAGTACTTTATATTCAATTTTCCTCTCCTATCAGCAGTGCCTCCCCTAAACAAATTTGAGTTTGCACCTG
The DNA here is from genome assembly GCF_017639515.1 of Carcharodon carcharias. Lineage (NCBI taxonomy): Eukaryota > Metazoa > Chordata > Chondrichthyes > Lamniformes > Lamnidae > Carcharodon > Carcharodon carcharias. The sequence continues at coordinate 168,428,626 of NC_054468.1, forward strand.
AGCTTGTAAATACTTATTCAATTGAGCTTTGATAACAGAATTGAGCATGTTTTATCTTTGACCTTTTCAGTAGGATGAGCACCAAATCTAAACAATTGAGAGCCAACTGAGAGATCTGGTGATTGCTTCTAATTGCTCTGAGACAAAGACAGGAATTTTGGATTTTACAGTTTGACAATAGTGAGATTTAAAATGGAGGGTCCTACCTGTTCATCACCTTACAAAATGGAATTCTGGATCCTTGCTGCACCAGCACAGAGACACCCGCTTCAGCGGGACCTGGATCTAGAGCAGGCTCAGGCTCACAATTTGGTGGTCACCACACGGACATGTGTCTAAAACAGATGACTGCAGGGGAAGAAGCATCTGTGAGGTCTGAGTCAGAGAATGAGCCTCTGGATTGCCAACTCATTGTGGAGAGTCAACAAAAGTTGGCGTTACATCACACGGAGCTGTTGTAAGTCTTCAACAGACTGACACACGAATTGGAGGAGTGCATCCGCCTGCTGTCTGGTGAAGTGGTGCCGACATGTGCACGCATTGAGCTCTCCATGGGAAGGATAGCAGATGCCTTGGAGACCCTAGTCCAGCAGAATGCAGAGATGCCGTGCAGACCTGCACTGCATCACGGTAGCCATGGGTGAGTTCCTGCAATGCCAACACGAGAGGGAAACGGGGTACCTCGACATCCTCCAGGTACTCTTTCCCTTCAAGGAGTCAGGCCAGGGCCCTTGGGCACCCAAAGGGAGGAGAAGTGGCAGCTGCACACCCCTGTATCATTCACTCAGGAATCTAAGAAGCTGTCCTCTCCCTGCGAGTCCCCTTTGCCTGTGATCCCCCTCAGCCTTGTCCTCTGCCACCGCAGAGGAGCTGCTGGCCCACAAGCGGACAGCCAAAGCAAGCCAGGGCCCCCAAGGCTTGGCTGTCCAGAGGACCCGCGCCAAACACATCAGCAGCAACAGCGTCAAACATTGCACAGGCTGTCTCCACCCCTGCTGTCGTTGTCAGGGCAGAACTTAGAAGTCTAAGGCATTCAAAAGTTAAGAATTTCTGATCACAGTTGGTTGCATGGGTGAACACATTTTGTCACTTTAAAGTCTGAAAATATATTCACTTTCACTGAATAATATGTAATGATGTCTTTCAGCTTCATTGACAGACTTTGCGAGTCCTCCCACTGCTTGCCCACCACTAGCAGTTCAGCGGTTTGCAGCCGGACCATGAGTGATTCTGGAGGGAGAAGTGTGTGTGTGCGTGTGTGTGTGCGTGTGTGTGTGGGGCAGGGCATTTCAGAGCCTTGTGCAAGCACTTTCCCACACACGGATCCTTCCTAGGTGACACTCATCTCAATGCCCTGATCATTTTCAATGCTGCCTGCTGGGGTTCACTTTCAGTTGTCCATCTGAGCTGCCCTGAATTTCCACCCACACACTCCTATGCAACACCTGTATCCGCCCACCATGACTCTCGATTTAGCAAGCATGGTAGTGTGATCACACTCCCATGCAGCACCTTACCCGCCCACCTTGACTTTCGATTTAGCAAACATTGTGGTGCTTTTTTTTGCGCTCCCCTGTCCTCACCCAGTTACCCATATCCAAAAATCCCACCCCCATCCACATTTACCTCCATGACCATCTCCTTCCCAGCCCCAGGATCTGTGTCTGCCGCTGAGTCCCCACCAACCACTCTCGCCATCCCTTCTACCGATACTGGCGAACCCTCACCCTTGCACCTAACTGCCTCACTCTGTCCTCAGTCATTCTCATCATTCCTACCACAGCCAATCTCAGTTTACTCCCCAGGAGGCAGTCATAGACTCAACAGATCCCCTTGCACATTCGCCTGGACATGCCCCACCTCCGACTTCTTCCCCTCGTGGAACTCCTTCCTCTCATAAAGTTTCCCTGCTGCACCTCTATGTTACGATGCTGTTCACAGAGCACAGGCGAGCTGTCATCGGCCAGACAGGAATCAGGTATTTACATAAGCTATGTGCTGATCTATGGAGTGTTCCCAATGCATGTTGTTATCATCCCCCTGGAATGCAGGGACTATGGGCATCCGCTGCGTCCTCTGTGGGACATCGCAAGCCTCCATGCACAAGTGCACCCATGAGGTCATGGATACCATATTCATGAAGGTCCACAACTTTGTGCATTTCATCCGGGATCAGGAAAGCCAGGAAGCAAGAGTGCTGGGATTTGTTCAGATCTCAGGTTTCCCACAGGTGCAGGGTGTCATCGACTGTACTCTTGTGGTGCTCAGATTTCAGTGGCAACAAGTGGTTAACTACATCAACTGCAAGCACTTCCACTCACTGAATGTTCAGCCTGTGTGTGACCACTACAAACACATCGTACAGGCTGTGATTCCACGACAAGAGCTTTATCACAGAGGGTATGCAGTGCCATCATTATTGTATGTTGATGGGTCAACAACAACATTTCGGAAGTTAACCATTTTCCTGATTTGCAGTAACAATATACCTGTGTATGACTTTAAGAGACTCACATTGAAAAGCTCCCAGGACCAAATGGCCTGCTCCTATTTCTTGTGATCTTAAGATCTTATTACTCTTAGTCACCCTCTTTCTCTTAACATATTTCTAAAATCCTTTAGGGCTGTCCTTGATATACTTCACAATTTTTTTCTAGTATTTACTTTTGCAACTACTACCACTTCTTAGTGTCCCTTTATTGTTCTTTATATTTTCCTAATTCTCAGGGTGCCCATCTCCTGCTTATCTTGACCCTATTATTACTTAATTGCTGACCATCCAATTTCCCTTTCTCACCCCCTTGCTTGTCGATGTTGTAAATGGTTCCCTGTCTTCAGTTATTCTCCCCCCCTTTTCAAATCTGCCTTCATCACAACCTCCTAAAAAAACACTCTTGACCCTTTATGTTTTCCAACTATCACCCCACTTCCTTTCCTCACCAAGTAGTACACTATCCCTCCACATCCTTTCCAATCTCAAAATAGTCTGTCATATAGTGAATCACATTATACTTTTCCAACGCCTCTCCTCCATTGAGTGAAGGTTTCCTGCAAGGGCTTTTCTTCCCAACCCTGAACAAGTTTCGTTCCTTGATCACCAATTTCATTCCCCTACTGGGCCAATGTCTTAGGCTAAACTAAGCTGTTTTCAAACTCCCCATGGTCTTGCCCTTCCTGATCTCTGCAACCTCTTCCAGCCGACAACCCTCTAAGGGCCGTGGTTCTGGTCTCAACTCTCCTGCGATGCAGCCCTATCAGGATCAGACATACCAACCGGTGTATTTTGTATCTGAAAGTTTTAGTGATGCTAAAGACAAACTGAGAAAGTATGCAGCGAGTATTAAGCGGCTATTTTCAGTGAAATATGATCCTTCAGTTCTGGTCTCTTAAATATCCCAACTTCCTTTGTCACCCATTGATGGCCGTGCATTCAGCAGTCTCGGTCTTAAGATCTGCAACCTGCCCCCTAGATCTCTCTGTAACTCCACCTAGCTCTGTTCCTTTGAGACTATCCCAAAATATCATCTCTTTGACCATTTTGCCCCAAATAATAGCTTCTTCTTTGGCATATTGCCATTTTTTTGCCCCAGTGCACTCCTGTGAGAGCCTTGGCACATTTTCTTTTTTTAAAGGCTCCATATGAATGTAGATGGTTGTTGAGGTCAATGTTCTTATATTAGTCATAGTTGTAATAATAATAATAATAATATGCCAAGGGTGCAGGGGTAGCCAACATTTAAGCCTTTAAATTGTTGTGTAGGGACAATTAGGAGGACAATGGACAACAGTCATAATATGAAAACAGCGTAACAGGAAAGCAGACACAGACCTGGAGTGGAACTCTTCAGGACTTATGAAGGCGGTGGCTTTGTGCTGGTGCAGTCAATGATAAGCAAGGATTTGGGAAAACCCTGAAACTGGTGCAAGCTCAGACCTTTACCCTGCTACTTCCAGCTGTTTATGGAGAAAGTGCTGAATGTTTTTGCTGCAGCAAATAAGGCATCAATTGCTTGTTTAATACACACAAGGATTGCAGACCAACTGATGATGTGAATGTCCCCTGTGGCAGCATCGAAGGAGCTGGAAGTAAAGAAGTTCAGTGCTGTAGTAATCTTGACCCCAGCAGGTTATGTTGTTCCAGCTGTAGCAGTTGGCTGCAGGTCTTCTTGCATGATGTGGCATAGCTCTGATACTGCTTCCCCAGAGAACTGAAGCTTCCTAGAGAGAGTGTTTACTCTCAACTAAAACAGATTAACTGATTATTTATTTGTTTGCTGTTTGTGGGACATTGCTATATGCCAGTTGTGAAGTTTGCCTTCAGAACTTCAAAAGTGCACCCATTAAATGAACGTGCTTTGGGGCATCCTGAAGGTGTGAAAGACACTATGCAGATACAAGTTTGTACTTTTTTCTTTTAAGGTGCTTCATAAAATCTGCTGCCCTAATATCTCCCCATGTGGTTCAGCGTCACATGTTGGTTGGTAGCACTCCTGTGAAGTGTTCTGAGACACTTTGCCAAGTTAGAGATGCCTTTAAAGTACAAGTTTTTTTGCTGTTTAATTAATACACATATATCAACAATTATGTATATGCCACCCAGCCAATAACAAAACTGCAACTTTTCTTGTTTAAGTAAATGGGTGGAGTTTATGTTGGCTTAGGGAATGGGAAATGATGCGGGGAAGACACTGAATCATGTGGGAGGTACCATGTCCAATCACCAACGTCGGGTTCAATGGCCTGAATTAACCCAGCTACAAGTGTGGTGGGAAAGTAATTGAGGTCCATTTAGCGTCTCATTATCACATATTTATATAGATGTAGGCTTTTGCAATTAAATGATAGCTTCCAAGTTCAACATGAGGTACTCACGGATCATGGACTGTTAGGCTCCCTGCCATGTAAACAGGCAAGTTAGTCTATGAGGGAAAGGTGAGTCATAAGGGCTGAGAGGAAGGGTGGAAGGCACGAATACCAAGATGGCTTTCGCAAGGGGATCAGCCTATGGTAGGAAAAAATTCTGAGAAGGGTCAAGAGGGACAGAATCAGGAGTGAGTCAGGCGAAGAACTGGGCCGTGTCCCAGAGCTTAGCGCTCTTGCATGAACTACCTTCAAATACGTGAGCTCCAATGCCAGTGAGGTTTGTGGCTGTCTCGGGAGAGCGTCACAGACCTGTGCACTAAGCTACAGGACAACCTGGACATGGAGCGAACTCAATGCCTGTGACCATAAACTTGTCATGTACCCAACCAGCTTCAGCTACTTCATCAATGACCTTCCTTCCGTCATAAGTTCAGAAGTAGATTGCACAATGTTCAGTACCATTCATCAGTCCTCAGATACTGAAGCAGTCCGTGTCTATATGCAAAAAGGACAACATTAAGGTTTGGGCTGCAATCCTGCAATTGCGAAATCCTGCAAAGGTCTCCACATGATGCTTGGATGGACACAGAGGTGAAAAAATTCAGGTCCATTATGACCCTCAATGTTTTAGGTATAGGGTGTCCACCAAAACAATCTGAGAAAATCTCCTCAGTCAACATGTCACACAATGATGTGACTGTCTCCCTGAAGAGGTGCAGTCTTCTCAGATACTGGCGTTGCCATTTGGAGGTATGTCATCTTTTGCCAGTATACTCTGTTAGCTGGATAGTACCTTCACCTATCTCTACCTGCTGTTGTTGTCCCTCCTCCACAGTCCATTGCCCAGAAGCAGGTTCCACAACCTTTTGGACCACGGGCCAGCTTCCCTCCTCCCTGTCCTCCTCTACCTCTCCTCCCACCTGGAGGAGCAGGCTCCTCCAGAATGTCCCCATGGGAACACCGATCTCAGGGCAGTAAAATTCACCTTACATCTATCTTTAGGTGTCCTTCTCTGACAAATATCTCCCAGTGAAGGCTCAAAATAATTATTGTGGTAATTTGCAACACTAGCAAACTCAAGCACCTTCTCCAGCCAACTCTTCGGCTAAATTCAGCTCCAGTCCCATTTGCAGCCTTTTTATCTGCCTTTGCAAAACTTCCTCATTCCTGGCATAGCACCAACCGAAAAATGGTATCGGCAATATAAAATCTGTCCATTGGCCTTTTAACAAGCTTAGTAGCTTGTTAATTAGTTTTATAAAAAATGGCTGCCCGCCCGACTTCCATATTATTGGAGGCCAGTGCAATAACATTGGATTAGCGACCCGACATCATCACACCGGACTTTACGTAAGTGCAGAATGGGGGTGGTGGTGGAGGATGCAGTTCCAATTTCCAAATGTAAAATTCCCCCCCCCACTCCGATTCTAAATGCAATTAGTGGAGGGTGTGAGGGAAAAATGTGATGCTGCACCCTCTGAAGGCCCAACACCCTCATCCTCAGAGGTGGTCTACAGGGTCCCACGCGATGCAACAGACCAATCCTCTGGAATGTAAAAACCTGTTTTGAGGAAACAAACACTTAGATTTATGACCTTCACGTTCCTTCTACCCGTCCCTCACCGACATCACCTCCTTTTTGCCCAGTGGCCAACACCCAGCTCGAGGCCTCCTCACTTTCTTCACTGTGCACTGCTGCTTTGCCATCCGTAATTGCCTGTTTTCCCTGCTATCCAGCTAGTTCTGCAGCCTCCTGCTCTACTAGTGTGAGGGTTTGAACGTTGGGCACTCCTCTGCAAATCTGCCCATTTTTTGGCATTCTGTGCTATTTTCTCCTGCAGATGCAAGGGGAGACTGAGTCTCCATACAATGGTCCACTCACCCCCTTATTATCTGGCATTCCTCTGATACATCATGGCGTCTTCCAGTTGTTTCATCCACATGTCCACGCTCATGGGATTTGGAGGATTTTGGCACCAAGAGGCTGACATCTGTTGCCCCCATGCAGCTAATCCTCATGGGGCATCTGTTGCTGGGCATTCAGTTCTTCTGGCAGCCTGCCTGCTCACTCCCCTTGCTGAGACTCATTGCGTGTTGCCCACATGAGAACCACAGCATTCTACACATGCTATTATACTCAGCCCAGCAGTATGGAGGAGAACACAGCAGGCATGGTGGATAAGATTGCAGGTTTGGGAAGCCGGGTTGGAGATCTGGAGGATGAGGACAGAGGAAGAGACTGGAGGTCTGGAGGATGCAGCTGGAGATTGGGGCTGGAGGTTGAAGCTGGAGGTCTGGAGGATTAAGCTGGAGGATGAAGCTAGAGGTCTGGAGGATGTAGCTGGAAGATGAGGCTGGAGGATGAAGCTGGAGGCCTGGGGGATGAGGCTGTAAGTTTGGTCAGGAAGGTGATTCCTCACACTGTATGCATTAACAATGCTGTTAGCTTGGAGGTACTGCAGGCAGGTCCATAAACCGTTTAAAAACATCCAGACCTGTTACTCCATCAGCTGACACTGGGTTTGCCGTCTTGCTGCCTTCCCCTGCCACATAATTAGCTGGGCCACGCACCTCGGTCACTTTAATTGGCTGGCCGCTGCATAATCATATTCGGCCAGCCATCCCCACCAGAACTGGTAATGCTGTCCACTTCCAGGTCCATCATTGGGACCTGCTGTGGTAACATTCGATTCTGCCCAATTTGTGTATTTGTGAAAGGTGCACAAATGACTGCACTTGGAACTCAAGATAAACAATGCTGCATCCTGGTGGTATTGAAACTAAAATTAGGAATCTGACACAGTAAACTATCCTCAGATTGGAAAATGACCTTGGCATTGTTAACTGACTGATAAGCATGATTGTTCTGACAAGAGGCCTGAAAAATGCTATATGATTCAAGCTCTTTATTTTCTTGCTTAAGACACTACTTAAAACCTCCCTCATGAAGGTGACAGTCATCTTCACAGTGCTTATGAGTGAACTGGTGTGAGCCTGACATTCCAAATGATCTTTTAAGTCATCAAACAGATTTTGCAGAATTCTCTTCTTAAATCTATATCTCTGTAAGCAGTCGTTATCTAATTATTGAATAAACTAAAGTATATTTGTAATTCCTGTATGATGTTCCCAAAATCTTGTACAGCAAGATTACCAATTATCATCAGATATTTGCTTTGTGCGACTTAGTCCAGAAGAATAGACACCCAAGTAGAAGCTGGAAATTTAAAAAAAAAATCAGGGAAATTGCAATTCGGGTAGTGTTGTGTTTTTGAACTTTTGAAAAACATTCAATAAAGTGCCACATGATAGATTTTTTAACAAAATTAAAGACCATAGTCTGAAATTTACCTTTGGTGGGTGTGTATGATTGGAAGCCCCAGGAGTGGTTGGCAAATGGACTGCCGACCACGGTCGGCCACTGACTGCAATACCATGCTGGCTGGCTAATTAACAGCTAGCCAGTGTGAAATGCATGCTAAAAAGCTCAGTGCTGCCGGGGTGGGGGCGGGAAGAGGGCAGGTGATGACATTACTACTGGCATGGGTGAGCGCTATGAGAGAGCTCCCTGAAGGCAGGCAGTTGCCTTAGAGAGATGCAGACCTTCAAATAATGAAATAAAAGTTCAAAAAGCTGCAAAAAAATGTCCATGCATCACAAGCACCTGAAAATATACCTTATAAAAATGCTGTCCAGAGATATTTATTTTTATTTTATTCCTTAATGGAGATTTCATCCCGCCCTCAGATGAGGTTTGATGAAAAATTTAAAGGCCGCCTGGCCAATTTGCCCGCTGCCAACCGTAAGGTTGGATGGGCAATGGAAATTCGGAGACAATTGCACTGTGAATGGGCTTAATTGCCCTTTTAATTGTCGGCAGGCACGCTTGCGACTTTTGCACATGTCCGCCGAGCAAAATATCACACAAACACGCAATGACATCGGGACACTGGCAACATAGATCCAAAATTGGCTAAGAAATGGAGGAAGTGGTGTTCCTCAGGGGTTGGCATTAGGACCACTGGTCTTCTTGATATAAAGAAATAACTTGTACGTGGTATACAGGACATAATTTCATAGTTTGCCGATAATAGTAAGCTTGAAGCAGTAGTAAATAATGATGAGTATAGTAAAAAAGGTCAAGAGGATACTTAAGGGCGGAAATTTCCCCCGTTGAGGGGGTTGTGCGGGGGCGAGCGAGGGCACACACAAACCCAATTGGCGTCCCCAATCGGTGCCACGCCGCCATTTTACGTGGGCGGGGCCTGCGCTCTTTTGCGCATGCACGTGAAAGAGCACAGAGATCTCCCTGAGGCAGAGAGGTGCCTCAGGGAGATTTGTTTCAGTTTTAAACATCTAAATAAAGAAATTAAAAACTTTTAAAACTTGTCCCCTCATGTGACAGTGTCACCTGAGCTGAGACATGTCAATTGATTTTAAAAAAAATTTATTGAATTTTTAAACACTTCATGAAACCTCATCCCGCCCATGGATGAGGTTCCATGAAAAATATGAGGGCCGCCTTGGCCCTTCGCCTGCTTACCAACCTTAAGGTTGAATGGGTAGCTCATTTAATTATTTCAATTAGTTTTTATAGGCCCAAATAGGCCTTTGACAGTTTCGCAGGCACACAGCCAATTCAGCTGTGTGCCCGCCGAACTGAAAATCTAAATGGCGCATGGTGACATTGGGACACCCACCCAAAGTCACCGCGCGTTATTTTACGTGTTGCCGAGCGGGCCCCGCCCCTCTTTGCCGACCCGAAAATTCTATCCTAAGTGTTTTAATTCTTTAATGGCTCACAGCCAAGAATACATAATGAGGCTTGGCTGAAAGCCCAGGAATCTCTTTGTCTGTTGAAACACCTGAGCCTCAGAGAAAACCTTGCTTGATTAACGGCTCTGGCTCTGATCTCTGCTGTCAATTGTACTATGTTTATTTACACAAGATTAAAAGGTTTCAAGTGGTTGCAGTTTCAGCTATTAAAGCTTTAAAGGGTCTGGATGATTGACACTTACATTGCCCTGTAATAAAAAGATTTATTTTTAAATATAGAGGAAATTTATGAATTAATTACTTTTTTGTAAAGCCTTTTCTTTACGCATTATATTGTTACTATGGGGTTCATTGGTTCTATACAGTGTATAGTTGATCAATGGGCATGGAAGTACCATACATTGGAATGAGGGCATGAGGGGGCATGGGAAGGTGTAGGTGGATGGGCATGGTTTAGCATAGGTGGCTTAAGGGGCCATGGGGGTTGGTAGAGAGTCATAGCTTGGCATAGGGGACATGAGGAGTCAAAGGCATTATTTGGGGGAATATATTAGCGTGGGGGGCCTGAGGGCCATAGGTGTTGTTTTGATGGGGGGCGGGGGGCATTGGTTGACATGGAGGCCATGAGTAGAACGTTTTGAACTTACCCTTCAAAAAGATCCCCTCATACAGACTATGGTTCACGACACCTCTGAGATGCTGTGAACCACGACTCATTGAAACCCTGGCCTGACTCCATGAAAATTGTGGAGGACTAGGACATGTCTATCCCCGCAATGGGACCAGCCAGGTTGGGTGTATAGGCTGCGGACTTTTAACCCAAACCAGTCCACACTCTTAAAAGGCACTCACAAAAATTGGAAACCTTGAAAATGTGGTCGGGAATCCCAGAATTGCGTCCCACCTGCCATTTTTAAAGGGCTACCAAGTCATGCCGACTCAGTGAAAACCCAGCCCAGTATTTCAGGCTGGGATCTTTCAGAACAGGGACTGCTTAGGGATGTAACAGTTTTAAGCAAGACAGGGAAAAGTGGAGGGAAGAGAAGAGCAAGTGGGAAGGTCTGAGATAGGGTCAAAGGCAGGAGAGATGAAATGAAAAATGGGATGATAGCGTCAGGCAAAAAGGAGATGGTAATGAGACTATTAAAGAAACAGAAGATGTATTTAGAGTAGTGTAAATGGGAATAGCAGAATTAGCAACAACAGTTGTCATCCAAACAAAAGGGCTGAGGTTGTGATCTGAAGTTGTTGAAGTCATGTTGAGTACGTAATGCTTTAAAGTACCCCCTTGAAAGGTGAAATACTGTTTGTCAAATTTCTTGAGTTTCTTGAGTTGAAGAACATCATTAAAACTGTGGAGGCCGAGGACAGAAATGTCAGCTTGGAGTGGAGCAGGGAAATAAAATGTCAGGCAACCAGAAGCTTGAAGTAAAACCTGTGGACTGAATGGAGGTGTTCCACAAAGTGCTCATCCAATCTGTATTTGATCTCATCTCGTGAGTACCGAGGACATGATGTTAAATTGAAAGAAACAAGTAAATTGTTGCTTCATCTGGAAGAAGTGTTTGGGGCCTTGGACAGTGAAATAAAGGAGATAAAAGTGCAGGTATTGCAGGGAAAGATTCTGTGGGAGGGGGAGGAGATGTTGAGGATAACAAAGCAATGGACCAGATGGTGGTGGAGGGAATTCAGAATGCTGAAAGGTGAGGATAGGGGAAGATGTGTTTGGTGGTAGCATCACAGTGGAGGTGGTGGAAATGGTGGAGGATGATCTATTGAATTTGGAGGCTGGTGGGGTGGGAGGTGAGGGCAAAGGAAACCCTATTTTAGTTCTGGGGGATGGGGGTGGAGGTGTGACAGTGGAAGTTCAGAAAATGGAATGAGCACAATCAATAGCCCTGTCAAACACATTGGGAACGATGGGTGGGAATCCTTGGCTGAGGAGGAGGGGCATATCTGAAGCATTGGTATGGAATGTTGCATTGCCAAACATATGCAACAGAAAGGGAGAAAATGGGAGAATGGAATAGAGACCTTACAGGAAGCAAGTTGTGAACAAGTGCAGTCAAGATATCTATGGGAGTCAGTGAGCTTATCATGAATATGGAGACAGAGAAACAAGAAAAGGAAAGGACGAGCTGGGGGTGGATCATTTTAAGGTGAGGAAAGGTTGGGAATTAGAAGTAAAGTTGATGTTAAACATTTGTAAAGCTCTGGTTAGTTCTCAGCTGGAGTAATGTGCTCAGTTCTGGGCACCGTCCATCAAGGCCTTAGAGAGAGTACAGAAGAGATATACTAGAATGATACCAAATATAAGAAACTTCAGTTATGAGGAGAGACTGGAGAAGCTGGGCTTGTTCCCCTTAGGTCAGGGAAGGTCAAGGGGAGACTTCTTCAAAATCATGAATGGTTTTGATAGACTAAATAAGAGGTCACTTCTTCCAGTGGTAGCAGAAGGGTTAATAACCAGAGGACACCAAATTAAGGTGATGGAGAGCCAGAATAGACGTGACAAGTTCAATGGCCTCCTTCTGTGCTGTAACAAGTCTGTCATTCTGTGAATGATAAAAGAGCTAGATGCAACACGAGGAAACAGTTTTTACATAATGAGTTGTTATAATTTGGAATATACTGCCTGAAAATTTGATGGGAAAGATTCAATTGGAGCATTTAAAGAGGAATTGGATAAATACTTGCAGGGGGAAAATACAGAGGGCTATGGAGAAAGGGCTGAGGAATGGGACGTTGATAGAATTGGATAGTTCTTTCAATGAGCCAGCAAAGCCACAATGGGCAGAATGGACTCCTTCCCTACTGTATCATTCTGTGATTCGATAATTCTGTGATTAGAATTATGACCCTGCCTAAATTACACGTACACAATATAAATAAATGCACCAGACTAAAAAATTACAAAATAGAATACAAAAAAGGGCTTAGAAGGTAAAATAGGTTGAATTGATGAACATAGTTCAAAATAGCTTATGGTGCTCTCTAAAAGGATTTCCCCTCAGTATGTGCTTTACTGAAATAAAATTTAAACATTCTGGAATTGCACCACAGTTCAATCAACATCTGAAAGAGAGTTACTATAACTAGTCCTCAGAATTCCTTATTCTGATGAAGGGTCACTTCTGAAACATTACCCCTTTTTAAATCTTTCAGCTGATTAGCGCTATGGTTTTATTTCAGATTTCCAACATACATTTTTTTAACCTATGTCTGAAAGCTTTTTTATGCTCAACTGAAGTGTGTGCTCATGCTCAGCATTTGTTAAGCTACAGGAAACACCTGCAAGGACAACATACCACAGAGGTCATTGTACCTGAAGCACATTACCATTTATGAACAAAAAGTAGGCACCTGTGGACCTTCGCAAACAAGAAAATAATAGCCTCTTACAGGCAGCCAGAAGAAAACAAGATCATTACCATCTGACACAAATGATGCCTTTAGTTGTTCGGAAATACCTGACAGCTGTCAACTCCAGTAAAGGATCATACCTTTCAGATTAGCTGCAGGACAGCATCAGTACTGCACAACAGAAGAATAATGGACACTCTGTGAAGGAATGCAGTTATAAATATGGAGTTAAAAGATTAAGAAGAGTGATTCTCTGATGAAGTAGGGATTAAAAATTAAAACAAAGTTCATCTGCTGGACAAAGGTTCAAGAAGTTTATAAGCATGCCTGGACATAATTGTGTGCTCAAGGACACCAATATGGTATATCCTCTAATATAAGACAGGACTTGAAAAAAAGGAAAGCAGGAACTGGCTGCTACATCACCTCAGCAAGGCATTGGTAAATTGTAAGATACCATAATCTAACAATAGATAAACTTAAGGATGCCCCTAACTCACTTGTCAACTGAATCCTGGAAACTGAGTGTAGCAAGAGTGACCACCATCTGCAACTCTCAGTATCCTGCTTGCTTGAAGGATGTTGACTAAAGAGTTGAGTGGCTATTAAAACAAAGAATGTTGTCCAGCATGTGTGCTCAACATGCTTCCTGTTTGCTCAGCTCTTTTATTGTATAAATATTGGAACCACACAGAATGGATTTTAGATTCATTTGATTCACTCCAGCAGATCTCAAGGTAAAGATACAGCTGCTGTATGTAGCGACAATTGTCCTCCCCTTAATTGGGATAAAAGTACTTTACTAGACTCTGTAGTTTTCTACTTGGGGATTTGAGATAAATACTACTTTAAATATTGATGGGTATCTTATGCATCTCTCTAATATTAAGACCTAGATTCTCTAATAGAAACAATATATACCTTTCCTATTACTGTCAATTTTGTGATTGCCATTAAAAGTGAAATGCATGTTTGGTTCTTTAATAAACTTTTATATAATTTAGAAAATATATTGTCTATATAATCTTCTGGATTCAAACTCAAGAACCCATCTCCATATATTCTTCATTGGAGAGGTACATTGTTGAGGCGAAATGCTGGACCTTTATAATATCCAAGTTGTTATAATCCAACTAAAACTTGTTAAAAAAAAAGACTATCTGGAGGACCATAACATTTTCTAGTGGTTCTTTTCCTTCAGAAAAAGTTAGATTAGTTCTTCAGATAAGTGTCTTCAAGGCCTGTGTTTCTCAACCTTAAATGAAATTGATCATCTGAGGAGTATGCCTGATCCAGAATAGTTCCAAAACGGGGCTAGGATTATGATCACCTTCAAGTCATCATTACCCTACTGATATTCCAACTGTGACAATGTTTATACTTGGAGAATGCGCCAATGATCTATTGATACTGGTGGCTGTCTGGTAGTAATATCTTGTCCACGTCAGCTATTTCCTCAAGTTCACAAATCCTCAAGAAGTAGCTGAGCATTGGTTACATTTTGAAAGCCTCTGTGTAACAATTTACTCATAAAATTCCTCATGGCAGTCTTGAAAATATCATGAATCATACATTTTTAGGGCTATGGTAACTTTAAGAACCACAGGCAATGTGAGTGGATTTGCTCTCGAACCACAAGTCATCATAATTTGTAAGCATCACTCTCAGAGGGATCACAAATATTGTGCGTACTGTCCTGCATTGAAATTGTGCATTGCTCCTGCGATTCCTGATGTGAGCATCACTGGTAAGGTCAGCATTGGGTGCCCATCCTTAATTGCACTTGAGAAGGTGGTGTTAAGCTGCCTTCTTGAACCGCCGTAGTCCAGTAGATGCTACTGGTGTAGGTACTGCTACAATGCCTTTAGGAAGGGTGTTCCAGGATTTTGACACAGTAACAGTGATGGAACAGTGTTGGAAAAACTTCCTTTCCCTGAACTAATACCAACATTTCAATTTTCCAAATCCTCAATCAGAATTAGTTAGCAAACCTAGTCAAAATCACATTCGCCTGTGCGTGTAGACAGTGGATTTTCCATTTCAAGTTGTGCCGAGTTTAGCTCCACACCGACTACCCTCACTGATATAAAAGCCATAACCTCAGAACTCCAGGGCAGCGTATCTGGAGGGTACCCCAAACATGGGTTGGAGAACACCCCCGGAAGTTCCCAGATAAGGATTCCATGGCAATTGCTTGGAAGTGCAAACTTACATAGGACCCACAGCAACGGCCCCTCCCCGCCCCACACTGCCAGGGGTCCCCTCACACTCCCGAACCCCAAAGGGACTCCCCTTACCCCCAATTACTTCCTCTTCCATGGGACTCCACCTCCCCCTGCACGGGACACCCCACTCCCCCCACGGGACTTCCCCACACCCCTCATGGGACTTCCCCACAACCCCCCACCTCCCCAGACTTGACCCAAACTGACCCAATTCACCAACCCTCCCCCCCACAAGGCCCACCTGACCTGACCCAACCCAACCCCCGACATCCCCACAAGGCCCGGCCTGATCCGACTTCCCTCCCAAGGCCAGGCCCAACCCGACCCAACTCCCCCTGCACTCCCCCAACACCAAGGCCCTATCCCACCGTCGCAAGGCCCACCTTTACCCCCACTTTCCCAAGGCCCAACCATCCACCACCCTCCCTCAAATCCTACCCACTTACCTTATACACTTAGCTTGTCAAAGACCTTTAAACTTGGCTGGACCTTTAACTTACCTGGTACGGAAGTTCGTACCATAAAAAAGGGGATGTGGCTTGCTTACATTCAACTCTACAGCCCTTGGCGCTAGGCCCTAGGAATGTGCTGCACTGCCCAGATCTCACCCGGTCTGAATTGGAAGGTCAGGCGAGATAAGATCAGCTGGATTTTTAATTCAGAACTTTTGAGTGGTGGCAATCCACCTCAATTACCACTCCGTCAAAAGTTACACCCATTGTAACATTAAACTTCAAGTTTCTCTCCGCTATCTTGGGCGTACAAGTATGGACCTAGAGCTGTTCTTGATTCCCTGTGTGCCTGTTAACAAGAGGAGATCTGGTGATCAGAAACCCTAAGCTGCCATTCCTTCTACACATTTATGTTAAAGCGTTTGAAAGTTCTGCAAAGTAAGCACTGCAGACCTTGGGATGTCTCTTGTGTTGAATCCTCCTGAATCACAACAACTACCAATGTAAAGACATAAAACAAACCCGTTATTATTTTAATTTCACATTGCTGCAGAATTATACCAGGCACAAAGGACTGACCCAGATGGATTGAGTCAAAAGAAAATGATAATTCAGGTCAGGTCAGCATGCAATGGTTCAAATATTAGTGGCTAAACTCCATTTGCCAAAGCACATTGCCTATAATTTAATTTCTGTTTGAACTACTGGAGCTTGTACTCAAGTGCAGGGGAATAGAGATGGATGTGATGTTTTGCATGAGGGCAGTATTGCTCTGTTTATATCCAGCAGTGCTATTGCAAGCTTGAATAAACTAAAACCAAAATAAGATCAACAGATTATATTTTCCTATAAACAAAACATCCATTTTTACTGGCTTAAAGGCATAGATAACATGGAATGATGAGGCTTACTGTTACAATCGATCTCAAAAAAAAATCCTGCCAAAATTCAGTCAAAAGATCCTAACTCTGATAAGCATCTGCTGTGTTGTGTTGTAAATGGGACTACGTGGGTATAGTCAAGGTAGTCCAACAATTTCCCCCAATCAGTGCACTTAACTTGACCACTGGAAATAACACCATTACATAAGTGATATCATGAGGAAAAGATATTGCATAGAAGAGGCTATTGGTCTGGAAGTAATTAGCTGTTTAGGGAGCTTTACTGGACATTATTTTTTGTTTCCATGGACTCTGGACAAATTTAAAAAATATTGCATAAGGGAGTCTTTCTCTTCCTGCATTTTGAAAAAAGAAAGACTTGCATTTATATTACACTGTTCATGACGACTGAGTGTCTCAAAGCATTTTACAACCAAAGAAGTTCTTTTGAAGTATAATTACTACTGTAACGTGGGAAACATGGCAGCAAACTCCTACAGACAGCAACGTGATAATGACCAGATAGTCTGTTTTTTGTGATGTTGAGGGATAAATATTGGCTAGGACACCATGGTTAATTCTTCTGCTCTTCTTTGAAGTAGTGCCAAAAGATATTTTTATGTCCACCCAAGAGGGCAAACAGGGCCTCACTTAATGTGTCATCTGAAAGATGGCATCTCTGACACTGCAGCACTCCCTCAGCACTGCACTCAAGTGTCAGTTTTGATTTTTGTGCTCAAGTCCTGGGACTTAAATCTAGAATTTTTTGACTCATAGGTGAGAATGTTACCATCTGAACCATGCCTGACACACAAAATATAAAGGATGAGGATAGGAAAGGGGCTAGATGGAACGACTTACCGATGGAGGCATTACAAAAAACATTTGTTTCCAATATACTGATAACCACTTCATTTCTGCTTCCCCCAAAGCCGATTGAGAAGATATGCCAGCTACACCTGAAGATTTGCAATACACTTCAATGGAAAGCACAGCGTCACCTATAGCAGTAAAATCGATGATAGCCTTGTCTAATTTTTGCAACTGGGTCCTTCAAGGCATCTAAAGATTTGTTTACCTTTGCCCCATTAGTCAGGTAGCGGCTCACCAGTAATGAGAAAGTCACTTTCACTCTATTCAGGCAGGCCTCACAGTTCATAACTTTCTCAATGGAAACCAGAAAACAAAAGAAGGAAGCAGTCTAATTCTATAGTCTAGCAGGATACCTGGTTTCAGAGGTCAATTGCCACACAAATGTAACCTTGAAAGCTACATAAAACAACCCTCTCACTTTCACTAATAGGAAAGGATTTGATTTAATTAACATGCAGCAATTTTGTGCCACCAATCACCTTAACCTAAAGTTAATGACCACTACCCAGGAAGCTGTGATGGCATTTATCATTAATCAATCCACCATATTAGCCCTGATGAGTTAAGGCCATGTGTTACAATACCTGTTGGGTGATCAGGAATATCCTCTGCAGTCATGATTCATGACATGAGTGTGGTACCTGTGGATGAAGGAGGATGACAGGACGATTGAGGCTCATGGTCCTACAAAACTGTGATAGAACAAGCTATAGAAACACTGTTCATATAATGTCTGGACAGATCTGGCAGTGCCCTATGGTAATCTCAGCAAGAGTATTCAGAATTATTGGGTAGAATGAATGCCCTCCCCCCAGCGAGTTTGGTTATGGGGGGCATTTAATCAGATGGGAGGGTGACAGGGTAACTCCATGGCAGAAAAGCTCGAGGATGACCTTCCCTGCCCACCAGAAATTGAGGCTCCAAGTGAGCAATAAGACCCACTTAGGGGCGTCACCCCACTGCTGCTGGTATTAATCCAGCAGCAGGAGGAGGACTCGGCATGTGAGAAACCCTGTGGGGTTGCTTCCGGGCTTCCTTAGGGTGTCACCCAATGCCTGACCAAGGGACCCAGCATTAAGAAGGGGGACCCGTTGAGACCCACACCCACCCTTGCTGTTGTAACCCCTTCCCTTCTTCCGAGGTGACCCCATGATATCTCTCCTGCCATCACTCAGCTGTGCATGGGTCCCTCGCTAATCCTGGGCCTTGGGTGGATGCATTACTAGCAGCAGCCATCGCCTCCCCAGTGATACTGCTGAGAAATGAAGAGCTGCTGGCTCTGATCAGCTGGCAGCTGTTAGGAAGCAGGGTTTCTGCCTTGGTCCTTGATTCCAGGGAAGACATGTTGCTGACCAATTAAGTGACTGACCAGCATTTAATACGGCGAGCCTTCTTGCAAAGAGATGACCCAAGGCTTCCAAGCCAATGGGTGAGACTCTCGCTGCCTCCACTAAATTCTACCATTCTAACTTGCTACATAATAACATTATGCAGAGAGAACTATTGGTCTCTGAAGATGAGATATAGTCCTCACTACCAAATTCATAAGAAGGTTCCCCAAAGGGAGGAAGTGAAAAAAGAAATCAAGAGAAAAGTGGTAGCAATATATTGCTGAATGCTTTTAATAGATAAAACAGAAGATAAACGCCAATCCTTTCCTTGTGGCTGCTCCCTCCAATACTCCAATCTATCACATCAAAACCTTGATAGGCAATTGTACTTTGGCTCAATATTAGAAAATTCATCACCTCAGTTCATCAACTGAGTCCACGAAATTGAAAACATTCAGGGGGGTAAACTATGAAGACCATGGTCAATTAACTTTTACTACTCATAACAACATTTTCCAAATGACTGGAATTATTTTAACAGTCTGAATGCAACAACTTCTTGCCCCCATTACATCCCATTGACGCCAACTTTACTGAGGGCTGTGAGAGCAGAGGGAGGTGGGAGGGAGTTAGATTGCCAGGTGGGTAACCCAAAAATGCAGGCTTCCCGGCAGTTCAGCTGAAATCAACAATCAGATGTCTATTTCATTTTTCCGCAGGTGTCCTGCACAACAGCCACCCTGATTGATAGGTGGGAAAGCAGCCAAGGAGTGATCTGAGGTAAGTAGGAGATCACAAAGATGAAGGGCGGGTTGTAAATCGGGGATGGCGTGGGGCATGTGGTGAGGGGCAGGAATTAGGGGAAATCTAAAATCAGGGTTGGGGGTCTTGGTTGGGGGGAGCTGAAGATGGGGAGTTGAGCACTCAGATCACAGTTTTGGGGACTGGGTGGCTGGTGAGTGCCACAGTTTGCAAGAGGAGACAAAGATGAAAATAGAGAGTATTCTGAGGTAACAGGGGAGCTCAAAGTCAGGGAGGGTGTGGAGGAGCTGAACATGGCGTGGTGAACAATCAGCTATCATGCAGGATCAGGTCAGTGATGGGAGGTGAGCAGTTGCAGACCAGGAGGTGGTTGGTGTACGAGGACCCAGAGGTTGGAGAGCGGTGGTTGAAATCGAAGATTGTAGGTGACTGGGGGAAATTGCGAAAAGTAGGTGTATGAGGGAAATCACAGATAGTGGGGCTGTGGGAGGAATCGCAGATAATGGGGGTTTGGAGGAAATCACAGGTAGTGAGGGTGTAAAGGAAAACACAGATAGTCGGATGTTGGGGAAATTGCAGATAGTTGGGGTGTGAGGGAATTCACCGATAGTGGGAGTGTGGTGGAAATCACAAATAGTGGGGCTGTGGGAGAAATCGCAGATAATGGGTGTTTGGAGGAAATCACAGATTGGTCGGGTGTGGGGGAAATTGCAGATGGTTGGGATGTGAGTGAAATCACTGATAGTGGGAGTGTGAGGGAAATCACAGATAGTGGAGAAAGATGTGGGGATGAGCGGTAAGTCACAGATTGTGGGGTGTGGGAGATATCAGAGATAGTGAGGGCATGAGGCAAAGCACAGATAGTGTGGGTGTGGGGGAAATCACCGTTATTGGGGGTGTGAGGTAAATCGCAGGTCGTGGGCGTGTGATGGAAGTCACAAATAGTGGTGCTGTGGGAGAAATCACAGATAGTGGGGGTGTGAGGTAAACCACAGATAGCAGGGTTGTGGGGAAACCACACATAGTGAGGATGTGAGGGAAATCACAGTTATTGGGGGTGAGGAGAAGTGACAGATAATGGGGGTGTGGAGGAAATTGCAATTAGTGGGGGCGTGAGAGAATTCACCGATAGTGGGGGTGTAAGGGAAATCACGGATAGTGGTGGTGTGGAGGAAATTGCAGATAGTGAGGGCATGAGGGAAAACACAGATAGTCTGGTGTGGGGGAAATTGCAAATAGTTAGGGTATGAGGGAATTCACCGATAGTGGGGGTATGGGGCAAATCTCAGATATAGGAGTGTGGAGGAAATCATAGATAGTGGTGGTGTGGACAAAATCACAGATAATAGGGGAAATGACAGATAGTGGGGGAAATCACAGATGGTGTGGAAAATCATAGAAAGGGGCTGTCGCGGAATCACAGATAGTGGAGATGTGGAGGAAATCACAGATAGTGGGGATGTGAGGGAAATCACAGATAATGGGGTTGTGAGAGATTCCACAGATAGTGGAGCTGTGGGATACATCACAGATATTAGGTGTGTGAAGGAAATCACAGATACCGGGGGTTTGGGGAAGTGACAGATTATGGGGCTGTTGGGAAATCACTGATAGTGGGGGTGTGGAGGAATTCACAGATAGTGGGGGAAATCACATATAGTGGGTATATGTGTGAAATCACACATAGTGGGGGGGTATGAGAAATTGTGAATAGTGGGGGATTGAGGGAAATCACAGATAGCGGGGATGTGGGTGAAATCAGAGACATTGGGGTCAAGTACGAAATCACACACAGTGTGGGTGTGGGGCAAATCACAGATAATGGGGGTGTGGGGAGACCACAGATAGTGGTGGTGTGTGGAAATCACAGATTCTGTGGTGTATACAAAATCGTGTAAAGCAGGGGTGAGAGGGAGATCACTGGTAGTGGGGGTCTGGGAGAAATCTCATATTGTGTGGGTGTGAGGGATATCACAAATAGTGGGGGTGTGGGAGAAATCGCAGATCATGCGGGTGTGAGGCAAAACGCAGATGGGGAGTGTGAGGCAAATCCCAGATTCTGGGGCTGTGGGAGAAATCACAGCTAGTGGAGGTGTGAGGGAAATCACACGTAGTGCGGGTGTTGGGGAAATCATGGATAATGGGAGTGTGAGGCAAAACGCAGATAGGACGACGTGAGGGAATTCACAGATTGTGGGGCTGTGGGAGAAATCACAAATAGTGGGAGTGTGAGAGAAATCCCAGAAAGTAGGGTTGTGGTGGAACTCACAATTATTGGGGGTGAGGGGAAGCAACAGATAGTGGGACTGTCGGGGAAATCACAATAGTGGTCGTACGGAGGAAATCATAGATAGTTGGGGTGTGGAGGAAATCACGGATACTGGGGATGTGGAGGAAAGTGCAGATAATGGGGGTGAGGGGGAAATCACAGAGAGTGGGGGTGTGATGGAATTCACCAATTGTGGGGGTGTGAGCAAAAGCATGGATAGTCTGAGTGTGGAGGAAATCACAAATAGCGAGGGTATGAGGGAAAACACAGATAGTGGTAGTGTGAACGAAATCTCAGATAATGGGGGAAATGACAGAGAGTGGGGATGTGGGGGAAACAACAGACAGAGTGGGTGTGAGGGAAATCATAGATGGTGGGAAAAATCATAGATAGTGGGAATGTGAGGAAATCACAGATAGTGGGAGTGGCGGGGAAATAACAGATGGTGGGGGTGGGTGGGACATCGTGGATAGTGGGGGGCGGTGTGGGAAATCACAGATAGTGGAGGCCTGGAAGAAATAAAAGCTATTGGAGGCTTGAAGGAAATCTCAGGTATTGGGGCTGTGAGGTAAATTGCATATACTGTGGGTGTGAGGTAAATCACAGATAGTGGGCGTCTGGGGGAAATCACAGGTAGTGGGGGTATGAGAGAAATCTTAGATAGTTGGGATGTGGTGGAAATCACAGGTAATGGGGGTGTCAGGTAAATCGCAGATCGTGGGAGTATGATGGAAATCACAGATAGTGGGGCTGTGTGCGAAATCATGGAAAGTGGGTTGAGAGGGAAATCACAGATAGTGGATGTGTGGAGGAAATCACAGATGGTTGGGATGTGGAGGAAATCACGGATAGTGGGGATGTGAAGGCAAGTGCAGATAGTTGGGGTGTGAGGGAATTAACCGATAGTGGGGGTATGGGAGAAATCTCAGATTGTATGGGTGTGGAGGAAATAACGGATAATGGTGGGGTGGACAAAATCTCAGACAGTGGGGGAAATGACAGATAGGGGGGAAAATCATAGAAAGTGGAGTGTGGTGGAATCACGGATAGTAGGAGTATGTGGGAAATCACAGATACTTGGGGTATGGGACAAACCACAGATAGTGGGGATGTGTGGGAAATCACAAACGGTGGGGAAAAATCACAAATAGTGGGGGTGTGTGGGGTACCAGATATAGTGGGAGTGTCGGGGAAATCACAGATAGTGTCGGTATGAGGGAAATCACAGATAGTGGACATGTGGGGGAAATCACAGATAGTGGGGAGGTGAGAGAAAACACAGGTAGTTGGGGTGTGGGGAACTCACAGTTATTGGGGGTGAGGGGAGGTGGTACATATTGGAGCTGTTGGGGAAATCACAGATTGTGGGAGCACGGAGGAAATCACAGATAGTGGGGGTGTGGGGGAAGTCACTGATAGTGGGGGTTTGGGGAAGTGACATAGTGGGGCTGTTAGGGAAATCACTGATAGTGGGGTGTGGAGGAAATCACTGATAATGGGGGTGTGGAGGAAATCACAGATAGTGGTGGTATGGGGGAAATCACTGATAGTGGAGGTGTGGAGGAAATCACTGATAGTGGGAGTGTGGGGAAACCACTCATAGTGGAGGTCTGGAGGAAATGACTGGTAGTGGTGGTATGGGGGAAATCACTGATAGTGGAGGTGTGGAGGAAATCACTGATAGTGGGGGTGTGGGGGAAATCACTGATAGTGGAGGTGTGGGGGAAATCGCTGATAGTGGGGGTGTGGGGGAAATCACTGATAGTGGGGGTGTGGGGGAAATCACTGATAGTGGAGGTGTGGAGGAAATCGCTGATAGTGGGGGTGTGGGGGAAATCACTCATAGTGGAGGTGTGGAGGAAATCACAGATGGTGGTGGTGTGAGAGAAATCACAGATGGTGGGGGTTTGGGGAAGTGACATAGTGGGGCTGTCAGGGAAATCTCTGAGAGTGGGGGTGTGAGGGAAATCACAGATATTGGGTGTGTAAGGGCAATCACAGATAGTGGGATTATGGGGGATATCACAGATAGTGGGTGTATGAGTGATATCACAGGTGGTGGGGTTGTGTGGGAAAATTGGGGATACCGGAGAATTAGAGGTAAGTCATAGATAGTGGGAATGTGGGAGAAATCAAAGATAGCGGTGGTATGAAGGAAATCACAGACAGTGGAGAGTGGGGGAAATCACAGATAGTGGGGGTATAGGGAAACCACAGATTCTGGGGTGTATACAAAATTATGGAAAGCGGGGGTGAGAGGGAAATCACAGATAGTGGAGATGTGGAAGGAATCTCATATAGTGTGGGTGTGAGAGATATCACAGATAATGGAGATGTAAGAGATGTCACAGATAATGCAGGTGTGAGGGAAATCACACATAGTGCGGGTGTTGGGGAAATCATAGGTAACGGGAGTGAGGCAAAACGCAGATAGGGCGTTGTGATGGAAATCACAGGTTGTGGGGCTGTGGGAGTAATCACAGGTAGTGGGGTGTGAGAGAAATCTCAGATAGTAGGGTTGAGGGGGAAATCACAGTTATTGGGGGTGAGGGGAAGTGACAGATAGTGGGGGTGTGGAGGAAATCACGGACACTGGGGTCGAGCAGGAAAACGCAGATAATGGGGGTGTGGAGGAAATCACATAGTGGGGGTATGAGGGAATTCACCGATAGTGGGGATGTGAGGAAAATCACGGATAGTGAGGGCGTGGAAGAGATCACAGATGGTGTGGAAAATCTGTCGCGGAATCACAAATGGTGGGGATGTGGAGGAAATCACAGATAGTAGGGCTGTCGTGGAATTCACAGATGGTGGGACAAAAACAAAAATACCTGGAAAAACTCAGCAGGTCTGACAGCATCTGCAGAGAGGGATACAGTTGATGTTTTGAGTCCGTATGACCCTTCATAGAACTAAGAAATATAGAAATGAGATGAAATATAAGCTGGTAGCGGGTCATGGGACAGGTAGAGCTCGACAGGGGGCCAGTAATTGGTGGAGGCCAAGAAGAGACTGTCAAAGATGTCATAGACAAAAGGACATTCTCAGGTCCAACCCTGACTTTGTCATCAAACCCGCTGACAAG